>NC_143256.1:125136700-125448064 GCF_984573655.1 Nuphar pumila
ATTTTTAATTTCACCCTATTTTTTTTCTCTTACATTTCTTTTCCTACTGTCTAGATTCTTTCTTTGTAAAACTTCTCTTCTCCCAAACAAATTTAAATAACCATATTCAAATCCTTTCTTATAGTATTCATTTTTCACTGTTGATCATTGTCACACTTTTGGCTTCATTTAAAATTCTAATCATTCAAATCCTTTCTTATAGTAAATTTACTTCTCAATGTTGGATAAATTGGTTCTTTTAAAAATTCTTTGTTTTTTTGTAAATTCAGGTGCAACTCATAATTTCTAGTTTGCATTTGTTCAAACAGAAGTTGGCTCTTCATATATATTTCTCCTATAAATGCTTTTCCTTTTTTTGTCTTCAATATTGTACAAGTAATATGAATTCTTGGCATTTAGAGGATACTTGGGATGGAGAGTTTTAAAGATTCTATACCTTCTATATATGGCGTTCCTCAAATGGTAAAGTTGTTTTTCTTTTTCTGTATCTTTTGTATAAACATTTGTTATACTGCTCTCTTATTGTTGGTGCTTCTATTAGCTATATGCAGATTATTCAGAGCATTAATAAGTGTGATATGGATATTCTAAGGGATTTATTTTGTAGCATATTGATCATTGGTGCAAACTTAAGAATTTATTTATGACTTTTTTGGATTACTTGTGTTAACCTTTCTGGTGATGGGTGTTTATGAGAAATGCACGCGCATGCGTGTGTTGTCAACATCAAGGTGCACTACATTTTTTGTTTTTCTATGCAACTCGCTGGTGGCACAACTTCAATTCAAGTTGCTGGAGGTGGGCATTTGACACCTTTGCTTGTAATACTAATCTCTTAAACAAGTGGATGCTACTTGTAATCTATAATGGAAGTGGTCACTTTCTCTGCTCTCTAGTGCAGAGCTGATTTCTGATGAGTTTTCCTCAATATTATGGTGAAAGGAAAGGAGGAAAAAATCCATTCCACAAATGGCATGAAGATAGAGCATAGATTAGAAATTGAGGTTCATTTTTCCTAACAACCTGACACTTAAATATTTATGCAATGCTGACTCTTTAAATAATATATTAAAACTGTATATTTGCCTGTTAAAAATGTGAAAATGGGTATTTTCTATATATTTTAAAGCTCGTCTTGTTCTTTTTTTCCTTGAAAATATTGTCATTTTGGATGTTGAATTTTTTTTTCTTGGTTTTATTTATGCAAATGTTCAGTGTGTTTAGGAGGCTACTTGGGCTGACCGAGTTAAGGTCTTGGCAATTAGAGCCCCTTTAGGGTTCCCTGTGAGATGAGGCATGGAACAGAGTTACTGGAAAGAAGTTGTGTGTGTTATGAAGGAAGCTTCAAGCTCATATTGATCATGGGTAGAGAACTGAAGTTAAACACTATGAGATATAATCTCTCATTGTAAGGAAATAGCTCAGTGGTAGAGCTGTTGGTTGTTAACTGATTGGTCATAGGTTTGAATCCTACTTTGACAAGATTAATCAAGGGACTCACTTTGACTGTTCGGAGTAGGTAACCTGTTCTCTTTGTTTGCTTTGACTGTTCTGAGTAGGTAACCTGTTCTCTTTCTTTGTTTCTATTGCATTCTATAGTATCGTGCCACATTATGTTCTGCGACATTTGAGAATCACTGTAAATACCTTAATATAGATCTGGGATAATCTTTTGTTCTATAACTTGGGAGCTCACATATGTGATCTACATGGTAAAAAAAACCTAAGAACCAATACTTGGATTAAGTTTTTTTTATGTGTAAATATGATTTTATAATATGCTAAAAATCAACTCTTGAAATTTTTTATTTTGTTGGACTATAAAAATCCTATTTATGCAATAAAATTGGTTCTTAAGATTTTGACCATGTAAATAGCATGTGTGTACTTTGATTTGCAAGAAAATAAATTTAAAATTGATTTTGCAAGTGGCTTGGACGATCGCTCCTCTCTCTCTCTTTCTCTTTATATAGTAACGATACAATATTCTCGGAGCACCTACTTCATTATCTAAATCATTGGATTGTTTCTAATTCAATGGTTCATGTTTAGATGAGGTTGAAATTAGGATAGCTTTTCATAACAAATGGCTTTGAGAAAAGTAAACAAGGGAAGGTGGTTTCCAAATTTCAAAGATGAAATGACGATCTCTCTCTTCCAATGCATAAACTGAATGAATGATGAATAAGTACGCATGACATGCATCTATGTTTATCATCTCACAATTTTTTTTGCTTTTTGTAAAAAATTTACCCTTTATTTATCTATGTGCATTGATGCATAAGAACAACTCCTATAGATGTGAGAAGAAATAAAGAAAAATATGAAATTAACATGCAAACTCATATACTTTTCAATCTTTTACATTTTCAGCACAACTAACATTAAAAAAACTTAAGGTTTTTTTTAGCACCGACAGAGAGAAAGAGAGAGAGACAAGAAAGAAAAGGGACAATCAAGATATGAGAGAGAAAATAGACAATCGAGAGAAGGGAGAAGAAGCGGTAAAGTCAAGAGAAGAGAGGCAATAAAGAGGAAGGGGCAAGAGCCTGACCCTAACTAGGGTAGGGCTTGAGCCCCAAATAATAGTTAAATCAAGGCTTTGACCTCCATTTGACCAAGGTGCACATCTCACGCAGAGGTGAGCTTCACCCCAAGGCACACACCTCATAATCCATGAGGTGTGCACCTTACCCCCTTGTGCTTTTTGCATATGCCTCAAGGCACAAAGGGCCTCGGCTTGAAGCGAGGTGTGCCTTTTGTGCCTTGAGGAACATTTTTAATAAGGATGAATGCTCAACATGCATGGTGGGATGTGGCAAAGTAAATGAGAGAGAAAGAGAGAGAGAGAGAGAGAGAGAGAGAGAGAGAGAGAGAGAGAGAGAGATGTTGAAATCATTTTCTCCCCCAACCACTACATCCTTATGTAATTTTTGGGAACCATTCATAATGCAAAACTATTAGAATTAGTGCCTCTTTTTTCTTCTTTCATTACTTTTTTGGAAGCCATTAAATATGGAAGACTATCAAAATTTCAACCTCATCTAAACCGTTAGATTGGAAACAATCCAATGGTTTAGATAAGGGAGTAACAATGGACGTATAAAAATCTTAACTTACACATTAGCAGCAGTCGTGACCACAGCTAATGCGTTGTTTTTGCGGTGCTCGTCAAATATATATATATATATATATATATAGTAGACATAGGTGCTTAATGATACATACTTAACGGGTTTTTCAGGTTCTGTACAGATGTGATCTATGTACTTGATTTTATAGGGATCAGCTCTTGAACTATTTGATTCCAACACATGGGATTTTTTGTAAATTTTTGAGTCTCCAATTATCATTTTTTCATCGAAAACACATGATCTAGGTGTGAATTCCTCATAAATCAACCATTCCCAAACACATTTATGGGGTCGAAACTGCAAAAAAAACACCCGAAGAGCAGAAAAACCATTAAGCACCTATGTTCTACCCGCTCTCTATGCATATATATAAGCTGAATATATTAGCCCCTCGTTTCTCTCGTTCTGCACCATTAGGCTCCATAGTTTAAAGTGTTTTGTGAAAGATCTGAACCGTTAGATGTGTTTAGCACGCTGAATTTAGTGAGAATCTACCCTTGGATCATGTTTTTTCGATGAAAAAATATATTTTTATGAGCTGAAAAAACTTGATGCCTTCTTAGCCATTGATTTTGGATCACCGGAAAAAC
The DNA here is from genome assembly GCF_984573655.1 of Nuphar pumila. NCBI lineage: Eukaryota > Viridiplantae > Streptophyta > Magnoliopsida > Nymphaeales > Nymphaeaceae > Nuphar > Nuphar pumila. Next base: position 125,140,425 of record NC_143256.1, read on the forward strand.
CTTTATACATGTCGGATTCCGGTGATCCAAAAGCTGGGTTTCACTAAACAAAACCTATGGATCACATTTATGGTGTTAGATGTGAGAAAAAATATCAAAAACTATGATTTTTAAATGGGCTTAATGGGGCATAACAGGCACATTACTCTCTCTCTCTCTCTCTCTATATATATATATATATATATATATATATAGTGATGCATAGCTTATGCACTCATTATGTGCTCAATGGAAGGTCACTCACTTTCAGCGTGATGGCTCAGTGTCTTTTTTGCGTAAAAACACATTTAGGCACTAAAAGGGCTGCTAATGGTCTTGTGACATTTACTGGCGCTTTTTAAAAAGGTTTTTAAAATATTGCACATGTCCTGTTCAGCATTTAGTGGCGCTTTTAGTGCACCACTAAAGTTTTTTCGCGCAAAAAAAGACACTGAGCATCCATCACGCGGTGTGACGCAGAGTGACCTTCGTTTGACCACCTAACAAGTGAGCAGCTATATATATATATATATATATATATATATATATATATATATATATATATATATATATATATATATATATATAGGCGGAGAAATCTTTAAGTTATTTAATGTTGCAAAATTGCATTATAAAATAAGAGATATGTTCATCTTATCGTATTCAAAGGGAATACAATGGGAATGATAAGGCCGTGTGCCTTATCGTTTAGCCATCGAAGTTCATTAATCCATTTCAATCATTCTCAGTTGGTAAATTTTTGTGCCAGCATATAACTACAAACTCTGCAGAAAAAATAGAAACATTTCTTTTCAAATTTTACATGTAAAAAAGAAAATAAAGAAAGACAAATCTCTTCCCCTTCCATATAATTTCCTTTTTGGTTTAGTAATTCCTTTAAGTAATCACACATGGTTATGTTTCTAGGTTGTCGGTGTAAGGTTGGCTAAGCGGCATTCTTTTGATATTTGTGTTGCAGAAGGCTTCTTTTGCAATCAGTCTTGCATATTTCTGATCATTAAAGAAAGTGACCCTTAACTATGCAAAAATTCTCATTTTATTTCCCATCATCGACGAAAGAAATCTTGGCACATGACATGCCGGGGATGTGACAATCTTAGGTTACCAAACTTTGGCCAAGTAGAGCCACCCTGCTCCTTGGCAAGCTCAACAAGTTCTTGACCAATTAAAAGGAAAAAATCTACTCACACAATAAATTCCAATTGCTAGTAAATCTAATTGTCTTTCTTGAAAGGCTCAGTATCTAACATTTTCTCTTCTCAAAGTGCAAACTAAGATAACATATGTCGATTTCTATATTCACAGGGTAAACCTAATATTTCACCAAATGAATATGAAGAAGAGGGACACTGTAGTATCCATGAATTGCTTACATACACTAACATTAGATGTTAATTTTTCTTTCAATTTGTGTACATAATTACAGGACATGGGATTGGGGAGGGCAGGCTTCATGGTTCCCGACTGTGTACACGGCTGTGTAGCTCCATAATCTCTGGGTGGTTTGGATCCAAAGAAAGTGCGGCCCTGCAGTCACGGAGTGCGCCGGAAACATCTCCGATACTCTCATGGAAGGCAGCACGCAAGTGCAGAAGATGGAGATCAGCTTTGAATGCAATTGCCCTTGTCAACTCGGCAATTGCTTCTTTCTCTTGATGGTTGTCCATTAATACTGTCCAACATGGAGCAGGCGTTAATTACTGACACGGCAAAGAGGAAATAATGGCAAGATCAATATTCTAAAGAATATTTACACCATGGTACAACTAATAGCTTCTTTTTTTCTGAAGGAAATGGTCCAACTAATATCAAAGAATAATTTGTATACAACCCCTGTGATTGTATGGTTAAGTGCAAGAATAAGCACAGGCACAGAGAGTGCACACAGACACACAAACACACGTGAACGAGTGCAGGGCACATAAGTGCCCATGTGCGTGCATGAACACACACACATGATAACTCTCTAAGAAACACATACAGAACAACCAACAGTCAGCCGTTCGATGTGCAGGCGCTTCAATAAATACACAACTTATTAGTACAGTAAACAGAAGGCCATGGATATACAAAGTCACAAGAGCTAATGTTTGCTTTTCATATTGATTTATTTTGCTCTTTCAATCAGCAAAGTGTACAGAGATGGAGACCACAATGCAAAACGCATGACAGGCTCGAACTCACTAAGATCAACATTACAGATCTTATGGCAGCCTCTAATGATGTATTTACTTTCACATTTTACCTATTGTATAGACAGAACCAATAGCATTCAACCATTTAATTGTAAGATTTTGAATAGGAATATAAGAAAACATAGCCTATGCACCTAATGGAAAAATGAACATGCTGCAGAAAAGGTGTATTTTTTTACCGTGCAGGTAAACATGATAAGCAAAAGCTCCTATCATAGAGAATGCACATAAAAGTAGAATACAGATGAAAAAAGATTCTCAGATTAACAATTATAAAAAAACATGTTTATTGTCAATCAATTGGCAATCAACAGCATTCATCTGCTTTCATTTTGTCATGCTGATCAGGATGATTAATCAGCAAGCAACATAAGAAAATTGGTCAGAATTTCAAATACTAACCAAAGGTTCATCTATATAAGCCAATTAAGGCACAAAACGAAGAATTTATCCAGGTATATTTCTGCCAATCAATATTTTATCATGATTTTAGCCTGTATATTTGAAGGATAGATTAAGGGAAATAGGTTCAAACATGCCAACTATGCTTTGAGAATCAAGAAATGGAGAAAAAACATTTGCCTAACCTGCAGCTCTGTATCTGTATGGGTATACCCGCAGGGGGTCTAACTGGGTGACCATTTTCAGATCCTCCTTTGTAAGATCACGATCACAATATTCAGATCTCTTCTCATATGCTGAAGCATTGTTCTTAGCCTTCTCAATCAACTTTGTCATTTCTTCATACGCTGCTTCTCTGTTGTTCTTTAGGTAATGCACGCGAGCAAGCCCTTGGTGAGCCCGGGTATGACGGATCTTGAGGGCATTAATATAACAATCAGCAGCCATATCCAGCTTCCCACACTCCACATAGACACTACCAAGATTGTTAAGAGCCTGCCCATAGAGTTCAAGAAAAGTAGAATACATTTCAGGAATTCATAACAAGAACTAATACAAACTAGAAATACAGTTAACAAGCACATAACTAGGGAGGGGAGTGAAACGATTTTCAAGATATTTATGAACCTTGTGGCACCTATGTGTATCAGTGATTGGACTCTAAAATTGACATTGTATCAGTCATGAGAAAATCATGGACTGAAATCACACCCACCAAATGAAATAAAAACAGCATCGTATTGCGTATGTGGGTACATCCACCAAAAGAAACAAAAACAGCATCATGTTGCATACATGGGTACTTCAAGATGACCAGTATACCCAGGCATGCAAAAAATAATGACAAGATGCCTTAATTTACACCCAAAGGGGGTCCCACATTGCAAGCACTGAACTTCTTTTTTCTCTAAATTAATAGTTGTCATATTTTCAAAATATTTTGTAATATTTTCCTAAGATTTTATTTGCAAAACAACTGGAATTTCAAGATATTTCCTTTCTGAATAATTTCATTGAGTATAACTACTTGAAGTGAAAGTATGAACCCACTTGTCATTATCTAACCACAAGTTCTACATAATCCTGTCATTTTTCACTATTATGATAAGACAAAACAACCTTTTAGACAAATAAATACCGCATACAAAGAGTCACAAAGAGGGTTGGAAAATGATTGAGACCATGAGTAAAATCTAATGAGCAATTATGGTGTATTGCTCATTCTCTCACACCGACAGCATTTGTTGACTCAGGGATTGCACAGAGGATCAAACAGTGATCCCATCAAGTCAGTTTGAAAGGAAATGTTAGATTGACCAAAAGGGGCTACTTTTAACTATTGAAAATATATCTGTCATTATGATATATTTTGCTCTTCCTTTTTTGTCTTAGACCATGACATATTTCTCAAAAGCATTTCGACCATGATAATTGTACTGAAAAAGCATTAATTTACTATTGAATTTTCCTCTCAATTGCTTTAAAAATTGTATCATTGTCAAAGAGGCTGTCTGGCAAAGGAAGGTTTCAGCTCCCTCAGAAGGGCAGGAGTAAGAAGTGTGCTCCAGGAAGCAGCTTAGAAAACCAAATCTATCACCTAGATAAGATGCATGTATTGCAACACAGAAATCAGAAGCATTCATTTCCTTTATATGACACCAACTAGTAGACCTAAACCTTACTGCAAGTGAAAGTTACTGTTTCTTCAAAGCAATTGATCACTAAATTACTGATACTCATTCAACAACATCTGCAGGAAATTAAAGATTCAGGTGCTGTTACATGCTTGACGGACAAATATTGAAAGAGAGCATCATTTGTTATCTGCTTATAAAAATTAACCATATGATATTCGGAAATATACGAACATTTTCATGGATGAAAAGTTCAGGAATCAATTACTCGAAGTAGATAAAGTAAACTGATTGGAATATTTCTTTAGCTAGTAACAAGTTTACAACTTGATTTGTATTTGGAGAACTTAAAGGCTGCAACACAAAAATTCCTTAATAACTGAACTACATATTACACAGAATATGAAATATTGCTTGCAAAGTTGCAATTTAACCAAAAAAAAGATGAAGTTGAGCCTGATGATAGTAAGATCATCACATCTTTGTTGGAGGAAATACTAGCTGTTTTTCTACTGAGCCAAAAGGATAAATAAAATCATATGACTAGTATCTCAAACCATGAATCGGAAGCATCAACCAACAGCAGTCTATGCTTGTATGCGTGTGCTTACATGTTCAGCTAGCAGCATGACAGAGAGAGAATAACCTACCTGTCCCTTTCGAAGTCTATCTGAAGGACACTTCAAAGCATCTTCAAGAAGTGACACAACCTTCATGGAGTATGAAGGATCAGGGTTACAATCTGCCAAAGCATATGCTTTAAGAAAAAATGCTTCAAATGACCTCTGAAGTTTAAGTGTTTCCTCTGCCTTGTGAAGCCCTTCTTCACAATGCCCAGTGTCATACAAAATCCAACCCTCATAAACAAGACGCTCTGGTTCACTAGCTGCATGCTTGCGTGCTAGTTGGAGACTCCGCATGGCTGCTTCAGGACAGTTTAACCTGATTTGGCAAAAAAGGAAAAAAACAACTAATTAACTATTTCACGAGAACTACAACAAAGCACATGATGAGTTCAAATGTAGGTCATTCTCATAGAGAAGAGAGAGCGTAAGTGTACCTAAGCAGAAGCAGGGACTGTCTGAAGTACAGCACACCTTTTACGGGATCAGACTCTAACATCTGGTATATTACAGACAATGAACCAATGTCATCAACTGAGGACCACCGGTCATAAAGTTGCAACCAACAATCAGCAGTTGTCCATGGTTTGACATGCTCTTGAACGAGAGTGTGCAGCTGGGAAGCAGCCACACGACCCTCAAACATCCTATATTGGGTATTCAAAGTAAGGATTGCCTGAATATCTGACAAAGCAGCTCTGTAATCCTCAATTAAGAGATAGAAGCAAAACCGGAGCTCCAAGCATTCCAAAGTCAATTTAAATCCTAGAATTCGATTTATTTCTGCCAATGCTGCTTGCATATTTTGTTCTCTCATCAGAGTGGCAGCTCGATACATGTAAGAGTAAATAAGAGTTGGGTCCAACTCTGTTGCTTTCTGAAGATCCTGCCACCTCTTTTCACCATCACAGTACAAAGACCTTTCCTGGTACATCCACCCTAGAGGATTATGTGAGGCAATCACTGAGCTGATTTTCTCATATGATGAAAGTTGATTCCCCTGTTTAAAACTGACTCTAGCCAAACCAGCAACGGAATAAACATGTCCACATTGGTAAGCTGCATCAAAGAGCTGCCCGGCTTTGTCATACTCTTTTCTCAACAGCCTCATGCATCCAAGCTGATGAAGTGCCAACTGTTTATGTCTAATATCACTTGCACACTCTACTAGTCTTTCCAAGAACCTAACAGTAACATCTGAAGTTGGGTTTCTGTTCATCGCAACCTCACTAAGGAAACAGAAGAGAGAAAATGAAGCGTGACTGACCATGATCAATCTCTGATGTGCATCTGCATCACAGAAAATTCTAGTAACCTGCTCATCGTTCAAGCAGTCTGGAAGATCATGTAGAAACACTTGCAGACATGAAGCAGCAACCACCGGGGAGTTCTCCTGCAAAGCATACTCCATAAGGTCAATTGCATCCTGCCTGCCGCAAACCATAGCAGCAAGTTTCCTGTCACAAACATCCTTAAGCTTTTCGCAACAAAATTTGTTTGCGAAACTCAATATTTCAAGTATAGCATTTGCAGGCAAGTCCATCAAATCATTTGTTTGGCTAAACTCACCAATCGCTCGCATACTCATCGGCGAGATACAATTCTCAGATAAATCAATTTCTTGTTGTGATGATTCTGTGAAACACCCATTAAGCATGGTATGAAAAGGAATCGATAGAGCTGCCATCTTTTGGCGATCACACTTTACCTTCTCATCTCCTATTCTGAATATGACAGAATCAGAAATACCTATAGTGCCACGATCATGGGTCTCCATATCTTGGGAAGCTTGAGCTCCAAAATCAAGCTGTGAAGACGCAATGTCCAAGTACCCAAACTCCTGAGTACATTTCCCACAAGAATTGAGCAAATCAGCAATCAGTTCTTCCCCTTGCTTCTCATACTTCAACCAAGCACCGAAGACCATCCTTTCATGTACGGTGCTGGCATTCTGCCAAGCAGACCTAAGGCTTCGTCGAAGCAATTTCATCTCCCCTAGACCCCTAAACACATGAGACTGCAGCAAGTAGAGGCTTGCCCTTTCATGCACGGAAGAAAATTCGAGCTCTTCATGAATCTGAGCTAGAACCTCAATGTAATCGAGCGGCTTAAAATATGGAAGAATTGATGGTTCTGCGACCTTTACGAGGGGTTCGCTATGACAACCAAACACATAATCTATAAGCATGTGAATCAAACCAGAAATATGTTGAACTTAATTGAAGCACAAACCATAAACTACAAAGGCCAATTGCTCATAACAACTGTTAAAGGGGTAGAATCCAATCACACCGCTAAAGTAATGAACCCAAATGCATTCCAAACTAAATTATAGAATTAAGCCCCCATTCAAGAGAAATCCCCAAAAAGAGATTAGGGAAAAAGAAAAATGAGATCCAAATGATAATTTTTGCACTAGGAAACACCAACTTCAATATATATCAGATGCCCATAAAACTAAAATATATATACCTAACATGGGCACACACAGAACTATCCACAGAAACCAACCAAAATGAGGCTGAATGTAAACCGAATGCCCAAATAAAAACTAACCCAAATATTGATTATTGAGTGCCACATAAATCGGAGAAAACAAACAAAAGCAAAAGATCCTAATGAATCCATAGATACCAACCAAAATGAGGCTGTAAACGGAATGCCCAAATAAAAACTAACCCAAATATTAATTATTGCGTGCCACATAAATCGGATAAAACAAACAAAAGCAAAATATCTTAATGATGCTAGAGAGAGAGAGAGAGAGGCAAAACTTACTTGCAGGAGTATGTAGAGAGCTTGGTGAGCTTCCCCCTCTCAACCTGAAGCCATGATTGTGGGTTGAGGGCATGGAGTTGGGGCTCTTTACATGAGTCTGAAAAGAAAGACTTTCTCATACCACCAAACAGGAAACCTCCCTGCTGTTCCCAACTCTTCAAAATCTCACTCTGGATCCCACACAAGATGTATAGACCCCCACCTTCCCACAGCAAATCACTATAATCTTGGCACCAACAAAAAAATAGAACTCACAAAAGATACCATGACACCCCACAACCCCAAACAAAATCTCTAGAAACCTTTACACCAACAAAGGGGAAAAACCACCCTCCTTGATTTCTAAGACTACGACCCACAAGAGAAGAACCAACCAAAAAGGAAATTAAAAGAGAAAAGACCCTCTATGTTATCCCACAAACTATGTCTACTGGGGCGAAAACATAAAAAAAAAAGGGATAAAAACACACAAACTATACTCACAAAAAAGAAAAACTAACACCACTATTGGAAACAGAAACACGAACGGGTAGCAGAGGAAAAAAGGAAAAAAAACTCTTCTCCAAACGGCTCTATTTTCATAAGAAAAATGAAAAAATCTGTGAGAGATAGAGGAAATCGTCTCGAAACGCCCCCGAAATGGGTCACACCGTGTGAATCAGTGAGCCACGCAACCTTTTATTCCGTTAAAAGAGAAAAGAACTGAACAGAAGATAACAGAAATCTCTAATACGCTCATTATTGCTGGGGAAGGAAGGAAACCATTGTTGCATATGCCAAGATTCCTAAAAGGCAATTAAAAAACTAACACATGTGTGCATTGGTAGCATCGCAATAAAAAGCAATAATAAAATAAATCTCGCACACTTTATTATTATTATTAATGAAGGATGATCTGGTGAGGACTGACCTCCCAAGTAGTGGTGTGAGGACCATTCTCCTCTAACGGCCCATAAAAGGCCAAGCCTTTTTGGCCCGTAAAAGCCCACTTGCTCAAGATGAGGTCTTAAGACTTTTTGAACTATTTTGATATGTCCAAACTAAGTTTGAAGTTCGAATCTCATGGGTGGCGTTCCTTGCTGGGTCTATTCTCCGGTGAGTAGGGGACCTTCAGCCAATGTGCGGTCGGTGATGGGCAGTATTTTTTCTTGAAGTATTCAAAAAACAAAAAACAAATACTAAGTTCAAGTTTGAAGCCAAACCATAACACACATAAGGGTGTCAACGGGTTGGTTTATCCGAACCAAACCCTATAGGGTCCGAGTGTGATGATAAATAATAAGACCCGATTAAGACTTGGGTCCGGATTTGAAGGTCCAATTAATACATGAACCTGAATATAGTTTGTGAAATTTTATACCAGACCCCGGATCTGACTTGAGTTCTGATGAAGACCCATAAATTTTCAATGTAAAAATGATAAAAAATATGGTTTTACTGGGTATGGTCCGGGTCTGGTTCATGTAGTTCTTATCGGATACATGTATAGTTTTTCTTACAGTGAACCCAATTAGACCCGGGTATGAACCCGATATCATACCCCAAAACCGGGTCTAAATCTGGTTTCACTTGGATCGAACCAAACCCAACCCAACCCAACCCGTTGACACCCCCCTAAACACACAGCATCCACACTTGCTGCCCAATACTTTTTAAGTGGACTTGCACATGGGTAAGTTATGTCACAGGGACACGTCATTTTTAGTTTCAATAACAAAAGAAGTCGTAAGCTCATGATACATGCAAATATTATTTTATTTTCAGGTTCTAATACTATTTTTATATAGTAAAATATCAAATATTAATTTATATTAATTAAATAATAAAAAACCCATGTTCTCGTGTCCTAATTTTAAAAAATTTTGCGAACTCACATCTCAAACTCGTACCTAACCAATCACAGCTTATACCCACACTTTGTACCCGTGTCTTTGTGATATGGAGGAAAAGCATTATGTGGATCAATCTTTAATTCCTAAATAGGGATTGAAAAAGGTCCATACCATATCTTTAAGGATAAACGATGCGGTTGGGCAGCATTCGACGACTCTTTTGGAGTTATTCTTGGTCCAACTCATGGCATAAGTTGGTCCAAATTCTATAATAGCTCATTATTCAGTCCAACTAAAATGAATTAGATAATCATGTTGTTAATTTAGCTGAGGGGTCTTAATTAAGGATATCAACTGGTCGGGTTTACTCGGACCTGACCTAAACCAAACCCTATAGGGTCCTGGTATGGTGATAAATAAGAAGACCCAATTAAGACTTCAGTACAGACCAGAAGGTCCGATTAATACATGAACCCCGGTATAGTTTGTGAAATTTTATACGGCCGACCTGAGTTTTGATTAAGATCCACAATTTCCAATGTAAAAATGATAAAAAACAGTGTTTTTACCGGTTATGATTCGGGTCGTTCATGTAGTTCTTATCGGGTTCATGTATGGTTTCTCTTATGATGGGTCCGATTAGACTCGAGTCCGGACCTGATATCATACCCTGGAGAACTCCAAATTAAAATTTTCTGAGCTACCACATTTTGTATGACTTATTATATTTTAATAACAATAATAATGGGAACGGCCAATTAAAACATCATGTGCAAGCAATGCCACTAGTTTCTTAAAAAAATAAAAAAACAAAGAAAATATTTGGAGATGATCTTACGAAGAGTAGCAAGTTGATGAAAATTGAGACTCCAGGGGAGACCAGACCATAGTGGACTTTGTTTATTACAAATACTATGGCCATTGAACGCACATGGGTGCGTGGGCCCCAACCACTCGAGTTGAATGACCTTGTGATCTCTTTCACACCCTTCATTTGTAAGTTACCAGATGACGTAAAAACCCTCAGCCTATTTAACAATTTCAAACCACCCTTCCTTTTCTTCCATAACTCCTGCTTCGGCCATAGATGCAGAGCCGGTAGAGAAACATTTATCTATAAATTTTGGTACGAGTTTCTAATAGACATTGATACTAGATTTTGGTACATGATGCTGATAAGAGTTTCTGAAAATTACATCCCATAGTTTATGTTAAAAACAATACCAATACCATTATATATTATGGTAAAAGAAATACTAAGAAAAGCCAAAGCACTAAAAAAAAAAAAAAAAATCACCTAATTTAACTATGCATAGCTATAGCAATGGGCCAATCTCTCGAGCAACGTGTAAAATCAAAATATTGAAAGTAATATTTTTTAAGATAATAAATAGAAAAAACATAGAACAATCTCAAGCTAATGATATAAGGGTTGCCTCTTACAAGAATTTATGAAAAGTGTATACACAAGTATGATGAGAATGATTTTTTGAATGTCTTCTCAAATCTTATTCATGAAATAGATATAAAAAGTACAAAAAATATAATTAAATTAAAAAAAAAACCCTCCCATGGTCTTCTCAATGGAAGCGAGAGAAGCCTGCTGTTGGTTTTAATGAAAGTAAGCTAGATCCACATATAATAAGAAAGGTATAAGATGTCCTATTATCTCATGTGAGATACAATTATTGCCACCACCATAGATAGAATCATGTTTGATTTTGGTTTCAGTTATATAAGAAACTGATTTCTTATATTTTTAGGGACGAGTTTCCTATGCATTTATAGATGAAACCAAGTTTAGTATTGGTTTCACTTATATAAGAAACTGGTTTTCTTTGCTAGTCGAGTTTCATATGCATTTAGATTGGGGTTCTTGGTGTTTCTCAAAACCAGTTTCCTATTATGCTTGAAACAGAATACTACTAAGGGTGAAATGTGGTTTCTATGCAACTATGAAGCCTTTGGCTCCAAATAAAAATTAAAATTTCCTGTCCCTTTCAACGTACCTAACTATGTCACAAAGATACAGGTACGGAACATTGCAGTACACCTAAAAGGTTTCCTGCTGAACGCGCAGAACACTGTGTTCTGGGCATCCTGTGCGTTCACCATTTGTATCGGGCGCAAACAGCAGTCGCTGCTGTCTGTGCAATCATACGCCTCCTAAATGGCAGCCTGACCCATGAAGGCATACTCACCAGACTGTTACAGGTATCATTTGAATGAAAATTGAAGAGTAGATATCTGGATACAAATGAATAATTACAATTCGACCAGCTAGATGGTCAACCTCGTAGTGAGCAGATTTTCGACGATCCTTCTAGCATATTTTTTTTTTTTTTGAAAAATGATCATAGTGCAAGACAAAAATGATGCGTTTCTCAAAATGCTTTGCAATTTTTGAAATCCACCCAATGTAAAAATTCACAAATATTTTACTGTAAAAAATCTTTACGTAATCTAATTTCCTGCAAATATGCGGACTTCTTCACAGATACTTAAATGTGCTGATTTCATCTCAAATATATGATTTTTCTCCCAAATATAATATAAAATGATACTTGTGGATTTCGAACCTGTGATATCCCGTTGATCATGACTTTCAAGGTCACCTCTACCAGATGAGCGAAACCCTTGTGAGCTTACGTGGACACTAATTACTAGTAGAAAGTCTGAGTGGGCAGGGGATTAAAGAGAAAACCAGAAAGTCATCTATGATAAGGTGAAACCATCCCTATGAAGGAAAAAACCCACGTGCTTAAAGGACACATCCTCGTAGCAAAGCACTACTTTAAAAGAGGGAGACAAAACATCAATAAATTGAGCATCTAGATTTCACCCACTTAGTCCACTTGATGCATCATATCTTGGCTCCACAACTTTATAATCTTTATACAGCCAATTGGTTTCCTTGTACGAAAGCCAAAAGTTATACAGTACAATTGGTCGGTGCTATGTTCCAACTGGATATCAGGAAAGCAGTATGGATCATCATCTATAGGGTTCATAAAAAAAAAAAAGGAAAAAGAAAAAGAAAAAAGATCATCTATAGTGATAATATATGGTAGTTTGGCATCACACGAGTCATAGTCACGTGTCTCGTTCTTGAGAAAATATCGGTGAGGGAAAATCTCGCGATGTTTTGAAAATGTATATACAAATACAAATACAAATACAAATACAAATACAAATACAAATAGAAAACCAGGAAATAATGTTTTTTACGGCATAATATCAGGTTAAAAATGCAATGTGTTTGAAACAAGTTATGTCTTAAAAATTATGCATTTGTTTGGTAATAATATCGCCAAGGGGCATCCTTCTAGCTAAGGAGGTTGAAATTAGGTGCGGTGCATATCATATGAGTTGGAAACCCATGAGGAGATGGCTCTTGTGTGCAAGCCTAAGCAAGTATGGCCATGAGAGCGGGGGTCTTGACCATGGAGTTTTATGCACCTGGGTTTGTGAGTGTGAGCTCACTTTCTTCATTAACATATAAAAAAATTGTTATAATATCTATAGTGAACATATACAAAATTTGTTATAATATATATATAGATATAGTAATAGGTAAATGCTAAATGATAGGTGTTAAATGAGTTTTTCAAGATTTTTTCATTTTATTTTTAAAATTTAACCGTACAAGTGTGATTTATGTACTTGATTTTATAGGTATCAATACTTGAAGTGTTCGATTCTGACACATGGGTGTGTTTTTATAAGGTTTAAAAAATCAACAGTCTAAAATCTTTGTAAATTTTTGAAGTTTTAAATATCACTTTTTTATCGAAAACACATGCATGATCCAGGAGTGGATTCTTCGTAAATTGACCATGCCCAACACATTTATGGGATCGGTATTGCAAAAAAAAAAACACCCAAAGGGCAAAAAAAACCATTTAGCACACATCAATTTTGCACCTACTCATCTCTCTCTCTCTCTCTCTCTATATATATATATATATAGTAAAGGGTTCCTTAGGCCCCCCTTTTTCCCTAGGTCTTGTAAGGCCCTTTCAAAAATCATAGTTTTAGGTATTTTTTCTCTTATTTAATACCATAGATGTGATGTATAGATTTTGTTTAGTGGGAACCAGCCTTTGGATCATCAGAATCTGAGCTGTATACAGGTTTTTTCGATAATCCAAAATAATGGCTAAGAAGGCACCCATTTTTTCTAACTCAAAGAAATATGATTTTTGGTCATAGAAATAATCCAAGAGTTGATTATCACTAAATCGAGCATGCTAAACACATCCAACGGTTCAGATCTAACATAAAACACTTAAAACCTATGGGGGCATAACGAGAAATGGGGCCTATTATGTTAGGTTCTCATATATATATATATATATATAATACCACGACAAAATTTTAAAATATCGATGATATTTGTTGCTATGATATGAACTGGATGAAGCTCATGAGTCCCCACCTGACATTGAAGGTTCACCAAACACCTATTAACATGACATATTCCAATCTCTTAAATGTTTAAATGTAACAATTGTGGTTCTTATGTTCTTGGTCACAATTACCCGGCTGCCATGCTTGTCCTTAGCGATCGTGCTCCAATCAGTAAATGCCGACCCATATTATTAAGCTGTTCTATTAGTACTAATAATGAATCATGTCTAATATCATTTGATTTTGTACACCATCACTACCAAGTCTTGTCCCATCTACACGTCAGTTACTTGTCCATCACCCCATCTGTTAGAAGTCATTTCATAGGATTCGTCAAGTGCTAGAACGAGAGGTGTCAACGGGTCGCGTTTGGTTCGGACGGTGTAACCAGACCCGGTAAAACCATATATATATATTTTTTATCATTTTTACATTGAAAATTTGTGGGTCGTAATTGGAACTCGGGTCGGGTCTATATCTGGTATAAAATTTCACAAACTATACCCAGGTCCATGTATTAATTGGACCTTCGGGTCATGACCTGAATCTTAATCGGGTTTTATTATTTATCACCATACCCAAACCCTATAGGTTTGGTTTGGGTAAACCCGACCCATTGACACCTTTAACTAAAACTAACAACGGGTCAGGTTTGGTTCAGACCCAGGTTATACCAGACTTAGAACTGATTGAGATATTGGTATAGAGTCCGAACCTGGGTATATTTGAACCCACTATAAGAGAAACCATACACTAATCTTATAAAGATTACATGAACCAGAACTGGACCATACCGGGCAAAGTAATATTTTTTATTCTTTTTACATTGAAAAATTGCAGCTATTAGTCGGAACTCAGGTCGGGCTTGGATCTGGTATAAAATTTCGCAAACCATTTCCTTGCTTCATATATTAATCAGACCCTTTATGTCCGACCTGAATTGTAATCTTTTTATTTATCACCAAACGCTGACCTTATAGGGTTTGGTATGGGTCCGGTCCAGGTCAAACTTGACCCATTGACACACCTACCAGCAACCCTCCAATTCATCCCAGCTTGAGGCCAACATGAATAGAGTTAAAACGTTCGGTCATATATATATATATATATATATATATAGTGATTGGTAGCTGTGAAATTTATAGATACTAAATCTGTGGTCAAATGTGCATCCCATCTATCGCGAGTGTTGATGGATGGCCAGTGCAAAACAAAACAAAAAATAATGTTTTTGATGAGTTTTTCTGTCAAAGGGGCATTAACAAATCCCAACCAGGTCTTGACATTTTGGTCTGAATCTGAATTCTACCAATATCCTAACTGTTTTAATGTAAATGAGTCGGATCTAGGTATTTCTAAAGCTGACCTTATCGGATATCGCCTAGTTGGATTTAGAGTTTGATGGAGAAAAAGGTAATACTGAATATGTAACCCATTAATAATCCTACCAAAAATATTCAAAAGGTTAAGTACCATTGATGCAGGTGACGGAAACTTACATTCTTTATGTAAATGTCAAATTTACCCTCAAGAGCTTCCTGTTTGTGATAGATTAGGGCAACTTTGATTGAAGCAAGGTTTTGATATTTGATTCTTCAAAAAAATTTAGATTTAAATGTTACTGGGATCTATGGTTGTGAAGTAAATTTATTTAATTTCAACTTCACGATAAAATAAAGGAGGCAAGCACGAGTCTGTTTGAAGAAGAAATGGTAGATACAACTAACAGCTATGATCCCGTGTTTCACCACCAATGTTCAGCAATTCGTGTTTTTTTTTTTTTTTTGCGTTTAAAATGTTTATGTTGGGTGAAAAGAGCAATTAAATTAAAAAGAAGGGTCAGTAAAATGAGAGGAGGGATTTTTCCCCCATCCCATTGGCCTCTCTCTCTCTCTCTCTCTCTCTCTCTATATATATATATATATATATATATATATATATATATAGAGAGAGAGAGAGAGAGAGAGAGAGAGAGAGAGAGAGAGCCGAACTATAACCATCAACATTACGATACGAAAACAGGTTCAACCAACATTGAACCTACCGGGTAACCAAACACGAGACATGCCAAGGAGCCCCAAAAAAGGAAAAAAAGAAAAGTAGAGATGCAAGGAGAAAAGGAAGAAAGAAACAAGAAGCAAATACAGTTAGGCGACGAGCATCACCCTGGATCATGAATGGTCCCTGGAGGCAGATGGTGTTGCAAATCAGGGATGTTGATGCGGAGAATGACGTATACGTCTGCCAAAATAAGGTTCACCATTTTGTTGAACACTGCCGGAATATGCCAAAAAATAGCGTTGTTGCGAGTCATCCATACGGCCCACCATGACGAGAGAAGCCAAGTACGCCAAATAATACGCCATTTGTTGCAATGACGAACTGGTTGAGGACCCCACAACAAATCATTGGCGAACGATTCTTGGCGCACGCTGACCCCCGACTTATTCCAAGTCACCTTAAAGATGTTTTGAAAAACAGAGCACTCCCAAAAAAGGTGAAAGGCAAATTCTTCAGCCGCTTCACACAACACACATTTACTCGGCAGATGAAAACCGATGGATTTGAGGAAGTTGTCAGTCTGCACCCGATCGTGTAAGATTAGCCAAGCCAGGAAACATGATCTCAGAGTGGGACCCTTGCCCCAGATCAGGTTCGTCGGAAATCGGTCCACCCTCGACGGAAGGAGAGCGAGGTAGCCTTCTTTAGAGCGGAAAGATCCGTTTGGAGCAAGGTTACGACCAAAGAACTGAGACTGCGAGTCAACATTGCCATTATGAGACAGAACTGCAGACCATGCTTGGATCCATGATCGCCGAAGCTTTGACATAGATCGCTGACGCACGCTTGTGGCCCCCGCCAATGATTCCACACCACCGTATTTAGCTAGAAGCACGCTTGCACACGGAGACCCAGGTTGGTGTGCAAGCCAGCTCTACTTCACAACAAGAATCATACTCCTCAGCCGGGGGTCCTTGATTCCCAACCCCCCCTATTTTGGGGTAGTCGAAGAGTGTCCCACCCTATTAGGTGGCGCTTGTTTTTGGGACCTCGCCCAGACCACAGGAAGTGCGTCACTACCTGAGAGAGAGAGAGAGTAGTATAGTAGCTGCACAATCCTTAGGTGCGCAGCTACCTGAGCAACTGTACTGTAATGGACGACAACAAAAAAAATGCTAGCCGTCCATCAAGGCCGTGTTGGACGGCCAACAAAGTTCCACTGGTAGTTGCACACCTAAGAGTTGCGCATCTACCACATTATATATATATGTGTGTGTGTGTGTTGGGGGGGGGGGGTGAAAACCTCCTCAATGAAAACGATCCCAAACCATACGGATGTGTTCAACATGATTGATTTATTAGAAATCGACACTTGGATCATGAATTTTGGATTAAAAAATGGTATTTAGAGCTTCAAAAAATTATACACCATTAATTTTTGAATCTTATAAAAACATATCCATGCATCATGCTCCAACAACTATTTCTTATAAAAACAAGCATATAGATCACATTTGTACTATCAAAATTTTATAAAAACACCAAAAATCCAATAAAACATCCATTTGGTTGGTTGGAGAGGTTTTCAAAATCCTATATATATATATATATATATATATATATATATATATATATATAAGGTTATACATGGCCCTTTACCATGGAAACTGAGAAGTCCTTAGAAGAAAGTAAAAAAGAGGCAATTTGGTCATTTTTATGATAGCTAACCACCGTCTATCAATGACCGTGGTTGGTTCATTGGTTATTTGACGGTAGGATGTAGTTGTCCTAACGTTGAATAAAGGTGATGATGGTTCTGCAAATAGGCATGAGGTAGGGATGAATTTGTCTTTGGTTAATAAGTTAGGAACCAATATGAAAAAACCCATCTTTTCCCCTCTTTCTTCTTGTATTTGTGTTCTAATTTACAAGAATTATATCCAAGTGGTGAGCAGCTTTCTTCTTGAGAATAGCTAAGGCATAATTGGAAGAAACCATAGAAGCAATTGTATTTAGAAAAGGAGATGAAAAGAATTGGAGACAAGGAAATAACCAACCTCTCAGTTTTCAGCCTATATGTACTGTTAAACAAACTGTGATAAATTTGATATGCACACAACTTATCAAGTGAGGTGGGTGTAAGTCTGGTCCATTTAATCCTGTTTACTAGCTCACTCCATCAATGCCCATGATGGCATTGGACCCATGCATGATGGCGCCAAGTAAGGTATGTAACATGACCTAATATCAGGTGAACTTCTGGCCAACCTACAAATTAACCTACCTACAAGAAAAACATGTTACTTGTAATGCACTCCCATTCCAACTATGCCACTCCCATTGCATCATGCTAGTTGCAGATCGGGTAGTAAGAAAAGTTCACCAAAACCAACTAAAAATTATAAAATATATGGAGATGTTTTACTAGTAACCTTTTCTACATATGCAAAGAAAATCCTGGAATTTTGTAGCAAAGATATTAATCAAGAAGTAAACCAAGAAGCATGCCTGTTCATTAATAACATTTTCCATTTTCTTTTTGGATAGTTCAAGGGGAAATCTTCCCATCACTGACCGCACATTGGCTGGCCTCCGGTTGGTAGAACCCTTGCGGTCTCCCCAACTCACTGGTAGGGATGACAGTGGACCGGGGCAGGGGACAAAGTCTCCACCCCGCCCCATTTCAAAATCCGAACCTTCATCCCCGCCTCCATCCTCGCACGGGGATGGATTTCAACCTCCACCCCGGCCTCCATCCCCAGTCCAAATGGGGTTGAGGCGGGGCGGGCCCCCGTTTCCCCTTAGTCTATAGTTATCCCTTAAAGGATTAGGGATGAGGCAGGGCGGGGCACGATGGGGCTAGGCGGGGATTGGGATGGGGACGGGGCGAGGCGGGGAAAAGCTTAAGTCCATCCCCGCACGAAGATAGATTTTAACCTTCATCCCCGCCTCCATCCCCATTTCATGCCCTTCCTCCCTGGTCCAAACGGGGCGAGGCAGGGCGGAGCCCCGTTGTCCCCCGGTCCACTGCCATCCCTACTCACTAGGGAGTACATCTAGCTTCGATCTTGCGACTTTTCAGTGCTCTTTTCATGATTCTTACCCTATATATGTGTTCAACATGGTTGATTTACTAGGAATAGCTACCTAAATCATGTGTTTTGATAAAAAAAGCGATATTTGGAGCCTAAAAAATTTATAAAGTTTTTAGACTGTTGTTTTTTTAACCTTATAAAAACCCAGCCATGTGTTGGAATCAAACTCTGAAAGATCGGATCCCGATAAAATTAAGTATGTAGATCACATATTTACAATCAGAATTTAAAAAAAGAAAAAGAAAAAGATAGAAAATCTCATTTAGCATGTTTGCATAACTTAGTTCTAAGCACACGTGCACACACACACACACACACACACACACACACATATGATTAATATTTGGTGCCTTCGAAGGCACCAAATTATATGAAACTACTGAACTGAAAATCATATGCTTTATGTTTTTTCAATAACTTAAATCTTATGGATGTGATCTTCAATGTTTAGTAAAAGTTTTTTTTTTGATAGTGTAAACACCCTAAATTTTCCTCATCCATTCTCAGGCAACCCCCTCGTGTGCATGCCAACCCTGATAGGTCAATATAGGAGTCCAACCCCGAGTCTGTTTTATAAAATTACCATTTTACTCACTTTCATTAAAAAAATTATCATTTTACCCCTAGGTCACCCTAGACCCATGTCAGTCAGAGTCAACCAAGCTCATTCTTAAGCTCAAAATAATTAGAATGTCAGTCATTTATAACTCACCTGAGCTCACAACGAGCCAACCATCTTTATTTCTGACCATTCCTGCCAAAATGGGATCATTTCTTCAGAAATGAACTCATTTCTCACTCATCTTCAGACGCTCCTGCCTCCAGCCATAAGCTCCAACAAGGAACTACAACAACAAACATTAAGGCACCATATGACTATCCCATCTCACACACAACCCTCTCTCCCAATTCACGCCCAATTCTCCCCTTGGCAAAATCTCCTCCAATCCTCCTTCTCTTTCACGCCCAGCAGTACGGTGTTACTACCTTGAAGCAAGCAAGCCTACCTTCAGCTCCTCCAAATGATGCCATTGCTCTAACAGGCAAGCAAGTCACCGCCTGCTGCTGACGCCCAACATACTAAAGGGGACGTCTAGCCTTTGCAACCATCTTCATCAATACCACAACCTCCACGACTTCCACAACCTTTCCTTCAAACCGGATCATCTTCAGCCTTCCCCCAAGGTAAAATACCTATTCTTTTCATTATTTGTTTGTTTTTTCTTGCTGCATAATAACATGAGATTTTTCTGTATTATGTTATGAATACCATAGGAAGTCAATTAAAACTGGATTCATGATTGGTAAAAAACCTTGCTCCATGGATTTAAACCACATGAAATCTTGGTCTTGTCATGACAAGGGTATGCCAATGAGACGATCCATCCGATGAATGGATCAAATCTCTCATTTCGGTTGCTAACATTAAGCATGAATTATACTCCCCTGGTTACTTTTTATTTTTTTCTATTATTTCTTAGCATTAGTTTCATGTATATTGCATGTCTTAAGTGCTGCATTCAATTTGATTTTATCATGTTATATCTACTTTATTTGTTTTAGTTTAGTCTCATTAAAATTTCATTCATAGTTGTAGGTTTTGATCTGTGCACAAGTCCAGTTATTATTTTATATCTAATTTTTTGTCAATAAATTCTGAAAAATTTATTTGTGAGTACCTTCATTTATCCGTGATCCTCTGTCAAAAACCCAGTTTGATTCGGGTTCTGTAATCCCCTTTTAAAAATCAAACATCAAATCAGGTTTTTAATCCGCTGGAAATTCCAGATCTCCTTTTAGCAGAGTTGTTGGTACGAGATCTCCCAGATGAAAGATACAATTAATACTCAAAAAAATGAAAGACATTCGTAATAGGATCTAGTATTTAATGTGATTTTATGAGCATTTTTCATTGTTATTTACTATGTTGAACAAATACATCTCTCTGGACCCCTCTGTAAAGCTTGCTATTAGTCTTGTCAGGGTTTAGACCGATTTTAATCTTCTGTGGCCCTCCGATCCGTATGTTGGATGCTCTGACAATAAAAAAAGGAGTTGTTCTTCATAAACTCCTCTGTCATTTCCCAGAATTTCAGGATTTTAAGACTTATATTTTTATTTTTTCTAGATTTTATAAGTCTGCCTATCAATTCCCTATTAGTTTAATTTTATCAGAATTAGAGGTTCGATAGTCCTCTGTGTCTTTTGTAACCATGAGTTCGATGCCAAAATAGTAAAAAGCGAAATTGTTCCTCTGTGTGTCAGAGAGATCCTCCTAAAATTTCAGAGTTTTGGCCACTGTTTGACATTTTCCCCTGATTTTTTATAAAAACCTGTCAGTCTGCCCCAATTCTAGAGTCACAGGATTCTGACCGAACTTGTCGGAGCTGTAAATATTAGACCATAAGTAAAATCCTAAATCTGTAAAAAAAAAAAATTGTTGCCTAATTGTCCTCTATCACCCCATAAAATTTGGTGCTTTTCTATGGTAGGTTAGTACCCGAAACCCTGTTGTCATTAGAGAAAATCTAGGCTAAAAGGCAAATTCATCTATTTTTAAGGTTTTTATTTGAATTTCCATATTAAAAATACCAAAAAAAATATTTTTTAGATTCTATTATGTTATTAGGATTAATTTAGTGTCCATACCAAATTTGGTATAATTTCAAGTTTATTTGCCTTGTATGTTAGTTAATTTATCAAATTCAGGCGAAATTCATTGTTTTCTTGATATTTTTGCATTTTTAGTGTTTTAACATGCATATCATCATGTCATATTATATTATAGTTTATTTTCATATCATTTGCATTCATTGAAATTTCAAAATCCTCATTTTTACAAAAATTCTTTCTGAAAACTCTGATTTCAACGCCATAGTCTTGCTATTAGGGGCATTTTGGTCATTTTTATCTTAATTTCAAATTTCTAAACTTTAATTTTTGTATTTTCATTATATTATATCATCTTATGTTTGATTTTATCTTTATTTGGATTTCAAAATCTCATTTCTATAAAATATATTTATGAAAAACCCTGATTTCAAGGCCATAGTCTTGCTATCAAGAGCATTTTGGTCATTTTTATCCTAATTTTGAATTTCTAAATCTTATTTTTATGTTTTCTATATATTTTCATCATTTATTTCTTATGTTTATATCAGAGAGGTATGAATCAGGGTTTACATCTGGATAATATCTGATAATTTCCTAATATTTTTGGATAAATTGAGATAAACTATATTTTTGTGCTAACTTGTTTTATAGTTTTGCAGGATTACTCAAGTGAAAGACTTAGCTCTTTTATTTATTTTCTTTTATCTCAATTCTATGTAATATAAAGTTATAAATTTGGAATAAGAGTTACATTTTCTGTTTAGAATAGGATGCATTGCATATAGTTTGCTTTCGTATAATTTCAATATCTGATGTATTATTTATGCACATTTTCCAAATACACTATGGTTGACATGAATGACACATGCATAAGCTCTTAGAGAGTTGACAAACTTGATGGAATTCGTATTTATGACCATAGTCAGAATACAAAAGAAACTCAGATTTGTGATCTTCATATTAGCCACATTCAGCCTACACTCTTAGGCTAACTTCAAAATGCACTGCATTTCACAAAAACAAAAAAGGATTTTCTCAAGTTTCCTCAAAAAATGTCTTTCAAATCCATATTCATTCATTTCATTCAATTTACATCATTTTTTTTCTAACTCAAATTCCAATTCTATTTTAGAGAAATCGATTTTCTAAAAATTTTTTAAGTCTTTCTCAGAAATTGATTTTCTCAAAACTTTGAGTTTTCAAATGATATTTCAAATATTTTCTTAGTTCAAATCATGATTTTCAAATGTTTAACATTCTTAATTTCAAGGTTCAAAGTTTCAAAATTAATTTTCTCAAAGATCTTTGAATTACATCTGAAACTGGTTTTCCCATAATTCCCAAGTCTTCTTTAGAAATCGATTTTCTCAGAAAAAGCAATTCAAATCTCAAAAATTAATTTTCTCAAAGTTTCAATTGTCTTGAGAATCCATTTTCCATTTGAAAAGTCATTTTCCAATGTAATTCATGATTTTCCCAGGAATTCTTTTCCCAAGCATTTTTCAGATATCAGAAGCAAACATCATATTTCTCAAAATATGCATTTTTCAAAATTGCATAGCACATGCCTGATTTCTCTGTGCATTTTAGGAAAATAGAGCATGATTTAGATATTTGAACTTAGTTAAAGCACACTTTTGATCCTTGGTTCGATTACCCCTGGTAAAGGCGTTAGGAATGGTTGAACCTCGTACCGACAGGCGAGTCCCATTCTACGAAATTTTCTCACAAATTTAAAAAATAGAGGCGAGTTAATTTTTCAAAACTTTGGTCGAGTTTGACTCGCAGAATCGTTTCTCTCTCTCACAGAGAGAGGAAATTTTTTTGCGATGATAACAAATAGGCAAGTAGGAGTTAGGCAAACCCTTACCAGATATCTTTTAAGTCCTATGTAGCAGAGGGAAGGTGTGTTGACAAAATCATGGACTGAACGAGTGTACTTAAGAGCTCTAGACTTTCACGCATGAGCATTACCTACACTCATTCGGTACATTCTAATTTTGTAGACAAATTTTTTTTAAGGGGGTAGGGATGTAATATCACATATTTTCATACTTAGTTGAATTAATAAACTATTAAAATTTTGGCTAAGTGTTGTAGAAATATCAGTAAAACACTCGATGTTAAGTTATGATATTTGAATTTGGGCTTGACCCAGTTCTCATTGATAAGACCTAAACGACCCAAATAAGACATGCTAAATACTTTTATTTTCAATCTTTAAAATCAAGTAAAATTTAAGCAAAATTCAAGTTAAATTCAAACAAAATTAGGAGGCAAAATTTAAATTATATATCGTTAGATGCACCTAGAAATTATGAGTTCAACGATACTTAATTTTTCTGAATTCAGGTTACGGTTGACCCAAAAATCATATTTTTTCAAAAAAGACTCGCTTCGATGGGATTGGGTCTGAACTGGATCAGACTATATCTGATCCATATGATCCAAGTTAATATGGATCTAGACTAAGTCCAA
The DNA here is from genome assembly GCF_984573655.1 of Nuphar pumila. Classification (NCBI taxonomy): domain Eukaryota; kingdom Viridiplantae; phylum Streptophyta; class Magnoliopsida; order Nymphaeales; family Nymphaeaceae; genus Nuphar; species Nuphar pumila. The sequence continues at coordinate 125,164,486 of NC_143256.1, forward strand.
GACCCATATTAATTAAGATCTGATCCAGCTTAGGTTTCATATGGATTTTAAATATGGATTTAGATATGAGATCTAGATCCTAATTCAAAGAAATTAAAGTTTTAAATCATAATAAAGAGTTAATTTGAAGATATTTAATGTTAAAAAGACTCACCCTCTAAATTTTTTTGGGTATTTATTAATTAATTATTTTAATATTAAAATAAATAAATTCTAAAATTTATTGGATGAGAGCAACTAAGGTTTCTAGAGGGGTCGCCACCCACTAGAAGAGTCCATAGTTGCCATAAGATGAAAAAGAAAGGTGAGTATTAAGAAAAAAGAAAAGAGGTTTGAAAAGTCAAATTGGAGATAGACTTTCATATGAGAAGCTTGATCTCTAGTCCCTATTAGAAAACCCTAGAGAGGGGGGCGGGGGGCACTCTCTAGAGGCCCCATTATAAAAACTTCAAAAAAAAAAAAAGAAAGGAGAAAGAAAAGAAAGAAAAGAAAGAGAGAAAGAGTGATTTGAGGAGGAAAAAGAGAAGAAGAAGAAGAAAAAGGAAGATAACTATATTGTCTTTTTTCAGTCATCCGACGTTTTCTCCAACCTTTTCGAATTTCAAATAAGGTATGGGTTCTTTCTTTAAAAAAAGTTTAAATCATATTTATGTGAGATTTTTGAAGAGATCTATAAAATCTGATTTGGTTTCTCATGTTCAAAGTATGAAAAATGGATATACGCATGACTCTTTAGGTGTACATCAAATTTAAACTTTTATTTTATGGCGAACGTATGTTTTATATGTGATCATTGCAATTATTACTTATGAGATTTGGAAGAAAAACATACAGATTATTTATTTCTGTCGATCTCATGACAATCATGTGTACACATGCACTTTATATTAGTTTTCTGTTTATGAGACTACATATACGTGTATGTAATACATATGTGTAGAAGCTTTTATATATATATATATATATATATATATATATATATAGTATGGTGGACAGTTAAAAAATAGTTAAAGCGTAGCTGGATTGCATCGGCTGGACAGATTTAAAAATCTGTCAAGCCCAGCCGTCTGCATTGGCTGGACATATTAAAGAGATGATGGGCATTTGTATTCACCAATAAGCCCAGCTAAAGTCCACCCGAGCGTGGGTTGGTTGGGCAGATTTAAAACACAGAAAAAAATTAGGACTGGTACAGTTTGGGCCGATTTAAAACTCAATCTAAATGAAATCAAATAAATCATTTTGATTTGAATTAGAACCACTGTGACAAACATCGTGAGATTTAAAAAATCTAACGATAATATCGCAAGAAATTGCCTGAAAGTTTAAAACGGCAAATTCTTGCGAGCTTTTCAAACCATGACAAATATTGTGATATTTACGTTTTTAGCAGATATTTATCGTGAAGACCCTAGAGATTTTTATTTTTAAATGTGTTTTATTTATATTTCTTATAATTTTTTTTTTATATTTTATATTCATTTTTTATTGCTGAGTTTTTGCTGAAAAAAATGCAAGATTTATGAAAATTTTCAAAATCTCCCGAGATTTTGACTGCCGATATTTTGCCATTTTAAACTTTTGTCACTATGATCAGAACCTTCAAAGGTTGATTTTTTGTTTAATTTTAATTTTATAAGCACATTTTTTGGAAACATTTAACTGATTTAGGAGAGAATCGGCTCGATTTGGGTTGATTCTGTAAATTCAACTAAAAATCAGTAGATTTTTGGATAGGCCGATTCAATATGTTTCAGTCGCTTCAAATCAATTTTGATAAGATTGGTTGGACTTGAACAACCTTGCTAATCTATGAAAGACCTTCATTCTACCAATTATTAAAAAAAGTACTATGGTATGGACCAATTTTCTGATTGTTTTTTTAGCAACCCCCCCCCCCCCCCCCCCCCCAAAAAAAAAAAAAGTAAAAAAGTTTCAACAGTAGGCTTGATTATCAGGTCAACCTGGCATGTTAGTTTACTCTTACAAGTTGGTGCTTCCAATGGGACTAGACCAACCAACAGCCTTAGAGGGCAAGGTGGATCCCAGGGTTCTTTTTGAACAAAATTAACTGGGTTCAAAGTTCAAACGGATTCCATGGGATTATCAACTTGTAATCCAAATTTGTTGAACATTCAATTTAAGATCCAATAGACTATAGATGTTACATGATGTGGGACTCAGACAAAACTTATAAAAGAAATTAGCTAAATACACATTGACTTCATTTCACTATTTTACTTCTTCCAGTAAGAAGGATCCTATCTCTAATTACTCAGAGAAACTTTTCATTGGCATATTTTTACTGGTTTTGGTTTAATTAAACTGTGTTTGAGGCAATTTAACTAAACCATACTAGCCAAAGTAACAGGAACTTCAGAGGGACAGATCTGGGTCGGATCTAAATGCATTTGGATATCGTCTCTCTCTCTCTCTCTATATATATATATATATATATATATATATGTGTGTGTGTGTGTGTGCGCGCGCACCCAAAGCCATATCATAAAATGATAAAAATGCCTTACTAATATGACTACATGATTTGTTTATAAAAGAGCATCCTTCCAATCTTATTATTGTCATGTGTAAGAAGGATTTTCAAGTGCATAAAAAGTCGTCAGCTCACAATGTAAGAAGTTAACAACTGAAAGATCTTGATTTTATTAAAAAAAACACTATTCAAGGTTAGCAAACAAACTATGCTTAACACATCCGTAGAGTTAGATTCAGTGTGATGTGATCTTGATCTGCACACAAGTGCATACCAAAACTTGAAGAATACATTATATATATATATATATATATATATATATATATATAATTGGGATTGTGTTGTCCCTTTTTCTGTTAGGTTGCCATTAGGATCCTTCAAAAATCATAGTTTTGGGTGTTTGATATTAGATCTGAACAGTTAAGACGCATTTATCATTGTTTATTCAATAGAAAACCTGTTTTTGATTACACATCTCTATGCTCGGATGTGTATTTTAAAGAGGTAAAAAAATCAATGGTTGATATTCTACTACAATTTGTTAATAAAATATTCATATTTTTACATCGAATTAATTCAAAATAAATCTTGTTACTTAATAAATAAGCAATGATAAACACATCCAATTTTTTAGATCTAGCATAAGACAATTAATACTATGATTCTTAGATGGTCATAACAGTGACCTAACGAAAAGGGGCAGCAAAACATTTTAGTATATGAGTAATGGGTCGGTGCTAAACCCATTTGGTGATAAACCGCGTGCTAAATGGTTTTTTCGGACTTTTTTCATTTTATTTTTAAATTCTGACCCTACAGATGTGATCTATGTACTTGATTTTATAGGGATCAGCTCTTGAAGCATTTGATTCCAATACATGGATGGGTTTTTATAAAGTTAAAAAAATCAACGGTTCAAAATCTTTGTAAAGTTTCAAGGCTCCAAACATCATTTTTTTCATGAAAAACACATGATAGTGTAGATTCTTAGTAAATCGACCATGCCCAACACATTTATAGGGCAAAAATCACATAAAAACCTGTTTAGCACGTGGTTTAACACCAAATGAGTTTAGCACAGACCCATTTTCATATATATATATATATATATATATATATATATATATATATATATATATATATATATAGTGAAGCGCCATGCTCAGTTTAGTGGTCTTCAACGTGCCAAACCATGTCCTATTCTTCTCTATTTTCAGCCCTAAATGACACTATTTGGGACTCAGTGAAACCCACATTTGCATTACAAACAACAAAATTAACTCTGCCTCTCACTTCCAGCTCCTATGAGCAAATAAAATTACCAAATCCAGCAGGTGAGACTCAACCTGGTTTTTTCCTAGTTTGATGTTCAATTGACTACATTTCAACTCCATCGTTTGCCAACTAGTAATAGGAATTTGAAAAATCCAAAAAAATGATTTACTTTCCGCGGCAGCATCCAAACACCACTTGAATGTTTACAAGAAGTTATGCCCTCAGATCAGACTCCGCTAATCGTCCTTAAAAAAGTTAACTGCATATTTTCAAATGCATTACCATGAGGGCTTTGCACAGCTGGCTAGGTGGATTGGCTTAAGGCGCTTCAAGTTGAAGGATGCCACAAGTTCGATACCCAATGTGTGCATTCCTCTCTGAAAGGCTGAAATGTGGCACCCAAATGGACCCTTTCAATATCAAGCACCTTCTATTTCATTTCTCATGCAAGAAACACAAAAATGTGGGACAAATTCTTAAAAGTGAAATATACTAACATGATGCATACATTTTAGTTACCAATGCCTACAGGCCCATAGAATCTTCAGTGAGCCCCTGTTTTGATGTCAAAAAGCCACATTATTTGGTCAGACCTTTGCCTTTTCCTCCGGTTTGCATCCTGCTTTTTCACGTGTCTTTGTTTCCCATTAAGCATCATCCCAATTAAAACCCTTTCCTTGCTGATCTTTTTAGGCAGCAAAAATTACAAGGTGTCCCTGAAATTCAAAGAGAAAAGCAGTGCTACCACTGATTTACTGTCACAAAAATACAGGTATGACTGAACATATTGATAAGTATATATATATATATATATGTGTGTGTGTGTGTGTGTGTGTGTGTGTGTGTTCTCATCATGTGGTTGGAATATTAGTAGACCGTTTTTTGCATGCTCAACTTTGGTAAGACCAAATACAATCAATTATTGATTATTGGTGCCACAGCAACTACAGGAGCATGTAGTACACATGTTTTAGAGTGCATGATTTTTCAGAGTACAACGTCACCAAGCCTTTGAAATCTGACTTGTTTGCCAGTAGCAATTGTCCTGAAATTGGTCATGTGCCCCTCAACCACTTCTCCAACCAAGTTGTCAGAACTTTGATGCATGATTCATAGAGGGTTGGGGGTATGACATCCTTCTCAGCACTGTTTTTTTTTGAAAGGCAAGCTGGGATTAGTCAGACCCCTACCAGTTGTACAACTATACCATTGGGTTTTGAACCTGCAACGTCCCAACATAAGGTGACGTGCACTAGCTGCTTTTACCAGACAAGCAGAGCCCCCTTGGTCCTTCTCAGCAAGTTTGGTATGGTAAAAAATCATGACCCGCCCATTAGGCCCGTGGTTCTAATCAGGCCGGGCCAGGCCTATTATATTTATACAATATATATTATATCATAAATAATATAAAATGTGTATTATTTATAATATTATGTTATTTATATAATGTATTATATATTATGTTGTATATGATATATATAATGTACATAATATATACTAGGGGTTGAGCCGGACCATGGGCTGCCCCCATGTCAGCTCAGTTCGGGCCAGGCTGGGCCAAAAGCCCAGTTCGGGCCGAGCTTATGCCTAATTTATAGGACCAAACCCAGCACGTGGAGGGCTGGGCCGGGCCGGCCCATTCTGTGCCTTTTTTTTCCATATACATTACACTATTACAGTAATATTAATGGCTGACTTTTAAGTTTTTCTGTTGTTTGTTTCATAAACAAGAAAATAGCAAGTAGCAACCAATGTAAGGATGGGGGTTATACGAAAGACACGGATCTGAGAATATAAGAATTAAAGAAAAGTTGGACATGGGGTCTCATTAATAATGGGTGCAAAAAGATGTTCACATGAGGCTTATAATTTTTCTTTTCCATATGAAAAGCGTGATCAATGATAAGTAATAGATCTCATTTTGACTGACTTTTTGATATTTTCCTACATTTGTTTTAATCACGGGAAAGAAACCCTTATATGAAAAGAGAATTTTCCCATTAAACAAATAGGCGCACGAGTGGTGAAGGAAGGAACCTTTCATATGCAAGATTCACATTTCAAGGAAAAAATGATACATAAGGGTGTGAAAATGCTTCTCTATGAGGTATGAAGACCAACCATTTCCTCCGAAAATGACTGGACTGCTTGGTAGACGTTTGTTTGACACGGTGGGAAATTGCCATTCACACTAAAATGGGTTATTTTTTTATGAAATTTCAGATTTTGCATGTTTGGGTGAAACTACATGCCCTGAGTAATGAATTTGCACAAGGACTGAAAACGCATCGGGCCATGATCGGTCCACTTCTGAATCCAGTTTTTGTTCTGGATACATGGATATGATGTAGATCCAGTGCATGTGAAATAAGAATCATGGCATGGCCCCAAACAGATCAGATGTGTGCCGGATTCTGTCTGATCCAAACCTGAATTTGAATTTGGGATATTGGTTGTACATGCATAGATCATGTCAAGTTCATCTAAATTTAGACTTCTAGGAATTGGCACCAATTCTGGACCTGGTGAGATCTGGTCAGGTCAGAACACTGAATTCAACACATACACCAACTTTGTGCTGACTTGGCCTTAGCTGGATCAAGCTGGTCAGGTTGATCTAGAGTGGCTCCAATTTTAAACCTGTCAGATGGGCCAGGTCCAACTACAGTCCTTGCCAGCATGTGTGAGACAAAATACTCAATCTGGGTCTCTGATCAAGTTGGCAGCCAAACCCACTTAGATTGACCCTATTTGGCAAACTGGACCCACAAAGGGATCACTGCACAGATGGATCCGTTTGTGAGATCCATTTAAAGCCCTTGGAAAGAGCAGTGCTCCCTTGCATTATTATCCTAAGCACTAAGTTTATACCACCTGCATTTATACTGCTTGAAAGTTAATAATGAGCGCTACCATTTGAACATAACCACAGGATGGGGGACCCCACCACATTTTAGCCCTTCATTCCCTGAACCGATCACGGAGGACGAAGGAAATTTGCAAGGGGCCCACAAGTCACATGGATAACGCTCAAGGAGGGACCCGCAATGAAGAACATGCATTTTTCTGAAAATGTGATTGTAATGTTGGAACACATAATGTCCACCTTTTTAAAAGGGCAGCCAGATCCCAAGTTTTTTTTTCACATTTTTGGTTCATTAGAGTCATGAGAAAACATTAACTGTGTAAAAGAAAGAGGAAATAGGTAAGAATTGAATACAAAATTTCTAATATAATAGAAAAAGAAAAGAAAAAAAAGGCTGGTTCTTGTCCTGACAGGTGGGATAAAGTGGAATTTGAGTCTGTAATGAATCTACCAACATATCCAAGTTTTATGCATAAACGGATCCATCCAACCAACATCTCAGGCCTCATTTGGAAGTAGTAAAAAGCTTTATGTAAAAATTGAATATTCATATTACATGAAAAAGCACAAGGCGTACAACTGAGAAAAATTTTACCACCATCTCTCCACCTTTATATGTGCAAAAATTTTTCATGTGTGAAAATCATACACAAATACAAAAATGTGAAAAAATGTCACTCTGTTTCATTCATTGCTTTTTTCACAGGAATGGAAACACCATAGTTTATTAATGATAGTATTTGTCTCCCCTTCAGGGTGTTTTCATCAATGAGCCAGTCCATGCTCTCTCTCTCTCTCTCTCTCTCTCTCTGTTGCGATTCTAAGGCTCATTAATATGTACAGCTTGTACTTCCAATTAGCAATCTGGATCCAACAGGTCCAAAAGTTTGCATCCAAACCTTGAGTCAGGCAACCATTTAGGGGGCAGAACCATCCTTGGATCTGAACCAAAATCAAATAAGCATATATATATATATATATATATATATATATATATATATATATATATATATATATATATATATATATATATATATATATATATATATGAGAACTAGTGTGAACTGAGATTTTCATATTATTTCTTATTAAACCTGATTGTATGAATGCGATCTACATACTTGGTTTTAAAGAGACTGGCCCTTGAATCATCCGATTATGATGCATAAGATTTTTTAAGGCTTGAAAATCAATGGCTCAGAATTTTCATAAATATTCAAGGATAAAAAAATCATGATTTAACAGTTGATTCCTAGCAAATGGATCATTGCTGAATGCATCTGAAGTTGCAAAAGAAGGGTACAAAATGCCTAGTTTAGGCTGGTTCTCATATTTTCAATTCTCACAGTACTTTGAAAATATAGTGATTTTATCATAATTTGCTATTTTTAACATATTATAATGAAATCACGATATTATCTCAAAATATTGCCAACATTTGTGACCACGGGCTCAAGTCCCATCTCCAAGGACCTAACAGACCAAGAAAATCCCAATCCAAGCCAGCCCGTGTAGCGAAGCCATCATGGCTGACTAATCAATGACCAGTTCCAATTGACTGAGTCCTGTACTGCCGAGCTCATGCAAAATCCAATCATGCTAAAAAATATGATAATATTTTTGAAAAATATTTGGCTTATATTCAACCAATGAAATCACCTCTTTCAAACTATAACAAGTTTATCATGATGTTATCAAGATATTAACACTTTTACAAGCTTATGATTTTATGCATTTATATGTTTCCTTTTCATTCGTTTTTTCGACCAAGAAAGCTGGGGTTAGGCAGACCCCTAACAGTTATACGCCCATATACCATTGTGATACGAACCTGTACGTCCCAACACAAGGTGACTAACTGCTCCTGCCAGACAAGCGGAGCCCCGTCGGTAACTTTTCGGAGATTTTATCAACGAAGTTTTCAAGTTTATTTCAATAATTTCCCTAGCTGAGAAAACCAAGTTCTATGTCAAATCAGACTGCAATTTTAGAACAAGCCAAGCCGTGCACTCGTTGATCGAGCTTGAGATCCGAAACCCAGGCCCAAGATGATCTCATATGGGATCTATACCCCCAAGCCCATCGACTGACGATGCTCAACATCCACACCCATGTCATAAAATATCGGCAATATATTGAAAACCTCATGATGTTATCACACGATATTTATAAAGGATGACAATATTTTCAAAATATCGCCTGTTTTGAAAATATCACATTTTTATCCCAACACTAATGACATAAAACCCTTTTTAATAATTTTTATATTCTCACATATTATATATATCGATGCACTCTTGAATAGTTTTAAAAAAAAAATCGCAAGATTTCGTTTGCGATATTTTCCATAGAATGAGATCCACGACACTCTACCAAGGGAGCTTTTGGTAAACCGGAAAATTGAAAAAAGGCAAAAAAAAGGAAAAACAGGAGCTATATGGCGGAAAAGCAAGAGGGGGCAGTAACGTCAAAACCCAAAAAGTTTAGGGGCGTTCTGGTCCTTCCCGTGATTCGCCCTCCAAACAACCTCTCCTCCAACCAAAACCCTTTCTTTCGAGAAAGTACGGAAAACACCAAACGGCAGACCAGCTTCATGGAATCCGATACGGGTGGAGCCCCAGAGAACCGGTTCGACGAAGCCCCCGGAAACCGGTACGGGAAAGCAGTATAGTTCCCCTGCGTGGCTCGCACGTGTGAGAAAAGCAGGAAAGCGGAAGGCCACACGAGCGCGAGGTGTTAGGTGGCAGCGTCCTGGTTATCTGCAACACAAAAAAAACACACGGAATTACCAAAATAGCCCATCGCTTTTATAGTTGTTACAAAGAAAAAAAAACAGTGCGTACGGACTCTGAATGGTTATTAGTCGATGGTAGCCCTGAGCGACTCTGAGCTCATGGTTTGGTTCGAGTCTGAAATAGATCCCACGAAGTAGACTTGAGATCCAAATCCGGATCATAGTTGATGCGAATAGAAATATATGAATCTTCAAGCAGGAACCAGAAATCCAAATAAGAGACAGGTCTGATGAAGTAGATTAAAAATCCAAACCCGCATTTTTTGTACGGACCTATAAGATCCGGTGAAAACAACGCGAAACGATGTGTTTTAGAAGTAGAACTTGACCCCCAACACAATATAACTCAGAGAAAAAAATGAATCAGATCCAAGTTTAAACCCTAAGAGCGTTCAACCATAAGAGTCCGGATCTAATCAGACAGCATTTGAAGTAGATTTTAAGATACCTATGGGAAAATACTGTATCGGATTTGGATCATAACCCTGAGAGAATCCGACCCAATTGGTCATAGGTCAAGACACATGCTTATGGTATCCTAACCTGACATACAAAAATGGACCCATTTCACTTAATGCATGTTTTCGAACGAAGTTTCAATTCACCCGGATCTGGGTTGTGCATATCAGACCTGTACCAGACATTGCAAAAGGATCCTACAACTGGTATTGGACCCAGACCAACCACGGCCCAAACGATTCAAACACGAAGAAAAAGAGGACTTTTTTAGGGGCGGGGCACTACCGTCGTCATTGAGGTAACCGATGAAGTTGGGCTGTTTGGATCCGGTACGACCCGGTGTGGGAGGCGGCATCGGGTTTGTGGGCGAGCACGTATCGCCGGGACTGGTTCTCACATTCCGAGTCGACTCGCGCATCTGCTGACTCAAGTAGAACTCCAGGGGCGACGAGGACTTCGGCCGCCCCCAAACGGGCTTTAAGCGTCCCCTGCAGATCACGTTCAACAAAAACAACAAAGTCACCCACAACTCCTTATTGACTAAAAAATGATCGACGTCTCTCATTTTTTTCGACTAGAAAATCATGGAAAATTGAAGGGTATTTACGTAATTCTAAGTAGTTTTTTTTTTCCGAAAACGGTACCGGACATACCGGTCTTTCCGCTTCTCCAAGAATCGCTGCACCGACTCCTTCCTCGTTTTCGGACCATCTGCATCAGAAAGGAGGAATGAGAATAAATTATTACCCAAAATATCCCTCGAAACAACACACAGCCCCTTACACAACTTTAAATGACAAAAAAGCCCTCGAATTATTGCGTGGGTGTTTTTGTCATTTTGCGCATCCTGATCACGACACAATTTGTGGGCACGGCAGAGTCCCGTTCCGTCCCACCAATCAACGCTTACACAGTGCAAAAGACCCACCACAACAAAAGGAGGGGCATTCTAGTAATCTTATAGAAAAAGGGAGGGCTGAAAAACAAGCGGATCCGCTCGGGACTGAGCTGACGTTTGATTCTTAAAGAGCTTGTTCAAACTCGTACATAGGTTGGGCAAGATGAATATGAACAAAGGCTCGGCTCGATTGGTATAGGCGGGTTAGGTGGTAAAATATATTTTTTAATATATTTTACATGTATATTTTTTTAATCTAATTTCTTTTACCTCTAGAATAATGTACTTTTTTTTAAAACATATATCAAACTCGGCAAATTTAACTCGGGCTCATTACGAGCTCCAACTTGGCTTGGCATGCCACCGAGCTTGAACACTTCAAGCTCAGCGCATTCAGCTCGTTTACCAGCCCTAGATTGGAACGTACCGGTTGGGGACGACGACGTTGGTGGTGGGGCAAGGGGAGGAGGAGGGGAGGAGGGCGGCCTGGCTCGTCTGGGGGGGAAAGCACGGGGCTCCGGCATGAAGTTGGGATTCGCGGTCAGCAGCATGATGGCTCGGGCCTGAAAACACCATCGTCCAACTCAAATTCTGAAAAAAAGAAGTCCGAGAGAGAGAGAGAGAGAGAGAGAGAGAGAGAGAGAGAGAGAGAGAGAGAGAGAGAGAGAGAGAGAGAGGACCGACCTTCTCGGTCGGGACGTCGTCGTAGACGTTAACCTTGCCGCCGTAGAAGATGGCCATCTGAGCTACGTTCTCCTCACATGGGGGCCTGCTCATATCAGACGTACGGGCTATTTTAGAGAAAGACTGGAGAGAGAGAGAGAGGCGAGGGGGAGGGATAGAATTTGCTTTTCCTTAAAGGGTAAAAATCGGGAAGATTCAGTGATTGGACTACCTGAAACTGAAGCTTAAGAGAGAGAGAGAGAGAGAGAGAGAGAGAGAGAGAGAGAGAGAGAGAGAGATGTCACTGTTTCCTAGTTGGAGCAAAGAGAAACATTAATAATGGTTGCTAAAAGAAACCCTCTCAAAGCTTCTCAGAGAGAGAGAGAGAGAGAGATGTCATTGTTTCCTAGTTGGAGCAAAAACCGAAACATTAATAATGGTTGCTCAAAGGAACCCTCTCAGAGCCTCAGAGAGAGGAGAGAGAGAGAGAGATTTTGACCGCAAGGAAGCAATTACTGTCATTGAAGGGAAAAGCGAGAGTGACTAATGAGGGCGTTGATGGAATCACAAGAAAAATAAACACACAAGCAGAGAGAGAGAGAGAGAGAGAGAGAGAGGCCGCTGCATTTCATACGCAAACAAGAGTGCAACAATACCATCTTGGCACTGAGTGATGACAGTGATTAATTGGCGAGTGACGTAAAGAATTTTGTAATCATTGAGCAACAAAACTATTATCTAGCGAGCAATACGAAGACAGTTGATTCCATGATGCGGCAAATGTGAGTAATATGAGGATACATGGTTGCATTTAAGATATAAAGACAGTTGGTTGCATGATATGCAGTAAAAGATCAACTATTTTGTAAATAGACAGTACAAAGTTACTAGTATTGGTGGGCATGCAAGGGTGAGTTTGGATTTAAGCAACTAGTTAATCCACCAAGGGTGTGTTCAGATTGAAGGAATTTAAAGGGGCTGATCTTTCCAACAACAAAGAGAAATTTAGTGGAATTGAGATTCAATTTTATGAAAATTTCAAATTTCAGAGACCCTAGATTTCACAAAATTCATATTTGTCTCCGGAAAGTGAGCAAGATTCGCTCTTTTTCCAGTGTTAAACTGAAGAATTTTGATGGGATTGGATTTAAATTCTACCCAATTCCTCAAAGCCAAACATAGAAACTACAAAGATGCATTTTGAGTCGGTTTTCTACAGACGCACTGCCCATACCTTTACACTTAAAGGTTAGTTTTAATTCGAGTTGATTGAAACCAGATGGGAGAAACAAAAGACCAAAACCAACTTGAAATATGGCATAAAATTGACACCGACGAATGTAGAGTGACTTGGTGTTTGGCGATAGAGCGGAAAGAATGGAGAAAGAGAAGCAGGTGAAGAAAGAATGACTCCCACTTTGTTTTTAGATAGTTGTGTATGGACAAACAAAACCTGAAAAACTTTGCCTCGATAACGCCAAACAAGGGTTGATGATGACATTAACGATAATGACGATAAATTGTCATCCTTGAGAAATTTGGGTATTAAGCAAATCACAACTCTACGCCAATATTCTTCGGTCCATTTGGATTTGGACGGAAATGAAGAGCCGGTTCCCGTTCCCAGGATTCATCGGATCCATCACAATCTGGACCCGGGTCCACGCACGGCTCATGCCCGAGAACCTTACGATTCAGCGGCTTCTCCAAGAAGGGCGAATCGGTCATTTTTGTAACCAACGGATATTCACGTCATAATGGGAAAAGTTCAAGGGTGAAAGAGACTTTTCCTTAGAAAATAAAAATTTGTTAAAAGCAGCCCCTTAACGACCAGCATCCCCGAATTAAAAAAAATATAAAATAGAAAAAGCTTGCGACAAAAAAGACTCACATCGGGAAATCTCCGGCTGGTTCCCGGACAGCCTGCCGGAATCCTGCGTCTCCGGCGACGTCCGATCGGGCCACGTGGAGACCCTCCGTCCTTGCGCAGCACTCCGGCGCCACTGTTAGGACCTCCAAATCCATCGGTACGGATCTTCTCCCCTCTCCATCAGAACCAGACGGCGAGCCCTAGATCGAAAAAAACAACAAAAAAGACTAAAAAACTCAGAAAGAGGGGAGGAGCTCGCCGTACGAACAATCCAGATAGCAAGGATTTCCCCGAGAAAAATTCCCAAAAATGGCCAAAAAAGAGAGGAATGCTCACGTCGGAGAGGTTCGCAGGATCTTCTCCGGTGCTGTCTGGTGGGAAAGGGCAGCCGGAGGCGTCCGGCAAGGTTTGCGGGTGCGATTTCCGGCTGCCGGTTTCCTCCTTTCCTGGCCACGACTCGAAGAGGGCTTTGAGCGAGAGGACCTGCTGAATTGCCTGAGATTTGTTCCACGACGGCCGTCGCATTCCTTCACAAGAAAGGGGAAAAAATGAGAGAAAGATCGCCGGAATCGCTGGCTCTGCGCTATTTTCGACGCCGGAAAAACAGGTATTCCGAACTAACCGTCCGTCTTTCGACCGAAAAACTAGAGTAGGAGGGAAATAAGAGAGCAAGGGGGAGAAAGGATCGGACCTTTCTCCTTGAGGTATCTGCGGCAATCTTCGCGAGTAAGCTGCGAGATGTCCTCCTCCGTGATCTCCCCCAGGGGCTTGTCCAGCGGCGACCGGAGCGTTCCTTCCGAAGCCTTCATCTTCCTCCCGGTTTCCGGGTGGCCCGCCGGATTCCTTCTCCTCCTCGCAGGATTCCTCCCCCTCCTTTTTTTCACCAAAATTATTATTTTTTCCTCAGAAAAACCCCGAAATTATACTCTCTGCATCTCTCTCTACTTTTCTCTCTCTCTCTCTCTCTTTACTTTTTTTTCTCTCTCCTCTGCCCCGCTCGTTTTCCCGCTCGCAGAGTCGCGCTCTGTTTTCTTACGGCGTCTCACCCCGAGTTGACACGTCATGTGCCCTCTGTTCGGCGTGAAATGTCTAAAACGCCCTCATCCGTACGACTTCATTTATGATGTGACGATTACACCCTTGCGGCTCTAGTATCCAACTTTTCCGGGTAAGTTCGGCGAAAATGTTCTCCGACCGAAAATGACGAAATTGTCCTCGTTTCGACTCTTCTGTAGTGGGGTTCTCCCATCAACGCTGGATGGAGGGGGCATTGAGTGCCACTTTGGGAAAAGCGAAAAGACTTTTCTGACTTTTCGTATTTTAGGGATTGAAGGTCAAATGCATAGTAGATTGACAAAAATGCCCATCAAGGTCTTGGCGAGACGGAGTGCTTTGCCGGATGCGACTTTTGTCGAGCCTTCGCCGGGCACAGACGGGGCTTGACGAAAGTGACCTAGTTTGGCATGTGATTGGGTTAAACCCAAATTTATCGAAAACTCTATACGATGGAAAACACATTTCTTTCTTGAGAAACAGTTTCAAATACTTGAAAATTAACGATTTTGAAATGTGTGGGAAACACTTTTCATATCACATGAAAAACCTATTCATCGCGTTAATAACTTCAATCAAGTGAAGCCACTTTCCCTTGAAAGGAATGCCTAGACGAGAGTGTTTTTTCATTATGTAAGATGTGAAACCCATTTTGATAAGAAAGATGACCTTTTATGCATTTATGGTGCTGACTATATTTGGTTCACCCTATTTAGGAATGAGGCCTTCGTTATTATAAAAAAAAGTTTTATTGGAAAGAACATGAAACAAACGCGTGTAATAGAAAGTTTCGTTTTAAAGAATGATCAATGTTGTCAGTATCGGTATCGGCCCTGAATCTTTGGGCCACCGATTCATCTGTATCTGCCTATACCGATATTCAACTGAATCGTATCGGCCTAAAAATAATAATAAATTATAACGTGTCAATCATAATGTCTCACATGTTGAAACCATTAAGATAAATCTAAAATAATATTTAAATTTTTCTATGGTATTTTCTTATAATTATTAAAAATAGCCGATTGGGGCCTGTAGCGTATCAAATTTCTGCCGATATGATGCGTACCGGCTGATATTCACCGACACTGGTAACTTGGAATGATGAGATACATGTTTTTCTGTTTTTTTTTTATTGGCAAACAAAGGTTTTATTCTGCAAAGAGAAAACCCTTCCATCGGTAACCACACATTGACAAGCCTTGGGTTGGTAAAACTCTTGAGGTCCCCCGTACCCACTGACCATACACCCAACCTCGACCTTGCAACAACGAACGTCTCCCGTGGGTCTTGAACTTGTAACATTCTGTTAACTTAGTGACATCCATAAATCACTCATATCAGATGAGCAAAACCCTTGTGGGCAGTTATTTGTTATATAAAGCTTTTATTGCATACCCTAGAAATCTTTTTCTTCTGTAAAGAAAGACAAGGTACATGTTATTTAAAACGGTTGATTACTTATTTTTGTTAAAAACTCATATATGTCTTCTCTCATTTTTTATTTTAAAAAACGAAGTATGTGCTATATGAGTGGGAGAGATTTCATAATCTAATGTACTATTTTTTACTTTATATTTTGAATCTATTCCTTTCAAGCTCTGAAATCTTATATTGCATTTAAACAATTTACTTACAACATTTTATTATTTTGTTAAACATAGCTCCATCGTACACTCATGTACAAGAAATATAAATAAATGAGTTAATATTTAGTGCTATACGAGGCACAAAACTATTGAGCTGAAAATAATAAGTTCAAGCTTTATTGTCTCAATCTAACCATATAAATGTGTTCAGAATGGTATTTTTGCTATGAATCAAACCTTGGATCTTGTTATTTCAATCTAAAAATATGATGTTTTGAGTGGTGAAAAAGTAGTGCTTTATGGGACCATTTGAGTTTTTCCCTCAAAAGGTATGCTTACTTATCACAATTACATAATTCAAAACTTATTTTCTTCTAAACAAACCTGTAGATCGTAAGTAGGGCTGGGAAACGAGATGAGTAGCTCGCCTAGTCTCAGCTAAAAAATTGAGCTCCAGGAGCTAAGCAATGAGCCAGCTTGTTTAGGTAAATGAGGCGAGTCTGAACATGGCAAGCTTGGGTTGTATAGGCTCATTTTACTTTTTATATATTTATAAATTATATATTTTATACATATTATATATATTATACACTATCAAGCTTTAAAAAACATTTAAAAATATCTTTTTTATAAAAGCAAGCCAGCTTGTGATTGGCTAGTAAGACTCGGCTCATGACGAATTCATGAGCCGAGTCTGAACAGGAGTATACCTTCGCGGAGCTGAGCCTGAATAGCCCCAGTTCGTTTCATTTTGGCTCGTTGACTCAGCCTCATCACAAGGTCTGATCTATAAAAAAAAGAAAAAGGTGTTTTATACTCAATAGTTTTGTGCCTTCAATAGCACCAAAATACCAATCATAAACCAATTGTGTTACAGTTGCAAATGTAATCAAATATTTTATGAACAAAAATAAATTATTAGTTATCATGATGTTGGCAAACATGTGAAGTTAGACATGCCAACTAGCTTTCAAAGAATGAAATACTAGCAAATGACTTTAACTATTTCAGATAGTGTTTACGATTCTACCATTAAAAAACTAATGCGAAACTTGATAACTGTTTTATTTGACTATCAAAATAACTAGTGGGTCCAATACCACTGACAATTTCTAAGAGCAGAATACCATTATTTATTTTATTAAACATAGCTCCGTCGTACACTGTCTTATATTGCATTTAAACAATTTACTTACAACATTTTATTATTTTATTAAATATAGAAGAAATATAAATGAATGAGTTAATATTTAGTGTTATGTTTGCTAAGGATCAAACCTTAGATCGTGTTATTTCAGTCTAAAAACATGATGTTTTGAGTTGTGAAATTTTAGTGCATTATTAGACCATTTGAGTTTTGCCCTTAAAAGACATACATACTTAACACAATTACATGATTCAAAACTTATTTTCTACTAACCAAATCTGTGGATCCAAGTAAGGCTGAAAAACAAGATGAGTAGCTTGCCCGGCCTTGCTCAGCTCAGCTCGGAAATTGAGCTCCATGAACTGAGCTATGATCCAGCTCGTTTGGGTAAATGAGCCGGGTACAGACATCGCAAGCTCAGGTTGTATAGGTTCATTTTACATTTCATATATTTTATACATTATATATATACTACCAAACTTTAAAAAACATTTAAAAACAAATTTTAAAAAGTGAGCCAGCTTGTGATTGGTTCACAAGACTCAGTTTGGCCCGTGACGAGCTCATGAGCCGAGTCTGAGAAGGAGTATACCTTCAATGAGCTGAGCCCGAATAGCCCCAGATCAGCTCATTTCGCAAGTTTACTAGCCCTCATCATAAGGTCTGATCTACACAAAAAAAAAAGAAGGAAAGAAAGAATAAAGATGATTTACTCGATACTTTTGTGCCTTCAATAGCACCAAATACTAATCCTAAACATATTGTATGCATTTTTTTAGAATTGCAAATGTAATCACATATTTTAAACATGTGAAGTTAGACATGTCAAATAGCTTTCAAAGAAAACATACTACCAAATGCCTTTAACTATTTCAGATAGTATTTACGATTCTACCATTAAAAACAAATGCGAAACTTGTTAACTGTCTTATTTGACTATCAAAGTAAGTAAGGGGTCCAATACACAAGATAAGTGTTACTTTTGTATTAACGTCTCTGTTAAAATGCTTTACACGACCCACATAGTTCTTACAGAGACTATGGTAGTTTATCTTATTTTCAACTGTTATTACCTAAGGGTGTGTGAGTACGCCAGATCTTAGAACTATCTAGTGAATGTTGAGATCAAAAGTAATAATACAAATCATAAATATGTAGGGATTTGTGGTCAAAAGACCACCTCAACGGTTGCATCCCTTCCAACGGTTGGCCAACAGGCTTGTGACAGTTAAACTCACATTAACTCAAGTAAAAACATAAAACAGAGATAATCAAATATAAAGGAAAACATAGTTACAATGTCTGGTTCAAGGGTTGTGATATTTAGGGTTGAAGGGGTACTTCTCCTTTGGATATGTCCTAATTATGCTCCCTGTTACGCTAAGGGCCTTACAGGCCAGATTTATGGGTGCATGCAAGTTCAGTGTGTACTGAACTTTGTAATACAAAATTCATTAAGTGAAAGGCTAGAGGTTGTAGATAAATGATGTCTGTGGTGATTTCCTGTGTAACAGTGCACGCCTTTCGATTTGGGTCTGCCCTTCTGCTTGTCTAAAGTCCTTCAAGATACACCTGAAAATAAAGGTTTGAAAATTTATATTTTAAATAAGATATGCATATCTCTGACGACGAAGAGTTTTTAGGGTAGAGAGATACATGTATCTCTAAACCCTAGATCGCAAATTTAAATATAATAATTGATCCACTAAACGCTTACAACTTAGAAAGTCTTGTGATAAATCAAAGAAAAGCTTTTTAAATTAGCTTATATATGATTAAAAATTAAAAAATATATAAAAGATAAGAAAAACTAAAATATGTTAACATCATAAAAGAATCATGATAATTTAAAAAAAAGATACAGTTTGAAAAGATCATGATTTTATTGTAATTAAATATTAGGGACAGTTGCGACCACGGTTGGAGCCAACCGGTGCACTCCTTGCACTTGCTAGATCACTCCAGCCAATGATGGTTTCTTAAGGGTATGTTTGATGGCTTGTTCATGGTTGGATGAAATGAACAAAAAGAACGGAACAGAACAATGGTTTTGTTCGTTCCATAACAACTGTTCCAAGTCCAACGTTTGCTTGGACCGTACTCAAATGTTATGTTTCAAATGTCCGTTGTTTGATGACGATGTGCAAACAACTTGGACGGTCATGGATAATGGGTCCAATTACTTCTTTTTGGATCGTATGTAATTGAATACAAAAACAATGAAAATCTGTTGAAAGAGCATCAAAGCACATTTAAAAGACTCATTGACAGGAAAATTGTGCATACATGGATACAACTGACGACCCCACACAGGAGACTCCCATCCGCGATTCCCCGCACGGATCACCTCCGCTCGCTTTCCAACCAGTTAACTGAGGTGGTTTGGTTCAGTGAGTTGTATATAACTTGAAGGGCTTGAACTAAACAAAAAAGGGATGATGGTTGGTGTTAGGTGTAAGAAGGAAGGGAGAGAGAATTCAAAGGAGAAACTGGGTTGTTTAGAGGAAGTGGTCTTGATGAGGTGGAATAGTCCCATATTGCTTGTGCTTGAGTTTTTTGTGGGCTTTATAAGTCACTTGTGAACTCGTACACTTGTTCTTGAGAACAAGAGAGTGGGATGACAACCACACGCGCGCGCGCCTGCCTGCCTTGCCGTGTCGGGCCGGTTCGGGTTTGGGTTCGGGTTAGTGTTCGGGTTCGAGTAATTGGCCCTTTAGGGCCATATCCAATCAAGACAAAGCACCTTTTTACCCAAAGTTTCTTTGGATAATTTGGATTCTGTAACGGGTTATGGGAAAGGATAACGGGTCACGACTCCTCGTATTCTATGCCCGTTATGGCTCTTCAGATTTCGTAACGGATCTCGATCTTTCGAAGTCCGTTAACGGATCACGTCTCCTCAGAATCCGTAACGGGTCCTTCACGTTTCATAACCGTTCGTGGGTTATAAAAGCATGGTAAGGGCTGGTGTTACGAGGAGGCTGAGATAGACGCATTTCTGGAGCTCTGCGATTTCCCATCTCCCCTGTTGCTCTCTCTCTCTCTTTCCTGAGTTATCCCGAAAGGGGTGTTCTGCAACATTTGGTTCGTGGAGGTTGTTTTCGAAAGACGATCCACCGGAGTGCACCGTTCGGTTCGTCGTGGCTATTGTATCTTGGGGGAAGGACGCCGGACCCTGATTTGCACTGTATGTGGGGGCGAATCTTCTCTAAGGGGAGTACTTTCGTACGCCTTAGCCTGTTACATAATCTAAACATGTTTCTGTTGTTTTCATTATGTTCTGTGCATATGTTTGCTCTTATGCTATCGTCTGGATTTTGGTTGTATGTGGAAACCGACATGCCTGCACCCTATTGTTGTTTCGATCATATGTTCATCATGCTATTTACACTGTTGTATTTCCTGTTTAATATCGTGTTTTATATCATGATGACGATTGTGAAACTGTGTGATCCGAAATATGATCCAACAATTGGTACCATAGATTAAACCAAAAAAAGTGGTCATAGCTAGAATGGATCTGATGAAAAGAAATTCAACTGCATTCTTGTTTTATAGTCAAGACTTACACATTCCACAACCAATATTATTTATGCACATCAAACAAGCGACACTGCAGGTAAATAGTACTTGGAATTTTAACATTTGGGAGATTACTGCATGTTTTATAGTCAAGCACTGTTCTTAACGATGCTAACGAGATGAAGATCAATAAATAGTAAGGTGTCAACCGAAATGGGATATTTTAATGAACCTTTTCATCCTTTTTGAGAATCCTACATAGTTAAAGAACTCATTTTTCCAAAATCAAACATGAAATTTTCTCTCATGGTTAGTCATAAATTGATAGGTACAAAAACTCAGATACCAAAACCAAAATTATATTCATCTACCATTGATGGTTATTATTGTTGAAAATGCAACCCCAACAATAGCGATAAGCAAACCATCAAATAGCAAAAAGACATGAACATACTACAACTAAGTAGAACAAATAAAACCATTTTCTCCTTTTCATTTCTTTAACACGTAAATAAAAACACTAGTCAGGAAATACATGGAAGGATATCCATTTCTTCCATTGCAATCAAAGAGAAAAATCAGATTTTGATCCGAGAAATACAAAAAAAAATGGGTTTTTCCCCTTTTGCTCGTTATTTTACAAAATGCAAGAGCTGGGAAGAAATTACCGTCGACTTGATCAGTGGTGGCGCAAATGATAGGTAGAAGAAGCAAAATCCAAAATGGCAAGAAACCCATTCTAAAGAGACCTTCCATCTTCCTCTTTCATGGCTACAAACACTCCATTTTATTCTCCCCTTTCTCCTTTTCCCAGAAATAACAACAAAATCTAGAGAGAGAGAGAGAGAGAGAGAGAGAGATTCTCCTTCTCACATAAACAACAATAAAATCTAGAAAGAGATGGAGATCTGTCTGCTTCTTCTTAGTTCTATGCCTTCGTCAACATCTGTCAACAACGCATCTTAGGAACACTTAAAAAATGCATAAAAATCAATATGAAAGGTCGACGGGGCGGCGGAGTCACCATGGCCAGCGGCAGACGAGGAGGAGGAGCAACCGCAACCATTGTGCTGCCGAAGGGATGCCCCCTCTTGGCGCCGAAGGCGGTGGTGCCGCCACCCATCGCTCCAGCGGAGCCCTTGCATACTGAGAGAGAGAGAGACGCATCGACGGGCGTGGCGCGCCCGTGGATGCATTTTTTTCATCCCTTTCGTTCCTGTTCTTTTTGTAACAGGGGGGAGGTGGATCAAAAATTACAAACCATTATGGACGCGGCATATGCGCGGAACGCCGTCCGCCGCGTCCAATGTTTGTCTGATTTTGTTGTTCTTAGTGGGATTTCCTTCCGAATCCCGCTGAGAACAGTGCATCAAACATGCCCTAAGTGGGCATGATTCACCAACTTGCCCTCAATATCAAATCATAAAATGCTTCGATCTTTAACAGTGGGACGTTGACTAATATTAAAAAAACCCATCTATTTAAAATGAAAAATTGTTCATTGCATCCATATGAAATACAGACAATCTATCCGTGTTTTTCATCTTAAAAAATAACTTTGTAATCTTTTTTTTTATAACTTTACGACCTCATATAAAGTAAGAAACTATTTAAAATAAACTCTTAAAAATTTGTATTTGACCTAATAAAATATTTTAAGTTATTTGAGCTTCAAACACATAGTTTTATAAAAAATAAGAATGAAAACAAAACCTAGTTTCTAAATTAGCTTTGAAACTTTATTTCTTTTCTTTTTCCTATGCCAAAAGGCCCTGATCACCGGTTGTATGTTGGCAGGCCTTTCGTCGGTAAAACCCTTGAGGTCACCGCTTTCCTATCAGGGAGGTGAGTAATGCCCTTCTTGGGTTTCAAACTGCTGATGTCCCAATTTGGTGACATTCACAAGTCACCCTTACCATGCAAGCGAAACTTCATTGGGCTTTGAATCTTTATTAAGTTTCTGTGGGCTTTGTCTTGCATTCTCAGCCCCTTATGCTAGTTTAATTGGCAAAAATTAAGTTCAACCCAAATTTGATATATTCGTATGGTTTATGGTTTCATGCATGAATGGAGTAGTGCTGCATGCTGTACGTTATAGGGACACTTCCAAATTTTCTACCTTCTTGTGTATTCATGGAAATTGTACCATAATAGTATGTCACATGTCTTTTTTTAGTATGCCGTGTGAGATTACCAAACAGGCATGCCTTAAAACTAGGGGTGTCAATGGGTCATGTTTGGCTCAGACCCACGTGAAACCTGACTTGGACCAGATTTTTGGGTATGGTATAAGAGAAACCATATCCTAAATATATATATTTTTATCAATTTTACATTAAAAATGATCCGGGTCTGATTTAAGCCTTTCCTATTTGCTATAGTGATGGATGAGCTTACTAGATTAATTCAAGAAAATATACCGTGGTGCATGTTGTTTGTTGATGATATTGTTTTGATTGATGAGTCTAAAGCTGAGGTTAATGCTAAGTTAGAATTATGGAGACAGACATTGGAAGCAAGAGTTTTTAAGTTGAGTAAAAGTAAGACAGAATATATGGAATGTCGGTTTAGTAAGCAGCGAAGTAGTGATGTGAGTGTAGTGAAGCTTGGTGAGAAAGAAATACCGATGGATGATTGTTTCAAATATTTGGGATCTATCATTCAAAAGTATGGAGAAATTGATGGAGATGTAAATCATAGGATAAAGGTTGGGTGGATGAAATAGAAAAGTGCAACCAGAGTGTTGTGCGATCATAGAATGCCATTGCGGTTGAAGAGAAAGTTTTATAGGACGACTATTAGGCCCGCTTTACTATATGGTACGGAATGTTGGGCTGCCAAGAGACATCATATTCAAAAAATGAGTGTAGCTGAGATGCAGATGCTTAGATGAATGTGTGAAAATACAATAAAAGATAAGATTCAGAATGAGAAGATACGTAAGAAGGTAGGCATTGCACCAATTGAAAATAAGATGAGAGAGAATCATTTACGGTGGTTTGGACATATTCGGCGAAGGCCTAATGATGCTCCAGTTAGAAGGATGGAGAAATGAAAAAATATATTAGTTAAAAGAAGTCGGGGTAGGCCTAGGAAGACTTGGATGGAGATGATAGGAAAATATATGAATGTTTTAAACCTCACCGAGGACATGGCATTGGACACAAATGATTGGAGGAGAAGGATTCATGTGGAAGACCCAGAATGATTTTCTTTTTTGGTTCATATCGCGGACCCCAATTGTTTTGGGATGAAGGCGTAATTGTTGTCGTTGTTGTTTGTACATTAAAAAGTTGCGGGTCTTAATCGAAACTCGGGTTGGGGTTGGGTATGGTATAAAATTTCACAAATTATACCCAGGTCCATGTCTTAATTAAACCTTTGAGTCCGGACCTGGGTCTTCTTATTTGTCACCATATCTAGACCTATAGGGTTTGGTCCGGGTAAACCCAACCCATTGACACTAGGGGTGGCAATTTCTGACACGACCCGCCAACCCGCCTCTTAGGCGGGTTCGGGTTGGGCTTAAGCCAACCCGTTTAATAAATGGGTCGACCCGCGTAACCCGTTTATTAAACAGGTCGGGTTCGGGTTGGGGGTATGCCAACCCGCCAACCCGGCTGACCCGTTTAATAAACGGGTTAGGCGGGTGGGTCAACCCGCCAACCCGACCCGCCAACCCGCCAACCCGCCAACTTGACTACCTGCCAACCCGATCCGTCAATCGGCCAACCCGACCCACCAACCTGAAAACCCGTTTACCCGACCCAACCCATTTATTAAATGGGTTGGCGGGTCGTGTCGGGTTACCCGTTTATTAAACGGGTCGGGTTCGTGTTTGCCACAGCCGACCCGTTTAATAAACGGGTCGGGTTGAGGTATGCTGACACGCCAACCCGCCAACCCGCCAACCCGACCCGCCAAACCGCCAACCCGACCCGATTGCCACCCTACATAAAACCACCAGCCGAGGATCTAGTGATATTTAATATCACCAAAAATTGGTCATATTAAATATAAGCCACAGAAAACCAGATTATTGATCAGCACCAGCTGACTTAGGGAAAGCCACGCAGCACAGTTTTGCCATTATCTTTTGACAGACTTCTTATTATTGTGGGGTCCACAGTAGAGGACACTTTTGTTGCATATTTGATATAATCAATTATCAGTACTGTTGGATTCTAAATGATCTCTTGCCAAACCCAGATGCAGTGGTCAAGTTGGGTCATGCTTCAGGCTACGTTTGAGAGCTGGATTTGGAGAGTTAATAAATGCTACCTATCATATTTACCCTGGCATTGATGTTTGGACGTCATGATTTGGGAGGTGCAAGGAGTGATGCACAAGTCCTCTCTCGTCAGACGTCAGAATCGGGTGCAATCACATGGCGCAATATTTGTGCATTAAGTATCTGATTGCTCCCCCCTTTGAGCCCCACAACTGACAAACCATGTCCCCAAGATGGATGGTGATCAGGTGCTTAATGAACAAATATTTGTGCAATCATATTGCACCTGCAGCTGATCGTTTGACCTCTCCACTCCTATCACCCCTCTCATCTCATCCAATGTTATCAATATCGGTGTATAGTCCGATACGCATTGTATCAGCAGAACGGTTATTTTTTAATAAATGTAAAAAATACTTTTTAAAATTTATTTTAATGGTTTTAACATGTGTCACATTATGGTTGATACGTAATAATGTTTTATTATTTTTGAGCCGATACAAAACGATTCAGTTCATCATATGTATCGACCGATACAGTGGAATCGGTGGTCCAACGATTCGGGGCCCATACCGATACTGACAACATTGATCTCCTCCCCAACGACGGCTGCAAAACATAAGCCTTAGAAAGCTGTAGTTGAGGTTTTAGCTTTTTTGGGTGCCTACCTACCTTAAAGGCTTAAGTTTTTTTTGTTGGTAAAAGTACATGAGCCAATTTTTTATAGCGACTTAAGCTAATACACATAAGAATTAAGCCTTACATAAAGAAGATTGATGCTTTAAAAAATGATTTTCCCAATAAAGTTTCTGGGGTAATTCAGTTGCTTTCAAAGTTTCCTTTTCACTTGAAAGTGAGAGTATGGTCCTAAAAAAAAAAAAGAAACTTATTTTAAGTGCAAATGTACATGTTAAAATAAATATAGCTTCGCATTGTATATGATGATTAAATAACTCTTGAAGCCGTTCTATTTTAAACCATGCAGATGCCATCCATCCAAAACATGAACAACATCGGCATCTTATTTGTACAGGTTTGGATGCCGTTCATTTTGAAATCAATGGCATCCAAAGGTGCTCTAATTATGGTTTGGATTACTGTGGGAGCACACTCTGACCCGATCCCATCTCGTTAAATAAACTACGAAGCCATTATAAACAAATAAAAGGGATGACAAGAAGTAAATGCAAAAAAGTGTACAGATGATGGGTAACAATTTTTTTCCCAAGCTCCTAAAATGTCAACTTCTGTTTAGCATTTGAGAATTTTTAAATAATATTTTTAAGCCATACACCAAAAAAAGGCATTGAAGCTCACCCGTTGATATGCCTAAAGGCTTATGCTTTGTATTTTCCACAATTGCCTCATTCCTTTGAAAACCTTGGGCTTGATCCAGATGTCTAATGGAGAGAGCACAATTTAACCTTTTTGGATCCATTTGACTGAATGAGTTGGTTCACCTTTGGGTTTTCACGAGACAAACCAGAATCCCAATCCAATTATCATCTGAAAGTTGCAATTGCGTGTAAAATCATGAGCAACAAGGGAAACGTCTCTTTGGATCCGCTTTGGGGGTTTCACATCCTGATCCAGAATCCGACTCTGCATACCATCTAAAGCTAATTGCATATAAAATAATAAGCAACAAGGTGAAATTACTGAAATAACACGTCGGATCCGAGTTTGCTGCGTCTTTATGAGGCTACCAGACCCCATGATTTCGGCCGTGGTTTACCGGCATTACGGTGATGCTCAAATCCAACCCGTTCGGATCCCAAGTAGGGGTGTCAACGGGTCAGGATGGAACGAGACCTGATCCCGATTTTTGGGTATGGTATTCAGTCTAATCGAACTCACCATAAGAGAAACGATACCCAAACCTGATAAGAACAAAATAAACCAGACCCGGCTCATACCCGGTAAAACAATATTTTTATTACTTTTACATTGAAAAATTGCAGCTCATAATCGGAACTTGGGTGAAAAATTGCAGCTCTTAATGCGAACTTGAGTCGGGCCAGGGTCTGGTATAAAATTTTCACAAACTATACCCTGGTCCATGTATTAATTGGACCTACAGGGTCCGAACCCAAAGTCTTAATCGGGATCCTATAGGGTTTGGTTCGAGTCGGGTCCGAGTAAACCCGACCCGTTGATACCCCTAATCCCAAGCCCCAAAAGGGAGGAGAGGATGCCGTCGTCATTTTGAAGAAACATCGGTGTTCGTTTCGGGAAAGGGCGCAGAGCTCGAGGAAGCAGAGCGCGCCACGTAGCCACCACCCAACCATTCTCGCGCGGATCAGGAGAAGCTGTCCGTACGAGGGAGCGTGCATGTATGCGTAGGGGTAAGGGGGGTTGGGAGACGGGAGGGTGGGTCCCACAGAGAGTGAGGGGAGCGTCCACCCGGACGGGTGGAGAAGGACACGCGTCACGGTCAATCACGGGGGAGAGGGGAATATGGGTTGGGCCCACCTCACATGGGTCAGGCTTGCGGGCCCCGCATTAAATGGGAGGGAATAGGATCCTCCCCAGGCCGGAAGGATATCGTTGGGAAATTGACATTGTAAGGGTACAAAATGACGAATTTAACCTTATGATAAAAGGCCAGACACAGGGTGGGGGCCCACGATCGATACGAGTCGGGTACGACTCGAGTTTAATTCGAACCCGATCTCTTAGAACCCATTGAACACTATACTGAACTGGTCATTGTGCGCTGGCTAAGCTAATGACAACCCCTTATCACCCACTGGATGTTGGCTAGGGGTGTCAACGGGTCGGGTTTGGTTCAGACTCAGGTGAAACCAGACTTGGACTGGATTTTCTGGTATGGTATCGTGTTCGGACCTGAGTCTAATTGGGTCTACTATAAGAGAAACCATACCCAAACCCGATAAAAACTGCATAAACCAAACTCGGACCATACCTGGTAAAACAATATTTTTTTATTATTTTTACATTGAAAAATTAAGTGTCTTAATTGGAACTCGGGTCAGGCCGGGGTCTTGTATAAAATTTGTCAAACTATACGCAGATCCATGTATTAATTGGGTCTTATTATTTATCACCATAATTCCCGAACCCTATAGGGTTTGGTCTGGGTAAACCAGAGCCATTGACACACCTAATGTTGGCGGACCTCTTGTTTGCATAAAAAAAAAAACTGTTGAGGCCACTCTTGTTCACTAGGAATTACATCCAGTTTTGACCTTGTGACAATTCAAGTGATACCCTCACATGGTTTCGAACTCATGTCAGTTTGTCAACTTGATGAAGTTCACGAGTTGAGCTTATCAGGTGAGCGAAGGAAGGTGCAGCCATTGATATAGCATATCTGGAGGTGTGGATAACGAGGCCACCTTCTCCCTTTTGTCCAGTGTGGACGTTAAAGGTGGTTCGCTAACCTTGAACTTGCCGGAGAACCAAGCAGGATATAGTTAGCGACATAGGAACCGACTGGATGTCAGCGAATTGGTGCCGCATTGGGTGATCATTATATATGCTGTTAGTTATGTTCCACCATTTTTCCATTCATTCTAATACTAAACACGCACCATGAGCAACAGGATGAGAAATTCTTGATTTGCCCGTTGTTAGTCATCATGAGAATGAAAGGAAGAAATAAGAGATTATGTATGAATGGCTGAGACAATGTAAAACTTGGTAACGGGATTTCCTGGACACAGAAAAAATCTCATAATAAAATAAAAGTTTTTGATTTTGACAACAACAACGCCTTCATCCCAAACAATTAGGGTCGGCGATATGAACCAAAAAGAAAATCATTGTGGGTCCTCCACATGAATCCTTCTCCGCCAATCATTTCTATCAAATGTCATGTCCTCGGTGAGGTTCAAAGCATTCATATCCTTTCTTATCATTTCCATCCAAGTCTTCTTAGGCCTACCCCCGACCTCTTTTAGCTAATATATTTTTCCATTTCTCCATCCTTCTAACCGGAGCATCATTAGGCCTTCGCCGAATATGCCCAAACCATCGTAAACGATTCTCACTCATCTTATTTTCAATGGATGCAACACCTACCTTCTTACGTATTTTCTCGTTCCGAATCTTATCTTTTAGTGTATTTCCACACATCCATTGAAGCATACGCATCTCAGTTACACTTATTTTTTGAAAATGATCTCTTGGCAGCCCAACATTCCGTAAAGCGAGTCAAATTGTCGTCCTATAAAACTTTTTCTTCAACCGCAATGAAATTCTACAAACACACAACACTCCAGTTGCACTTTTCCATTTCATCCACCCAACCTTAATCCTTTGATTTACATCTCCATCAATTTCTTCATTCTTTTGAATGATAGATCCCAAATATTTGAAACAGTCATCCACCACTATTTCTTGCTCACCAAGCTTCACTACACTTTCATCACTAATTCGTTGTTTACTAAACTAACATTCCATATATTCTGTCTTACTCTTACTCAACGTAAAACCTCTTGCTTCCAAAGTTTGTCTCCATAATTCTAACTTAGCATTAACCCCATCTCTAGACTCATCAATCAAAACAATATCATCAGCAAACAACATACACCACAATACATTCTCTTGAATTGATCTCGTAAGTTCATCTATCACTATAACAAAAAAGAAAGGGCTTAATTCGGATCCTTGATGTAACCCAACCGTTATAGGAAAATTATTTGTCACCCCTCCATAAGTGTGGACATTGGTTACTACTCCTTCGTACATATCTTTAATTATACTAATGTACTTGAGAGAAATACCTTTCTTCATCATTGTCTACCAGAGAACATCCCTAGGTACTCTATCATATGCCTTATCTAAAACAATAAAAACCATATGCAAATCTTTGTTCGCCTCTCTATATCTCTCAATAAGTTGTCTAAGAAGATGTATAACTTCTATAGTTGATCTTCCATGCATAAAACCAAATTGATTCTCCAATATCATGGCAACCTTCCTCAACCTATACTCAATCACCCTCTCTCAAAGTTTCATAGCATGACTCATGAGTTTTATACCACGATAGTTTGTGCAATCTTGTACGGATTCCTATCATGGTGGGTAAAAACTTCACCCCCTGCATTAATTTGAGATGAAAATTGTGTTGCCTAAAAACTAGGGGATGGAAGTGGATAGGAAGAAAACAGAGATTCGTCCAAACTTGTCCTGTTTGGGGGTGGGGATGGAGGGCACCAAACGAGAAATGGATCGGGGATGGATGTGAAAACCAAAAACTCATACGGAGATGGACTTATAACCCAGGCTATCCCTTATCCCTGTTAATGAAATTATTAATATACCCTTATTATATTACAAAATAATATATATATATATAACCCTAAGTTCCTACTTCTTAACCCTAAAAAATGGGCCACCTTTTTCTCCTCTTCTTTCTCTAACGGCTAAAGAAAAACCATGTAAATCTTCTACCGAGAAAAAATATGGATATGTTTGAACCCGGGGAAGGGGTGGAAGACATGAAACGAAAAATGAATGTGGATGGAGGTGAAAATCAAAACTACCACAGGGATGAAAGACAAATTTTGAGAGGGAGAGGGGTGTTATCGGCACCTACCCGGGTCCACTGCCATCTCTAGTAAAAACTGTCTCAATTGAGAAAAAAGTCAATGAAAAAAAGTATTTTGTTGTCCAAACAGCAAAAACAAAGTCTAGAAAAGCCATGTCAAGAAATCATGTTTTCAAAAGTTGGATCGACCAAATGGGCCATAAATGTGTTGTCCCATCATAAAAGCATAATTCCTACCGAGTGGCGGAGCCAGGAATCTAAATTGGGGTGGGCACAAATATACAGTAAAAAATTTTTTTATTAATAAACTATGCTAATAATATATTAAAAAAATAAATAGTTATTTTACAATTGCCAACAATGATTTTTCATATTTAAAATATAATTCATAATTGATTCATTGTTAATTCATTAAAAAAATTAGCAATTGATAAAATCATGAAAGTCTCATCTATAATAATTGATAAAAAAATAATGAAATCCTTAACATTCTAACCAAAGGCAAGCATTTATTATTCATGGATTCATGTTTAATGCTAATTAAAAAGGAAAAACACATAAAAACCTTAAAATCATGATTAAATATTCATAAAAATTTATAAAAATCAAATCAAAACCCTAATTCCTATAAACATCATAAATTTGCATTTATGCTAATTGATAAAAAAATAAAACCCTAATATTCTACTAAAACTAATAGGAATTAAAAAAAATACAAAAACCTTTAAAATTATAAATAAATATTTATGTCATTATAAAAAAACTAAATCAAAACCTTCCCACTCCCAATCGTTATTTTGGCACGAAAAGAAGTCAGGTCAGGTGGTGTTCACCCTGACCGGATCTCTCATTGGGTGGGCAGTTGGTTCACTGCACACCCTGATCCGACTTTTACTCGGTTAGGGTGGGCACTGACCTTATAACCCCTATTGGGAGGATATTGTGGTCAGGGTGGGCACATGCCCACCCTGGTCTCAATGTGGCTCCGCCACTGATTCCTACCTCATGTAAGTTCACCCTGAAGTTGGGGATTTTGGAAGAAAGGAAATGGAGAGGTCATGTTCAAATATTTTGGAAGAATCAAGAAAAACCAAACGTGACTTTGCAATTTGAGGAGAAACTGTAAGAAAGTTCATTGGTGCTTTATGAGTTTGCTAGCTAGGATTCAAGTGAGGGGGGGGGGGGGCAAACAAGGGGTGTAACAAAAAAAAAAAATTGGTGTGATAGTCTGGGGTTCGGGGGCAGCGCCCCCGAAAAATATTTTTTTGAGATAAAATAAAAAATGGCTACAATTATTAATAAAAATCTATTTCATATGGACAAATCAAACTATTTGCAGCAGTCAGGGCTGGGCTACAAAAATGGATAAAAATCTATTTCATATGGAATCAGGGCTGGGATAGGACTGGGCTTTAAAAAAAAAAAAAAAATTAACTGGGCCGGGAGGCAGGACTGAGCTACAGCCTACATGTACCAAAAGATGTTGCTGAAGTTGCGAAGTTTGTGTCGCCTGTTTCAAAATTTTAAATTGGCAGACACCAAGGGATGTTCTATATTGGTAAGAACACTTGATCCACTCTCAAGGAGTAGTTGGTTAGGTTTTCGTAAGGGGCATTTCTTACAAAGTAGTGTTTGATTCATTGTACCATGGCGGGGCCGCTCCCATGGCCAGCGGGGTGGTTGGGAGGGTGTTGAGATGAAGGCACCAGATAGAATCCCGTTGGTGCATGAATGTGTCCGTAGCCACATAAGGTAGGGTGGTCATGAGGCCCCCCATCCGGGGCTTTTATCGCTTCGATGAGGTCACGAGGGTTCGTCATCATTAAAAAAAGAAAAGAAAGTAAAAAGTAAAATAAGTATTTGCATTTATGAGTAGGCCCCACTACATTTCTGCATGGGAACACTTGTTTCATTCCCACGTGAAAAAAGAGTCACTCTCTTGTGAAAGAGGGCCTCTTTCATACGAAAGAGGCTGAAACAAATGCCTCCTAAAGAAGTTTGTTATGTACTTTATTAAGAGAGAATTTATGAGACAACAAAAAAACAAGAAAAACAAAAGGAAAAAAAAAAGGTGATGTTTCAGGAAAGAGTTTTATAAACTTTTGCTGCAAGGCCTAAACCAAATGGATGACTGTTCCAGTTGGGGAGGAGTTTTACACTGTGGATATTGACTTAGGTGTAAGGTCAACATAACATATCTTGGCCGGTAAATGGATGTCTAAATCATCGTAGTTGTAGTAGTAGTAATTTTTTATTTCTTATTTTTTTACTAGGAGAAACCTCCCTAAGATCAGAGACCTAGTCACGCTGGCTCAAACTGCTGTACCTATTGTCGCTGTCTTGGCAACCTAAAAACTTAGAAGACACCATAGCAGCAGTTTCTTCAAGCTAAAATAAAATTTATTTTTTGCTTCTTTTCTATCTTTTTTATAGAATTTTTTTCTGATAGGCACTGCTTTTCAATCTTGTGTACAAAAAATAGGTGAATTTCATGTTGGAAAAGTTATAAAATAAATAGTTTTATATGATAGGAAGGTGTGTAAACACATGTTCCTCCTAAATTCTTTTAAAACTGTTTAGTCCCATATTGAAGAGGGAGAGAATTTTTGTGGTTTAAATAGAGTTTTTTTATTTACTTATACTTTAGAAAACTCTTAGCTTAGGGTAGCTTGCGGATGTTGTTACACAACATGTAGGAATGGACGCATTGACCACACACATATATGTGTGTAAGCGCAATTGGGTCAAGAGAAGCAATATATGTGGCACTTAGATAGTGAACTTTGCACTTCCCACACTTGCAGCAACATGGGGGCACATTCAGAGGTGACTAGGTATGTTTTGATGGAACCAAACTCACCTTGACTTTTTACTGAACTAACTTTGACTTTCAGTTTCTCACATTGATTTGACATGATTGAGAGATTTTAAAGACGTTTATGAGCCTTTGTGACTATTGATCAGTTTGGGAGGTTCTTGTCCGTTGGTCAAAGGTTAGTGACTTTTTTTTTTCCAAATTTTTAAAAATTAAATTTATAGCTAATTAGACTCATTTATTACAAAAAATCACTTTGTCTTCCTAAGTCTATAAAAAGTCTTCATTCTCACCTTGTTGTTCTTCAGTATTTTTTCTAATTCTCATGCTTTTCTTATTTTCTGTCAGTTTTGTTTTTGCTTGGCTTACAAGTTTGTGTGTGAGAGAGGTCACTTAGTCTTGCGAAACAAGAACTCTCTTGAAGTCCAAGCTTAGTTATATCAGGAGGATTCACTCACACAATTTCGCATATTTGAAAATCTCAAAGCCAGATAATTAAAGTTTTAAGATAGTGATCTTAAGAATATGCCTCTAGGCTTGAGATCTCCCATTTATAAAATCCATTTTTTTGACCACCCTGTACCGATATTTGAATGAGTTTCAAGTACTAGCAACTCAATAAAGATTTGGAAACAAACAAAATGAAGGGAGGGTGATTTGAAAATTGTCACCAGTTCATTTTCTTTGCCATGAAGCAAACAAGGGATTTACAAATTCTTAACTCCAACCACATTGAAAAGCTTGTCACGGTCCATTTGAACCCCCCCAGCTCTAGGCATTACCAACAATGCTACCCAAATGCATTAAAAGTAAGGTTCTGTCTAAGCAATCTAGAGACTTCCCATGGATGGATCCAAGATAGTTGGATTTAATTATAAATATGGATCCACTAAATATAATACAAGTTTACATCGATCATTAACAAAAATATCAATTTTGTAGATATTATTTCAACATGAAATATGTTGGTAAAAATGATTTTTATCAAGAAATGCTAGGAAAATCTGTGTGGCCATAACAATACCATAAACATTACAATATGGCAGGAACTATTGTTTGCTTTCATGTTTTAGCAAGTTTGCACGTGATTGATCATTCTGATCTTGATCAAGATCCAATTGGATCTGACCAGGCCATCTTGAATCTTCTACATTGAGATCTAATCCATCATCATCACTAGTTTACTACTGCTGCTACTAGTAACGAATCAGAATGCGACTCCTTGGCTAATGCAGTCTTAACTTGAAAATAAAGAAAAAAGAAAAGTAATGCATTAAAACCTTAGAAGTCTTGTATATCTACGAGTGTATTGTCAACTTCTGATACATATAATTAACTCAAGGAAGTTGGATTCAGATTGAATTCATATCCAAACAAGTCCGACTGTAAATCTCATGTTAAATAAATATAGACATGAATTGATCATCCAGTGCAAGAGCTTTAATCATAAATTTCGGCTTAATGTATTAGATAGGTTTTGATTTGTCTTAGCTATCTAGTTCTTGCCAATTTGATTAGAACTCTACCTATCACATTAATTTATCATGACTTTAAGATGTTGCTGTGATAGCACGCTCTTATATTTCCTAGTAATTCCAATTTGCAGTGTGATATTTATGAGGCTAGGTAATGAATATGAAGTTAAAAGGAGCCAAAATTAACCTGCTTCCAACTCCAAGGGGTTTTCATAAAAGGAGTGCTAAAACTAAGAACAACCATAGTTAGAACCTCTATTAAATCTAATAAGCTATACGTAGAGTAACATGAAGACTTAGATTGCAGGTCCAAGGTCTGACATTCTTATGAGCAATCCAGCACCGGTAATGGAAAATGCAGATGCCATTGGACTGGTCAAGGCTCGCAAAGAAGAAAGTGAAGAGTTCATGAGTACATGTGAAGTGAGAAGCAAGAAAATAGGAAGCATTTAAGAAGTGATTAAGATGTTTTACAAAATGCAAAATATTTTCAAAAATTACAGCTATTTAAGATTTATTCTTCAATTTAATTAAACAACCCAACTATATTATTATTATTATTATTATTATCATTATTATAGGACATATAATGCGTTTTTTTGGTGAAGATTTAACTTTCAGTGTTGAAAAATCTATGCTTTCCATGATAAGGGAACCAAGTTTGGAAAGTGCTTAGTTTCCAGCTTTTAAAGCAGTTTCTCAGAAACCTTCTTGTAATTAACCATGCTCTTGGTAATATCCTAACAACTAAAAATATTTTTTTTCCAAAAAAGCAATAGTTTCAATACTTTTAACACCTCTACTATCAAGTATCTTTTGTTCAAATCTCTGCTTACCAAGTTTTTTTTCATAATCATCCCTTCCTTATGAGACAAATTCAACATCATCCTTTCCTTATCCCAGTTTTCAAAATCATCCCTCCCTCTACCAATCACAGCAGAGGTTCCCTTATCCGATTCAGCTGCAGCGACTGATACCGATACTCAACTGAATCATTCTGCATCGGCCCAAAAATAATAAAACATTATGTGTCAATCATAATGTGATAAATGTTAAAACTCTTAAAATAATATTTAAGAAATTTAATTTTTAGTATTTTTTACATTTATTAAAAAATAGCCGATTCAGGAGTGAAGCGTATTGATTTTCTAATACGATACTGATGACATTGGTTAAGTCTACAGATTCAGATGCAAGAGAGGATCAAGATCCGAAAGGCACCAGAATTATGAATTCAGCATAAGAAGTTTGCAGCCTCACCCAAGAGTATAACTGGATACATATGAAGGCCACCTCATAAGCTCATACAAAATCCGCATATCAAGGAGAGATTTCAGCTCTCTTCCAACCGAACTCCTATCATCATATGAATTGTAACTTATCCATGCAAATTATTTATACTTGCCATACAATGAAAAACATGATAGACTTTACACTCACCTATTGAGAGCCCTTTTGTTAATGTCTTGAAGTAGTTGATATAAGCAGGCTTTGTAATGAGATTAAACATGCTGATGACAAGTGTGGACTGGATTGGACACAATTGAATTCCCAGCTATCATTGTGCTTAGTGGTCTTCAGAAAAGCTGATGCACCTTGGGAGATAAGGACCTTTTATCACTCTTGAAAAGATAAAATTCAATCTAAACCTTAAAAGATTTGTCAAGTTGCAGTATAGTAAACTAATAAGTTAGGGCAACCACAATAGGGCTGGGAAACCAGATGACCTGCTTGTCCTTCTCAAAGAACTCTTTTAAACAAGTGAAATAGCTTTGCAAGGCAAACATAAATGAGTCTTCTTCGGCTCAGCTTGGCTCGTATAGACCTGTTAACTATATATATATGTGTGTGTGTGTGTGTGTGTGTGTGTGTGTGTGTGTCGGAGGAGTGTGAAGTTTGTTTCTTACCGGAATATAAATTCTTAATTTTCACGGATATCGGAGCAAATTTTTTGGATAAGCATGGAGGGTATTTTTGTAATTTTATCACAATCTTCTTGTAGGATCAAATTAGAACCCTTGTAGTTTCAACAACACTAGACTCCATGTAAAATTGTTAGACTTTTATTTAATGAGACATCCTCCTCCATATTGTGTATCTCAATCAAATAGAGAAGGCTAAGTGTTGTTCTGCGAGAAACACGTAAAATCCTTACTTTCATGTGTTGCCTTTTTTTTCTTTTTATTTTTTCGTGTTTTTTTCTTTGATCCATCGGTGGTATCGTAGGATCATTCCCTAACACATTTTATACCATAAAGTAGATGGTTTAAGTATTTGGCTGCAATGATATCGAATCCTGCCCGTTACAACTTTGAAACAATGCACTCATGTTGTGAATAGGGCACCTTGAACTTGGCTGAGTAGCTCTAGAATCCAAATTAATCCCTTATTTTTTAATTCTGAAATGTGTCTTTTTTGTGAACGAGCTAGCTTGAGCGCACCGCAAGAAATACTCTCATTAAAAGCATGCTTTCCATGGAAAGGGAACTGATTTTGGAAAGTGCTTAGTTTGTAGCTTTTCAAGTGGCTTCTCAGAAAGGGAGATAGGCAAAACCTTTTGGTATGCTGCTGGTAATATCCTAACGATTAAAAACATTTTTCCCTAAAAAGTGATAGTTCCAATTACCTTTAACACCTAGTATCAAGCATCTTTTTTTCAAATATCTGCCTAGCAAATTTTTTTTAATATAATCTTTATTTTGAAAGGCAAGCTGGGGTTAAGCATACCCCACCAGTTACTCAACATACCATTGGGTTTTGTTGGGACGTGCACTAACAGTTCCTTTCGCCCCTCCCTTATAAGGCAAAACGTCACATGATAGAAGAGTGCATTTGTCCTAACATTTTGAAATGTAAAGACAATTTTGGAAAATCAAATAAGAAAGATATGTTTTTAGGGCCATTAGGAAAAATAAAACTCTTAGAAAAACAAGAAAAATGTGAAACATCAAGGGATGCACCGAAAGGTGATCATGGAATCCCTCGTCTTGGATTTGCTTAATAAAGCTAGGACAATTTAGCAAGAAGGACCACATGATCAGTCACATCTACTGCGACTTAATAGTGTTGCTAGGACATCCTGTCTCTTGGTTGGCTATGATATTGCAGATTGGTTTA
The DNA here is from genome assembly GCF_984573655.1 of Nuphar pumila. Taxonomy (NCBI): domain Eukaryota; kingdom Viridiplantae; phylum Streptophyta; class Magnoliopsida; order Nymphaeales; family Nymphaeaceae; genus Nuphar; species Nuphar pumila. Next base: position 125,202,269 of record NC_143256.1, read on the forward strand.
CAGGCTGCTTTAGGGCTCCTTAGGTTATCTTTCATGCCAGCAATATATATATATATATATATATATATATATATATATATATATATATATATATATATATATATATATATATATTGTGCTTAGTGGTCTTCAAAAAAGCTGTCATTGTGATGCTCCTTGAGGATAGGGACCTTTTTTTTTTATCACTCTTGTGAAGATAAAATTCAATCACAAACTTTAGAGATTAAGTTTATTTTGGACTTGTTTGAAAGTGGGAAAGATGTAAGAAAAGTGATACAAGGTGAGAAAACGGTATGATTTTTCCGATCTTTCCAAACAAAAGAGACTTTTTCTCTGAAAGAGTTTTTCTAAAAAATACACTTTTTGATAAGAATTTTTCTTTCGAAAGAGGGAGAGAAGAATGTTTACTACTAAGAAAATGGTGATTTACACTCCGCACCACACATCTTACCACCACCCATTACTATAATCACTATCCATCTCACCACCACCACCACCACCATCACCTCCCGAAAAACCACCCTTCCCATGATGATTTTTTACCATCCACTATCACCCACCTTAAAAAAAACCACGCCGAAGAGAGTTTTTCTTCCTTTCAAAAGTGCCCTTTAGGAGTAATGCCTTGGCTGACAGTAATAATGGCGGGCAATCACATTATAGGGCTGAGAAACGAGACTCATGAAATAGGGTCTGCAAGACAAACATGAACAGTGAGTTGCTCAGCTTGGCTCGTATAGACCTGTTAACTAGTGACCGATATATTTTTATACCATAATGTAGATGGTTGAAGTATTTGGCTTGCAAGTAATAAATTTAGATTTCAAAATCCTATTGCATATTTAATTTGTAAAAGAGGCAGCTTCGATCTTGGCTCAGTAGTTTTGGAATCCAAATTAATCTATTATTTTTAAATTAAAAAAAAGGTCCTTTTTTTTTGTAAACAAGCTAGCTCGAGCTTGCCACAAGAACTAGACGAGATTGAACACCGTTTGTTCGGTTCATTCGGCTTGCTTACCAGCCTAATCATGCATTGAATCTAAAGGCCAAGCCTCCAATCCAATGCTATAACATATATACACAGTCAGCTTATACAGGAATGAACAAAAAAGATGGAGACTTTGAGAAGGAAAATGAGAATTGGAAACTTCATGATGAACTTGGTATCTTGCTTCGAATTTTCCATGTTCACTCTATAAACGGATCCCAATTCACTAAGGACACGACTCCAACCATGCCATTAGCATCCATATCTTTTATGGGGTAAGGGTAACTGATCCAACCAAGAGCACTGAGTAGCCTTGGTGATCCCCATATAGTAAAACTAGGGATCAACGGGTCGGGTTTGGTTCGGACCCAGGTGGAACCAGACCTGGCCCCTGTTTTCGGGTATGGTATCAAGTCCAGACCCAGGTCTAATCGGACTCACCATAAGAAAAACCATACCTAGACCCAATAAGAACTACATGAACCAGTCCCGGGTCATACCCAGTAAAATAATAAATTTTATCATTTTTACATCAAAAATTTGTGGGTCTTAATCGGAACTCAGGCCGGGCCCGGGTCAGGTATAAAATTTCACAAATTATACCGAGATGCATGTATTAATCGGATCTTCAGGTCTGGACCCGGGTCTTAACCGGGTCTTCTTATTTATCACCATACCCGAACCCTATATGGTTTGATACAGGGAAAATCCCTTCTAGCCCCGTCTGCAACTGCTACAGGTCGAAAGTTCGCGTGAACCCCTATCTATGCAGATAGGGTGTGGACACTCAATCACTGTTGATTTCGTGAAAATCCTGCAAATGGAGCCTTAAACTGCAGTTAAAGACCGTCTTCTCATGAAAGTGGATCAGGTCAGAGGCAGCTCTGATGGTAATCTGTCAAACCGTTCTCTGGTGCCATTCATCCACTCAAACATTAAGGTTTTAGGTTTATTTTCAGTTGTATGCACTAGATGCCTTTCATTTTTTCCGTCAATGGCTCGAAAGTTTTTGTTGGACCCATCTAAGAACACAGTTATAGTGTACGTGTTCTGGAGGTTTTTCATCCTCATGTAGCTGAACATCTACGATACCGGAGAGCTCTAACAGATTACCATCAGAGCTGCCTCTGACCTGATCCACTCTCTTTTTTTTCGTATAAATGATGCATGTGCCATCTGATGATGGCACCTTAATTACCCTCTCCGCACAGACAAAGGTTCATACCTACCCTTACCCTTGTTCTTTTTTATTTAGCAAGCTGGTGTTATGCAGTCCTCTACCCGACAATGCAAGTGAAATACAGACTCATTAAAAATTAGTATTATTATTCTTATAAAATTCACTTAAGTCCAAGCTGCTTGAATCGTAAGCAAAACACACACACACACACACACACACACATATATATATATATATATATATATATATATATATATATATATATATATATATATATATATATATATATATATATATATATATATATATATATATAAGAAAATGAAAACCAACAAAATACAAAACATACTAAATGAAACATGATAGTGAATTTCAGTACTTTTTTGAAATGTCAACCCCATAAATGTGTTCAACATGATTGATTTACTAGAAATTAACACTTGGATAATGCATTTTGGATGAAAAAAAATGGTATTTGAAGCCTCAAAAATTATGAAAATTGTAGGCTGTTGATTTTTGAAACCTTATAAAAACATACTTATGCATAGGAATCAAATATTCCAAAAAGTGATTCTTATAAAAACAAGCATATAGATCACATCTGTATGGTCAGAATTTCAAAAAACGCACTATAAATTCATGAAAATCCAATAACATGTTTTATTTAGTAGGTTTAGTATTTTGTAGGTTTTCATTTCCCATCTATATATAGACAATTATATGGTGGGTATGGTAAACTCTGCCTGTGTATAACTGTTTAGTTATACACTGCCGGTCCCAAGCCCGGATAAAGGAGGAGGGTTGTGGTAGGCCGGTGACAGCCAGCATAAAAACTTTGTCATACCCTATGAAAATGAACCAATATGAGAATTTCGTTGGGGCGTTCCCTACTGAGCGACGCGCTGTACTCTCTAGGCCCGGAGGCAGTGATAAATGGGCAAGGGTTGCTAGGTCGTCGCCCAGAAGCGACGCGTCACACCGGCGCCTGGGTGTGGTGTCAAATAGGCAAGGGTTCCCTCACTTTGTTGGACGGGTGGGGGTAAAGAAGTTAGTCCAAGACCATAAAATTAGGTTAGCCACTTGGAACATAGGGTCTTTAACTGGTAAGTTGGTAGAGTTAGTAGATGTTATGTATAGGAGAAAGATTGATATTTTATGTCTTCAAGAGACCAAATGGGTAGGTGAGAAAGCAAAAGTGATAGAACCTTGGGGATATAAGATTTGGTATACAGAAATAAATTGGAATAGGAATGGAGTAGGGATTATTATGAGTCGTCAGTTTATAGATAATGTAGTTGAGGTCCGTAGGAAGGGTGATAGAATTTTACTTATTAAATTAGTATTAGGTACATATATTATTAATATTATTAGTGTTTATGCACCTCAAGTAGGTTTAGATGATTCCATTAAGCATCAATTTTGGGAAGATTTAGATGGAGTAGTACAAGGGATATCTTATGGAGAAAAGCTTTTCATCGGCGGTGACCTTAATGGACATGTAGACATTAGTAGGGATGGATTTGAGAGTATCCATGGAGGCTATGGTATAGGAGAAAGAAATGAAAGTGGAGAAAGGATTTTAGATTTTTGTTTGTCTTATGATATGATCTTAGCAAACACTTGGTTTAGGAAGATAGAGTCTCACCTAGTAACATTTAAAAGTGGGGTTAATACGAGTCAGATAGATTTTTTCCTACTTAGAAAGAGAGATAGGGGTTGTTGCATCGATTGTAAGGTTATACCGGGAGAAAGTGTAGCTACACAACATAGAGTCTTAATTTTAGATCTTAGAATTAGACAATGCCGCAAAAGGGATAGACATATGATAGATCCTAGAATTAAGTGGTGGGCACTGAAAGGAGCTAAACAAGGAATGTTTGTAGAGCAGGTAGTTAAGGAAGTTGATTGGTGGTATTGGGTGAGTTTAAAGGCGGTGCACCACTAGGTAAGGATACATCATGGTGGAACGAGGATGTCAAATTAGCTATTAAGGTTAAAAGAGAGTGTTATAGAAATCTAAGTAAGAGTCGTGATAATGAGAATTTGGAGAAGTATATGATAGCAAAGAAGGAAGCTAAAAAAGTTGTTCGAAACGCGAGGGCTAAGGTATATAAGGAGGTTTATGACAAGTTGGATACCAAAGAAGGCGATAAGGATATTTATAGGCTTGCAAAGATGAGAGATAGGAAATTGAAAGATTTGTGTATGGTTAGATGTATCAAAGATGAAACACAAAGGGTTTTAGTCAAAGATGAGGAGATTAAGGAGAGATGAAAAGATTATTTTGATAAGCTATTTAATGATAGTCATGCTCAAGATCTTGGAGACTTCTCTATTCCTTTTCATGAAATAAATCATGACTTCATGCACAAGATTCAAAAGAAAGAAATTGCAGAGGCTTTGAAGAAAATGAAATCAAGAAGGGCAGTTGGCCCAAATGGTATACCTATCGAGGCTTGGAAATGCTTGGGAGAGAAAGGTTTAGAATGGTTGACAAATCTTTTTAACTTGATTTGGCGAACAAATAAGATGCCTAATGAGTGGCGGAAGAGTACTTTGGTGCCTTTATATAAGAATAAGGGTGATATACAAGATTGCACAAACTATCGTGGTATAAAACTCATGAGTCATACTATGAAACTTTGGGAGAGGGTGATTGAGTCTAGGTTGAGGAAGGTTGTCATGATATCGGAGAATCAATTTGGTTTTATGCCTGGAAGATCAACTATGGAAGCTATACATCTTCTTAGACAACTTATTGAAAGATATAGAGAGAGGAACAAAGATTTGCATATGGTTTTTATTGATTTAGAGAAGGCATACGATAGAGTACCTAGGGACGTTCTTTGGTGGACAATGATGAAGAAAGATGTTTCTCTCAAGTACATTAGTATAATTAAAGATATGTATGAAGGAGTAGTAACCAATGTCCGCACTTGTGGAGGGGTGACAACCAATTTTCCGATAACGGTTGGGTTACATCAAGGATCTGCTTTAAGCCCTTTCCTATTTGCGATAGTGATGGATGAGCTTACGAGATCAATTCAAGAAAATGTACCGTGGTGTATGTTGTTTGATGATGATATTGTTTTGATTGACGAGTCTAGAGCTGGGGTTAATGCTAAGTTAGAATTATGAAGACAGACATTGGAAGCTAGAGGTTTTAAGTTGAGTAAGAGTAAGACTGAATATATGGAATGTCGGTTTAGTAAGAAACGAAGTAGTGATGGGAGTGTAGTGAAGCTTGGTGAGCAAGAAATACCGGTGAATGATTATTTCAAATATTTGGGATCCATCATTCAAAAGTATGGAGAAATTGATGGAGATGTAAATCATAGGATAAAGGTTGGGTGGATGAAATGGAAAAGTGCAACTGGAGTGTTGTGCGATCGTAGAATGCCATTGCGGTTGAAGGGAAAGTTTTATAGGATGACTATTAGACCCGCTTTACTATTTGGTACGGAATGTTGGGCTGCCAAGAGACATCATATTCAAAAAATGAGTGTAGCTGAGATGCGGATGCTTAGATGGATGTGTGGAAATACAATAAAAGATAAGATTCAGAACGAGGAGATACGTGAAAAGGTAGGTGTTGCACCCATTGAAAATAAGATGCAAGAGAATCGTTTACTGTGGTTTGGACATATTCGGCGAAGGCCTAATGATGCTCCAGTTAGAAGGTTGGAGAAATGGGAAAATATATTAGTTAAAAGAGGTCGGGGTAGGCCTAGGAAGACTTGGATGGAGATGATAGGAAAGGATATGAATGCTTTGAACCTCACCGAGGACATGACATTGGATAGAACTGATTGGAGGAAAAGGATTCATGTGGAAGACCCAAAATGAATTTCTTTTTTGGTTCATATCGCTGACCCCAATTGTTTTGGGATGAAGGCGTAGTTGTTGTTGTTGTTGTATATGGTGGGTATGGTACCACTATAATATAGCCCTTGGATCTTTTATGATTCAACGGCTATTAGATTCGCAAAACAAGTCGTTGTCCAATGTGGCACCCACTATATTGAAATGAGCTAACTCATGCATAATAAAGGAATCAAGCTGGCTAATCCTTTGTCACTATTTGAGAGATAGATGTGTTCTTAGTGTTCCTTTCTTTCGTCTTTCAAAAAGGAAGCATGTGATCAAGTTACCCAAATGTCTTTAATCTTTTGTCACTAATATATATATATATATATATATATATATATATATATATAGGGAGAGAGAGAGAGAGAGAGAGTAATTCAACATTACCACTCATGAAGATCAACAAACAGTTGAACCCATGAACTGAACAAGAGCAAAAGCTAAAACCAAATAATGAAAGCACAAGAGAAAAGAACATCAGACAGATAAAACGGGCTCACACCGAAGCCGCTTGCCCAGATTGCAGCAAAGGAAATGTAGTGTCAGCAGGAGGGAGCAGAAGATCACTAAGATGCAAACGCAAGATCGCATAAACATCTACCAAGATTTTATGCACCAGGTTATGAGTGTTAACTGGAATATGACGAAAATGAGCGTCGTTTCGTGCCATCCAAACAAACCATCAAGAAGTAAGCAACCACGTCCGCCAGATGAGCCTCCACCTCTTGCTGCGCCTAATACAAACTGGCCCCAAGATCAGATCTAGTGCAAAAGACTCCTCCTTACCCAACACTTCCATATGCCTCCAGGTCCTGCTAAAGATTTCCACAAATATTGGGCAAGACCAGAACAAGTGAAACGTAGATTCTTCAGCAGCCTGACAAAGCACACACCAACTCTTCAAAATGAAACCACAGGATGAAAGAATCTAACAAGAGATGTGAAAATGGAAAGTTACCCAAATGCCCAAATTGTAAGTCCTTGTAAAGTTTCGTATATTTATTTATACTGCCACATGGTATTGGTTTTTTCTTTTTAAATTCTACACGACTTCTTTTGAAGCCCCACGACGTGGTTCTTTATATATATATACAATAAGAGAAATATAGTAATTTATGGAGAAAGAGAGAGACATTTAAACAACTTGACTACATTGTTATTTTTTGAAGAACGGAGGAGAGGGACACTAAAGACGCCCCCCTCTCTCTCAAATAATGACAGGATTATCCCATTTGAAGTGAGTCGGCTCACATTCCTTCATTATGCATGAATCATGCTCACTTCAATAGTGGTTGTCAAATTGGACAACCACTTGTTTTGGGACTCTAACAACTGTTGGATCATGAAAGATCCAATGGCTATAAGTTGGATACCACTTAATTATGATGTAGTGTATCATCATATAATTGCTATATATATATAGTAATACTCCGAAGCATATACTTCCACCTATTAGAAATCATAGTTGTAAGTTGCATCTTCTCAATCAAACCTTATAGATGTACTTGAAACAATTTATTTGATAGGAATTATGTTTTTTAGACATATAAATAAGATCTTTTAAGTCATTAAATTTTGATACATTGTAAGCCATTGATTTTTGAAGATCATAAAAAAATGTATGTATATAATAATCACATGATCCAAAACTTGTTTTCCACTAAATAATGATTGTAGATCATATCCTTAGTTTCTGATCAACAAAAGAATGTTTAATTTTTTTTTTAAAATATAAAGCTTTTATTAGGTGCGAGTAGATGCACAGGGAGCACCCTATCATTACTAATATGTACCATATGAGAAATGCATTTTGCCGGCCCTTCTTTTTGGATTGCTCCAACCGGTCCCACTTGAACCGTCCAAGCAGTGGATGGACGATCCTGATGAACCTATTTGATTTTTGAACCCATTTCAATTTGTTTTAAAAGTTATGGGCGAGCAAATAACAAAAACAAAAAGGTCCCGCCATTTGAATGATCTCTCTATCTCTCTCTCTTTTGCTGCTCTGTTGTCTCTCACCTGTTAGGAAAGTTTTAAAATTGGTGATTTCTTTCCACCAAAAGTGCTTTAAAAGGTTTACTCCCATATATAAGAGAAATCAATTTTTCTAGTGTTTTAAATACAGACTTTGTTCTCTATTCTTTACTTTGGTAAGCCTTGTGTCTTTGGGTGACTTGTGGACGTTGCTGCGCATTGTGCAGCAACGGACACACCGTTCGCGCGCACGCGCGTGTGTGCGCAAGGACGCTTGAGGCACAATGTGGCATTTTGTTGGCGCACTTCGCACGCTAGCAGCAGTGCGAAGTGCATATGAGGCGCAAATGTCTGTTTTGATTTTTCGGTTTTGAGATATCTGGCCCTTTGAAAGGTTTTAATAACATTTATATTGAGTTTAAGGCGCTTTGTGACTGTTGAACGGTTTTGTAGGCCTTTGATTGGCAGTCAAAGGTGGGTGACCAGTCAAGTACCTTTTCGTCCTATTTTCAAACTGTCAGATTTATGGCTATTAATCTCATTTATCGCAAAATGTTTTGGCCTCTCTAAAAGTCTATAAATATCTTCTATTTTCGTCTTTTGAAGATCATCAGAATTTCTGACTCTCCAGTTTTCTCCTTTCTTTCTTCTCGGTTTGGCTTGCAGAGTTCATGTGTGGGAGAGGTCATCTGTTCTTGCGAAGCAGTGACTCTCTTGAGGTTCAAGCCTAATTGTATCTTTGGAACTCAGTCGTAACAAAACCCTTTTTCGCATCTTCGGAATTTCCGGAGTGGGGCGATTGCAGTTCTAAAAATAGCGATCTTAAGAACGTGCCTCTAGGATTGAAATCTCTTTTCTAAAATCCATTTTTCACAAGGTTGGAATAACATCACCTTCATCACTTGGTAGCACCGCCGGAGTATATGGACCGAGATCATTTACTGCCGAAGAAGGAAGCACCGCCGAAGCTCTTTGCTGCAAAGGAAGAGAGCAGCATTAATTGGACCTCGCCGCTGCCAAGGTCAACCCTGTGTTGCTCACTGTCGAGGAAGATGGAACTGCCTTTCTCCTGCTACTCTCCCTCCCCCATGCTCCTCTTTGCTTCTCTCACAGCCTCGGAAGAAAGGCTTGTTAGAGCCTCCGCTGCAGAGGTATCTCTTGTATTGCTCGCTGCTGGGGAAGAAAGAAACCCACCACTGATGAACTTCTAGAAATTAACTTCTCTCTCGTTGTCTGTGTGTTGCTTTTGTGTCTCATATTAGTTCTTTCATTTCACTTTCTGCAGGATGTAGCTTGAGAAAAGTATTACAGCTGGGTTCAAGTGTTGAACTGTTGAGTTTTATTTTATTTTTTTTTATAGTAGAATGTAAACCGATTTATATTGCAAGCTTCAACTGCAAAATAAAACACTTGGAAAGTCCACTACTTGCTCACACATGTAATATTGATCTTCAACTTCTGCAAATCATAGATGTACAGTGAGATGAAGGATTCTGGTGTACATGTCCAATGAGGTATATTTTATTCTAGTAGCTTGAAACTAAACATGATCTGTAAAGCTGCTTTGAGAGAGGAACAGTTTGGTAATATTCTGTTTGACATTCTATGGAATACCAAAATAGTTTTAGGTTATGTTCTATAGCAAAAATAGACCAATTGAAGCTTCCCATAGGCAAATCAGCTCATCATTGTAACCCTTGTGTGGCCTATAATGGTTACATTCCATAGTCTAATAAATATGAGTTTAGTCCACTTAATATCATATTTAGCTTTCCGTAAAAAAAAAATCCAAATTATTCTATGGAATACCAAAATAGTTTCAGGTTCTGTTCTATAACAAAATAGACCAATTGAAGCTTCCCACAGGCAAATAAGCTCATCAGTGTAACCCTCGCGTGGTCTATAATGGTTACTTTCCATAGTCCAATAAATATGAGTTCAGTCCACTTATTATCATATTTGGCTTTCTGTCAAAAAAAAAAAATCAAATTACGCAATGTATATTCTTTTTTTGCTGAAAATGTTACAAAACTCAGCTCAATAAGGAGTGTAGGTGCCATATAATCTGAATAAGCAAATGAAGACAAAAACTGTGAAATGATCGTGTCGCTGTGTGGGTTGACAGAGAAGGGTTGGTGGTTAAAAAAAAACAAATGGTTCAAAAAGACAGAGAAGGGTTGAAAATATGGGTGTTGGGTGTGCAACCCCGGAACATGCACTGTAGCTACAGTTGTTCCGGGGTCCCGACTGAGCGCGTGTGGCACTCAGTCGGGTGTAGGGGGGGTACATCCCGCAGGCTGATGTACAGCGGTGTACGGCAGCCCCTACACCCGACTGAGCACCATGCAACGCTCAGTCCGGACCCGGAACACACGCATTGTAGCTACAGTGCGTGTTCACGGGGTGCACATATAATCCGCCGGCAAAATATATATGAGTAGAGTCTGGGTGCTTCAACATTAGGTGCTTGGGATATGCGCTTGATGGGTTTTTCAGGTTTTTTTCATTTCATTTTTAAATTTTAACCGTAAAAGATGTGATCTATGTAATTGATCTTATAGGGATCAGCTCTTGAAGTGTTCAATTCCGACACGGGTGAGTTTTTATAAGGTTCGAAAAATCAAGTCTAAAATCTTTGTAAATTTTGAGGCTCCAAATATCATTTTGTTCATTGAAAACACATGATCCCCGTGTGGATTCTCGTAAATCAACCATGCCCAATACATTTATGGCTTCCGAACTGCAAAAAAACTCCGGAATATAAGTGTTATAGTGCACAACCATTCGTGCATTGTAATATCATTCTCGAGTGGTTTTAAGACGACATATGCCTCTTAAAAATGGCATTTTCTTAACTTTTACATTGGTTTTTTTTTTTTATTTCCCTAGCCATTCTATTTTCTTGGGAACCCCCACAAACCCTTTCATGTTTTCTCTACCATTCATCCACCACTTGCATGTTCTTCTATCCACCGAAAATCACTGAACCTCAACTTTAATTCATGGTCAACATTATCCTCTCTCTCTCTCTCAAACCCATAAGCCTCGCATGGGAGTAAAGAGCATGTTATTTCAAGAAGATGAAAAGCCACCTAAGCGACACTTTATAGACCTCATTGCCATTTCATTTTTTATTCCACATTCACTAAATAGAAATTGGTCTTTTGTTGTTGCTTGTGAATGAAATAGATGAAGGCAAAGCTTTTAATGCATATTTTCTTCATGGATATATAAGAAGAAACTAAGAGTGGGATTTCCACCATCATTTTCAATTCAACATTCCATTTTTGCCTTCTTTATGACCCAGAAAAGATGAAATAGATAAGGAGAACATGTTAGAGATTGACAGCATTGGAGGCTTGATTTCTAGCAGGTTTCGATGGGCAGCCAATGGGAGTCCTTATAGAGCATTTTTTAAGGAAGGATAAACTGGTCATTATGTGTTAAATTAATTAGGAGAACATTGACCAAAAAGCCAATATAAAAGCTAAGAGAATGTCACTTTTAGAGGGCATATTTTGTCTTAAAACCACTTGTGCATGATATTACAATGCATGAAGAGGGACGATCAGGTGCAATGCGATTATACTAAAAAGTGTGCCACTGCACCTGTTCGCCCTCAATCATTTCTTGAGGCCCACAACTAACGGACCCTATCTCCAAGATGGAGAGTGATAAGGTGCAGCGGCACACTAAAAGTGTGCAATAACATTGTACTTTATCTTTTTTTATGCACGAATGGTTGTTCATTATAACACTTTCAACACGCACATGTATATAGAGAGAAATACGTTAGGTGTGATACGTGCTAAATGGGTTTTTCTGTTTTTTTGGTATTTTTTTGGCAGTTCTTGGGCATGGAAATATATTTTTGATGAAAAATGATATTTGGAGCCTAAAAATTTTTGGACTGTTGAGTTTTTGAACCTTATAAAAACCCACTGATGTGTCGAATGCTTCAAGAGCTGATCCCTATAAAATCAAGTACATAGATCACATTTGTATGGTGGGTAGTGGTCATGTGCTGCAGCACATTGTTTTTATGCAATGTGGTTACACATGTTTCAAACTCTACATAGCTTCATTAGAATATTGGCACCTTAATTTTTTATTTCTTTCAATAAAAAATCTGTTTTTTATTAGAATTATTAGGTATAATTTAAAAAAGAAATTAGAGGGGCTCTTACTCACACACAAAGAAAAGACAAAGATAAGCATTCAAAAACATTAATTTATTTGATATATAGCCTATAAGTATATATAGAGTTGGAAGGCCTTTCTATGCACTTTTCATGCACAAATAACAACTTTTAGCCTTTTTTTTATGAGCTATATTTCTAGCTATGAAATTTCAATTTAATAAATCACTAATAATGGTTAGATATTTTATATAACCTTAAATAACTTTTGTTGAAATCTATCGATATTCTAATATGGTTATAATTATGTTCATGTAATGCCATTTTCGTGTTGCATACAATTATGACTTTTGCAAAATCTTATCTTGGTTTTACAAGTTTTGGTTGAAAGATAAGTTTAAGTTGGGTCAATTTGGACAAGAAAAAAAACTCAACCTCAAAGATTTAGATACATTGCTTATAATGTTTCATATATTAGGTTAAGGGTAAATTATGAGTGAGTGATATGTGACTCATCATTGACTCCCTCTCAATACTCTTTGAGAGCTCAACATAGCCTTCATTTAGATACACCAATTTTGAAAGTTGTCTTTGAACAAACAAGAAATTTTAAGCTTTCAATATATTGTCACTTTGATAGAAAAAGTAGAAGGGCTCTCACTCACGCACAAAGAAAAAAACTCAAGAGTCCGAGTTAATTCATACCATTTTAACTATAGTCCATATGGTTCGATTTTGCCAAAAAACATCCATCATACAGTTTTTGAAGGTGTAGTGGGTGGACCATCCCCCTCTCATAAAAAATTATGGAATGAAGAAGTGCTTTCAAAGACTATAAAAATAAGTGAACAAAATGAAAATATAACATTGAGTTTGAGATAACGGTTGAAGGATTTGATTAGAACCTGGGACATTCTTATTTGTCTGTTTATTAGCTGTATGAATTGACATAAAGCAAAATCGAAAAATATTCTCATCACAATTATTGGGTAGAATAAATAGGCAATTTGGAGAAGAATATATGGAAGCATCATAATGCCTAAACAAAAAACGTGTGAAGCGGGTAAGGATACAAAAACATGTGGTTAGATGATAAAAAGCCACGCTGAAAGTCAAATGATGTGAAAAAAACATTTTATGTACCCATAAATGCATTATTTTGCCTTGTTGATATGCTCTCTCTCTCTCTTTATATATATATATAATCACTAGAATATGAGAACTAGAAATATGAGCATTTTCAATATTTTTTTTTTTGCAAATCCAACCATGTGTACGTGCTTGGCATGGTGAATTTGCTAGGAATCAACGATTGGTTCCTGCATTTTAGATGAAAAAAATGTGATTTTTGAATGCTTGAATATTTATGAAGATTATGAGCCATTGATTATAAAGCCTTAAAAAAATCTCATTTATGCATCAAAATCAGATGATTCAAGAGTGAGTTCTTATAAAACCAAACATGTAGATCACATCTATCTATATGGTTAGATTCAAGAAAAAAAAACAAAAAATCTATGAAGATCGTGGTTCACACATTACTTCTCATATATATATATATATATATATGTGTGTGTGTGTGTGTGTGTGTGTGTGTGCCAAGCTAGATGAGAGACTACAAAGACAGTTTTTCTCCTTTAAAGGATAAGATGTAAACATGCTGTCCCAAGCTCCTTTCTATAACTCCATTACTATGAAAGAGGTACTACTGCATAGGACCAAGCATGAGGATATAGTGCCTGATCACACCAACTAAGGGTGTAATTTGGTTGGGTTGGGGATTGGATTGAGTCTTGTTAAACCTGTTTTTGAATCGGGTCTGAAAAATGAAAATTAGGCCTAGACAAAGTTGGTTCAGGTCTAGTTTTGAGTTTGATTATCACTAAAAATCATAAACCAGTATGGGTTAACAGTTTGGGATGTAAACCGGATAGAGTCATTAATAAACCTGCTTTTTAATCAGGTTTATTCGTGTATGCTTCAAGGTCAAGGTGTCTTAAAATTGTAGGCCCATAAGGGTCAATGGGTTGGGCTGCAAACTTGCTCGGGTTCAAGCGAGTCGAGTCTTAAATTAGCCTACTTTTACCCTTGTCCAATGTAAGACTACCAGCAAATCTATATTTGGCGCCATCGGTTCAAACTGTGGTTGGGAGCATACATATTGAAAAGGCATAATTACAAAACATACTTAAACAGGGCAGGGTCCATTTGGGCCATTACATCACTCAAATGCAAGTCAGTCTGAAAACTGAACTTGTAACACTATCTAGGATGTATTCACACTTTGTCTAAGAGTTTTAGAGCCTTCTTTACATAAGAGAACACCTGGATAAGCTGTCATGGTTAGATTGGATATCTAGCAAAAACCATAGGTCAAACCTGATTTGCATGTTGCTTGTGGTTGGGTTCGGGTCAACCCGAATATTATTCTTGTCATCATTTTTATACTTGTAAGTAGGGACAGTTAATGGTTCTGGTTTGGTTAGACCCAAGTAGAACCAGACTCAAGCCAGATTTGAGTATAGGGATGGCAGTGGACTGGGGGGGGGGGGAACGGGGCCCTGCCCCGCCCTGCCTCGCCCCGTTTAGACCAGAGATGGAGGTTAAAATCAAAACCTGTGCGGGGATGGAGGTGGGGATGGACCAGAGCCGGACCTGTAAAGAGGCCAATGAGGCTTGGGCCTCAGGGCCCCTGGGCCCAAAAAAATTTTAGGGGCCCATTTTTAAGGCCCGAGCTCCCCTATTTTATTTAATATAATATAAATATTTGAAATATTATATTTATTTAATGTGAATGCAAATTTTATTGTTATTTTGATTCTTTAAAAAAAATTCGGAGGCGCTGCCCCCGAACTCCTACTATTAATAGGGGGCCCATTTTTTCCCTCCGCCTCAGGCCCCATAAAACACAAGTACGGCTCTGGGATGGACTTATGCTTTCTCCTGCCCCGTCCTCCATCCCCACTGCCCCCCATCCCCCATCCTTCTTTAGATATGGCAGTGGATGAGGGGAAATGGGTTCCGCCCCGTCTCGCCCCGTTTGAACCAGGGATGAAGGACATGAAACAGGATGGAGGTTAAAATCAAAACCCGTGTTGGAGTTTATCCAGCCATATGCCAAAGTTGGCTGAAAAAGACAATTGGCAAACACTTTATGAACCTAGGACATTTACTTGAGTTTGGCTCTTGTGGGCTAAATCTTTCTCATGCTTGGCTATCACTTAGCTCTGGTTAGGGCCTATGATTGGTGGACGTCAGATGGGATTCATAGAATCCCCAACACCAGCCACTGTTTGGGAGCACGGATATGGCAAATCTGAGGAGATCTGATAAGATTTGGCGCCCTCGAATCTTTTCCATCTTCCAAATCCAACTACGACCTCCATTGGTTATAGTTGGCAACTCCAACGTGCAACGCCCTTGTCATCTCCCTTCTCAACTTTCTTTTAGTTTACTTTGTTTGTTTGGGAAATAGTAGTTGGCAAAGCGATGTCAACTCCTGCCAGTTGTCCAATACAATGTTGTCAGTATCGGTATAGGCCCTGGCCAACGATTCAGGGTGAATTGGCCGATATCGATACTCGAGTGAATCGGTCAAAAATTAATTAAAAAACATGACCGGTCAATCAGAACATGACATGTGTTAAGCCATTAAAATAATATTAAAAAATAATTTTAAGCGTTTTTTATATTTATTAAAAAATAGCCGATTCTGGAATGAAGCGTGTGTCGACCTTCTGCCGATATGATACGTATCGGCCGATACCCACGGATACTGACAACATTGGTCTAATATGAAGGCTCCTAAATCTTGAAATTGAGATATTCAGGATTGGCTCTCAAACAGAGCTGTAGCTTTTGTGAGTTCTGCTGAGACTTCACTCTAAGGTGTGTTGGGTACAAAAAAGTAGGTGTTTCCTTAATAACACAAAAAAGGGCAATAGGTATATTCGTGATATAGTGAATTTGTTGCTGATTCCCCCCCCCCCCCCCCCTTTTTTTCATGTTCGGGTGCACCTACTTATCCAGATAAAGAAGATATGATGAGACTAACACAATATCCCAGCTTATCCTATTTTTTTAGTTAATTGGGTCCATTCAAGCACATAATTTATGATCATTATGACCCATAGGCATGCTTTTAAACATGGATTTGAATGATGATGAATTAGAGAAAGGTGAAATGGTGATTTTGGCTTGAAAGTTGAAGCTGTAATCCTCCGTATAACTTAAGGAAAATTCTATTTAGGGGCAACCTTTAGGCCCTAATACCAAAAAAGAGCCTTGTGTTTCTGAATTTCCTTACATGTAGGGCTGGGAAACTAAATAAGCAGCTCGCCGTTTGGCTCGTGCTCAGCTCTGGTTAGAAATTGAGCTTGGCAAGACAAAATATGAGCCAGCTCATTTAAGTAAATGAGCAGAGCACGAACATGGCAGGCTCCACTCGCCTTGGCTTGTATAGGCTAATTTTACATATTATATGAATATTATATGTATTATATATTAGCAAGCTTTGAAAAACAATTTTTTTAGAGAACAAGCCGGCTCCTTATGAGTTCATGAGCCAAGCCTAAGCAAGGGTGTACCCTTAATGAGCCGAGCCTGAACAGCCCAAGCTCAGCTCATTTACCAGCCCTACTGATATGGGCTTCTGTTTGTCTAAAAACTACCCCATCGAGACCTACTCTTATCATTAACCATAAACTCAGGTTAAATCTCAGTTAAAATATGACACATGACCATGATATCCTCAAATGACTAAAGCATGAAGTATATGAGGTGACAATAAGATAAGGACAGTCACATTATCCCATTTTTCTGTGGAAATGATATTTTATTTTAATAAATATACCAAACGCTTTACTTTTACTTTATTATAAATTTTCCAAGAGCCATATATCAATTACATTGACGAGATTGTTATGGTTCTAAATCGATTACAAGAATATGATTTGGATGTAAGAGTAGAACAAGCAGAACGCTTCAAATTAAAGGTCCACAAAACACTGACATTGTCCTCTGAAAGTTATTTGATTTGAAGCATGTCAGTTTCAAACAGACTGCGACAACCAGTCTCCAAGCTCTAGGCTGCTTTTAAATGTAAATCACTTGGACATATTATAGTATGCAATCCTCTCTCTGTCTCTCTCATCTATATATATATATATATTTTTTTATATATATTTATGGTAAATATCTGACACTAATGAATGCATGAAACTATTGAAATCATTATAAAAACTTTCCAATTTCTTGTAGATCAAACGTTGCAGATGTATTTTATATTGATATTTAGCAGGAAATAAGTTTTGAATCACATGATTGTGACATGTAAGCTGGGTTTTGAAGCGATTCAAAAAATCAACAGCCCACAATCTATCAAAACTTCACAACTTAAAAAAAAAAATGTTTTCACGTTAGAAAAACACGATTCACCAGGCAAACAAACCATGTTGAATACATCTATATGGTTAGATTGAGCTGATACAGCTCGTAACTATGATTCCTAGCTCAATAGTTTCGTACATTCATTAGTTCCAAACATTTTATAGTGTACGTGTGTGCGCAAGTGTTTCCTTGGGAGGGAAGTGGGGTGGGGAAAGGGTTTGGTTGCACTGAAAGGTATGTTCCATGCCATTAAAAATGCAAGTTTACCATATATAGTTATTTTGTGTTCATATCAGGTATTTAAAATTTAAATGCTGTCCTGTATTAAACCCAACTTTTCTAGTAATTTTATATTTAAAGGGTAATGGAAACACCTTGAAAATCCAAAAAAAAAAATCTGCGATTTTTTTTGCCAGAGTAAGATTAAATAGAGAAAATTTCCACAAAAGGAACAATTTGAACAAATTTACCTTGCAAAGTGCAGTTCATTCCCCATCAAAGATGGAAAAGACCCTAGATTCTGACCACACCTACTCTTTACACAACAGCTATTGTAGACCTAACCAACTGAAGTACTTCATTGGACTGTATTACTGCGATTGTACCCAAGCTAGGTGTGGCTTTTGGGACACAATGAGGCTGGCACTCTAGCAAATCATGCTTTTTGCATCAATTGATGACAAGACAAAAAGGAAAGGAACAGAAATGACAGCACATGAACAGGTGGGAAAAAGATGTTCTCTTCTCAACAAAAGGTGCAATTTACATATAGGAACTTAATTTGTTATGGGTTTAATTTTATAAGAAAGACAAATAATATTATATATACTTTTTTTAATTTACAGATACACAGGAACCACGAGCAGTCATTCTTATGTCCCTAAAAAAACTTAGGGCACGTTGGGGTGCCTCAACTCTCATGGGATTTCAATCATTCTGATTCCATTCCCCAGGGCAACCCGTAAAATCTCACGGGTTGCCGTGATTTCGAATCAGAATGATTCGAAATCATAGGCTGACTGAAATCTCATGTTGGGCAGGCTTTTAGAATCTCTTTCTCAGGTTTCTCTGAGAAAACGATTCTGTGGGAAAGAACAGAGCGTACCCTTAAAACCCGAGCTTGTCAAGCATGCACAGCAAAATGAATAGCTCTGCTCCCACGATTTTCTAAGATCAGCTTCTTCCATTCTTGCAGCTCTCTACTACTGAACCTAACCTGCAGTAGTGTCATGCTACGCGCTGCATCATCGAAGATGTTGCCAGTACTAAAAAAAAACGAAAGCACCTGACTTTTTAAAAAATTGTTTGGTTGGACGCTTGTGTTACATTTTACCATAGAAACAAATATCGGGCATTTTGAAAATCTCACGATTTGTTGTTAGATTTTCATAAACCATATATAGTCGCTAAAAGAATGCGATATTCACAAAATATTGCTTATTTTTAATATATCACGTGTTTATTGTGATATTATCATGTTATTAACATGATGTTATATTTTTTTTATTTTATGGGTTTTCTTATATATTTATACATTTAAATATAACAATATTTTACCAAGAAAAATAAAAAATTATGAGATTTTCTATTGCCAAAAAAAAAACCCATTAATAATTAAGATTTGTAACTGTGACTTTTTTCCTTTGTAAAATTATTTATTTGCCCTTAACTGCAGTTACAAAAATAAGGATATCTACAATCATGATATAATTTAAAGAAGTAAAAAGTTTAAAAGCGTCATTTTAAAGAGCTAACTAGAGTTAGGTGATTTAAAATGTAGATCAAAGCAGACATCTAGCCATTTTCTTAAAAGGTAGGCTTTTATATTAAAATATTTGAAAACTAATGCGGTTAAATGTAAATTTACCATCTATATAAATTACCCTAATGAAAAAGACGACCCCATGCATGAAGCCTAAGCTACTCTTTCTGTAAAAGACAAAAAGTTTCCATAAATTTTGACCATGACTATTTAGCCACAGTGAATCATAGTGACAAACGTTAAAAACGGCAAAATCTCGTTTTTCAAAACTCGCTAGAATTTGAGAAAATTTCATAATTAAATCTGGCACTTTTTCAGCAAAATCTCGGCAATAAAATTTTTTTTATAAGAAAATATTAATAAAAATTATTTAAAAATAAAAATACATGGCTTTTGCAGGATAAATAGCCATTTAAAATATAAATATCTCATTTAAATCATGGTATTTATGTTTTTTTCATAAATCTCACGAGAAATTGCTTTTTTAAACTTTTAGGCAATTTCTCACGTGCAGTGAATCTTTAGTGGACCATGGTTGGGTGACTTGAATAGACTCAGCCTAACTATGACACTTTTGGTGTGTGGCTATAATGAGCTTGGCTATGTGTAGGCTCTTCTAAAGATTCACCTTAGTCTTTTAACTCTTCTCATTTGACACGATCCCGTGTCCAAAATCACCTTCAAAAGGACACGTGGTTGACTGACCCAAGTTGATGAACAAAATCCCACGGTCCAAACCAATGTTGTCAGTACCAGTATCGGCCCTGAACCGTTTGGCCATTGGTTTAGTTGTATCGGCAAGTGAATCATTTTGCATCAGCCCAAAAATAATAAAAAAATTGTTAGGTTGTCACCTGTTAAAATCATTAAAATAATATTAAACAATTATTTTTTGGTATTTTTTATATTTATTAAGAAATAGCCGATTCTGGCTTGCAGCGTATCGATTTTCTACCGATACGACAGGCTCATACGCACCGATACTGATAACATTGGTTCAAACTAATCAAAGCCGTCCTAACCTAAATAACAAACCAAGCAGCGATGGGTAAATTCGTCATCTCAAGAGTCAAAAGATAAAATCGTTCGAATCCCCTCTTTGACCGCCTCCTCATTTGGCTTTGGCCCCACACACACACACACACACCATTTCCCGGTCAAGCTCCGGACGGTCTGACAGTATGGGACCCATGTGAGGACGTGGCAGATCGCCATTGTCTTGTATCATAAAGTGGGTCCCACAAAAATTTGCAGAAAGAGGCACGCCCTCCCCCCCCATCTAGGGTTTGTAGATTCTGTCGTCACGCTTCCTAAACGTGGGGCCCGCGATTGACAGTCCTGTACGAGACACGTAAACGAAGACGCACGAGCGCCACTGATGCCGCACGTGCAAACCCTATCCCCCACGCAAGTCCCAGCCACTTAATTTTCTAGCATTGACTTTGACTAAAAATGAAATTACAAAAAAAGTTATGCTCCCCTTCGAGATGGACGAATATGGGCTTTTGACCAAGGAAAAGCAAAAAAAAAAAAAAAACCCACAAGTGGTGGGACCCAGTTTCACAAGCTTTCTAAAGTAGATGGCCTGTTTTGACATTCTATTTTTCCTAAATGACAAAAATATCCCTAAACTTTTTTAGAAAGATTTCCTAAAGTACACAACATACGATTGGGTTTTGAACTTGCAACATCCCAATACAAGGTGACGTGCGCTAAACGCGCTTACCAAACAAGCAGAGACGATTATTGTTGCTTTGTTTTCACTAGTCCCGGATATATTTATAAATGACTCACGTAATTGAAAGTTAATCCTTCACCATCAGTAACGCAATTATTATTATCTTCTTCATTATCATTGTCATTGTCATTGTCATTATCATCTTTACGGTCGCCGCGGATATCATTATAGTGAATATGTCTTGTCCCATCTACATGGGGTCGGCTCAATCGTATCGGTATCGATGCTTATCGGTAGAAAATTCGATATGCTTCACCCTTGAACCGGTTACTTTTTATAAAATATAAAAACTACTTAAAATTATTTTTAATATTATTTTAATGGTTTTAACATGTGTCTCGTTCTGATTGATACAAATTTTTTTTTTATTGTTTTTTGGCCGATTCAGAACGGATTCACTTGAGTATCAGTATCATTGAATCATTGATCACCTGAATCGTTAACCAACCGATACAGGGACGATACTGACAACATTGGATCGGCCTTTTAATAGAACTTCTTAAGATTTGATAATTCTGTATAAATAGTTGCCAAGTTGATATTTGACCCAACCTTTCGATTTTTAGTTTAGGCCCACAATATGCCTAAAGATATTGGAATTTCTTCTTTATGACCAATCCATCATGTACATCAACTTGGGTCCATTTTCGAGCGTCGCCAGTGAGGGTTGTTGGGAAGGTGCTGAGATGAAGGCACCCGATTAAACCCCATTGGTTCATGGGTTTATCCGTAGCTTTCAGAGGTGGGTCACCTAAGGCAAGGTAGTCGTGCGGGTCCACCCAAGATTAAACCCCATTTGGTTCATTTTATGACTAATTTCACTGAAATTGTTGTCATTGAAATAAATCAGCCTATAGCAGCCACTAATGTGTTGAAATTAGACTGGTTATACAAGTGGGCCCAGTTCAAAGTAGCATTAGCTGGGAGCTGGAGTTTTCAGATGTCGATATTAGAGAAAACAAGTGGATCTCCATAAAAATCTCATTATCTTACAGACTGTCATCAAGCCCCCAATCACAATGGATGTGTTAGTCTTACCTACTTGACCCACAAAGGGTCTGCTTATCTGGTAGAGGCAACTTGTGAACGTTTTTATTTATTTTTAGGTTAAGAGAATATTTATAGGCCTCCAATTGCTAAAAACCTTTGAGTTCCTTTATTCTCACTAAGAAGTACTTATAGTTAGGGATGGGAGTAGACCTGGGGAAACCCGCTCCGTCGTCCCACCTCGCTCCATTTGGACTAGGGATGGAGGACATGAAACAGAGATGGAGGTTGAAAACAAAACCTGTGCGGGGATAGAGGCGGGGATGAACTTACTCTTTCCCCCACTTCCCGCCCCGTCCCCAATCCACCTTAGTAAAATAACTAAATTACCTTTAAGGATGTCAGTGGACTGTGGAGAAATGGGCCCCCACCCCGCCTTCCCCATTTGGACCGAAGATGGAGGACATGAAATGAGGATGGAGACGGGGATGAAGGTTAAAATCAAAACTTGTGCAGGGATGAAGGCAAGAATGGAGGGTAAAATTTTGAGCCAAAGCGGAGGTCAAGACCTTGTCCCCCGCTTCCACGAGTGTCACCATGCAAAGATAATGTGTGTAAGTAAGCTTCATCTGAGATTTAAATAAAACTAGCTCTTATGACAATACTTTTTTTTTTATGATAAGCTGGTAGGGATGGCAATGGACCAGGGCAGGGGGCGGGGGACAGAGTCTCCATCCCCGCCCTGTCTCAAGATTAGAACCTCCATCCCCCCTCCATCTCCGCACAGGGATGGATTTTAACCTCCACCCCTGCCTTCATCCCCGGTTCAAACGGGGATGAGGCGGGGCGGGATCCATTTTCCCGTAGTATATTGCCATTCTTTAGAAGAACTGGGGATGGGGACATGGCGGGGAAAAGTGTAAGTCCATCCCTGTCTCCATCCTCGAACTGGGATGGATTTTAACCTTCATCCCCGCCTCCATCCCCGTTTCATACCCAGTCCAAATGGGGCGATGCGAGGCGGGCCCCACTTTCCCCCCGGTCCACTGCCATCCCTATAAGCTGGGGATTAAGGCCCCCTTCTTTTTTCAATAGACAAATCCTACTGGTGGCAGTTTATACAACCACCCATGCCTTGAACTTGCAACGTCCCATCACATGGTGACTTGCACAGACTACTCAAAAGTTCCAAATTTTACAAATTACAAGATTCATTGTGCAGTAAGGATTAGCGTTGAACCACTGCCCAGGCGCTCGGCCGAACGGGTAGGGTTTGGGCTTAATTTTCAGAAGAAGGCCTAATTAAAACTAGGCTTAAACCCAATTTGAGAAAATCATGAGTCAGGCCGGGCTAGCATGCGGGATAACGAGTTACCGGCTTATATATATACATATATATATATATATTCAAATGAGTGAAAAAAATAGATCCATCTTGGACCATATCTATTTTTTTGTATTTTTAAATTTTTTGTTAAAAAAAAACCTATAAATTTAAGAAAAGAAAAGAGAAATATTGTAAATATTCTATGGCTTACAACTTGCCCTGACCCCGCCTGAATCAGGCCCCATGGGCATAATGGAAGGACCGTGGGTTTTGTATTAGACCCGAGCTTGACCTGAACCAGGCGTAGACCACTCGGTTGGTTAATGGCAATAACCCGTCAAGCCCCTTCACTAAGGATTACCAAACTGCAAAGAATATTGGTCGTAACCACCGAGGTGGTATCCCATGTGTTTAGCGGGGTCCTATGTCAAGCGGAAGGCCCAGGTTCGAATCCCTCCGGTCACATGAGGGCCTAAGAGATATCAGGTTGGGTCTGCCGAACCCCAGCTTGCCTTTAAAAGAAAAAAGAAAAAAAGAATAGTGGTCGTACAAAATAGAAAAGATAAAGCTTACATAAGGCTAACAGAGACATTTTCTCTCCAAGATACAGACTCATTTTAAAAATAGAAGATGATTACCACATAACAAAAATCAACACATTTAAGGGTATTTTTGTCATTTAACAAGTAAAAACCATAAAATAATGTACAGTTCATTCGTCGGGTCCTCCTGACAAAAAATTATTATCCTGACATTGACCAAGAGACCCCTTATGTGAATCAGTAAAATCACCTCAGGATGAAAAAAAAAATTTAAAAATAATAAAAATAGAGAAAACAATCCAGTAATACTCTCTCTCTTTCGTACGGTCATTTCTCTCCATACTCCCCTTTCAATCTTAAAATAATTTCTCTTTTTATTTATAAGTTTATTTTTTCTTACCTCCTTTATTTACAAGTTTATTTTTGCTTCTTTTCTTCTTTTAAAAGAGAGAAGAAGAAGCCGAAGAAAAAAACTGAAGTAGCAGAAAAAGAAGGGAGGAGAATCGCAGTCTCTCTCTCTCTTTGGTGCCAGTCATATTTCTGCGGCCATGGCCGTGCAAGGATGGCTAAATGCCGCCTCGATGCCGTCTGGCCGCCGGATTATTCTCTTCTCAGCCGTGATAGTAGTGGTGGTGATGGTGGCGGTGGTGATTGCTACCACCAGAAGGCCTCCTAGTAAGCAGCCTCTCCACCTATTAAATCTTTTCTTTCACCGTCTTTCATTAATCCCCACCCCCAACCTTTTCTCATTTATTTCTCTCTCTCTCTCTCTCTCTCAGGTATGGCATTAATGGCGATAACTGACCATCATCAAATTGCGAGAGTGATGGAAGAGGTACCTCTCTCTCTTACTCTCGGATTTTCAGGAAACTGTTGTTTGTAAAAGAGAAAATTTTTGTTGATTAAAATAAATGAGTTTAATTAAGTAGACCTATCATTAGAAAGGGTTTGGATATTTTAATTATTTTGGGAAATGTTCAGGACTCCAATGTTGATTTTGGAGGAAATCTTAACCCCTAGGGCCTGGATGGTACTTTTCTTCACCAAAATCAAAGCTGTAATTTCTGTGCTGTCTGTCAATATTTCCTAGATTGGCCTTATAGGTGCATATGGCATTCACATCCCTTCCTTTTGTTTCCTTTAGAAGGCAGTCTCAGAAGGTTCTGTCTTCCTGAATTTTACTTCTCTTTGATCTTGGGGAGTGGTATAATGATTTCCTACAAGGCACGAGCCATCTGGGGAGTCATGACAGAGTGAGGGTGAGGATGCCATGTTGTTTTCTAGGGATATTTCAGTCATTTTGATCAATGGGAGTGCCTGATTTTGTCATTGTACTTGGGTGAGTTCTGTGAACAAACTTCTAATTATGACACCCAGCTTGTTATTTCCCATCTTATTATCAATGAGCTTAACTACTGCCAATCCCAAAAGCGGTCAAGAGCCAAGCAGTTTCAGTCATATCGTTTTGTTAGAACATCCAGAAATAACTTATGGTTACTGTTTTTTTAATGACAATAACCACAGGGATCACTTATACTAAGGTGTGTGCTTCTTTAGATAAGGGAAAAAACCTCCATCACTGACCATTAATTGGCAAAAAAACCCCTTCCTACCCACTTTCATCTTGCGTCAAGAGACGCCACCCGTCCCAAAATTCGAACTTGTGACATTCTGTCAACTTGGTGACATTCACAAATCGTCTCTGCCAATCAGTGGAGCTCTTGTGGGCCACTAATATGAAAAAACTACTCTTTTGCATGTTAAATCTGTTCATGATTTGCCCACAAAAGCTCCTCCTACCTAAGTAGGTAAGTCAGTATAAGATTCAAGTTGAAAGATACCACGAGTCTGATAGCGAAACAATAATCACCATGATTTGTGGGGAGGAGGTGGGGGCACGCCTAACATTTCACACATGCCTCTCAACTTGACAGCAGTTTTTTCATGTAATAAACCATAAAAAGAAAAAGGAAATGTTATTCATAATTTTTTATATCACAGAATGTGGGCCTCCTCTAATTATTTGGTAGGAACTGTTAGTGCATGTCACCTTGTGTTGGGACTTTGCAAGTTCGAAACACAATGATACATCATATAACTGGTGGGGTCTGCCTTAACCTTCAACTTTGCCTATAAAAAAAAATGGAATGGGTATGCTGCCAGTTTGAATTGTCCCTGCAGCTAAGATTTACTTAAGGATATCTATATCTTGTTCATTAAAAGTCAAAAATATGGGATCCAGACTAAGATGCTCATATATTATTAAAATGATTATTTTACCCTTAATCTTTGGCATCATCATTGAAGTTATTCTTTCAAGTGATTGATAAAAATAGTTGCTGATGCCATTTTAAATAATTTTTTTTTTATGATGAGGAACCCCTTGCGGAAGCCCGAAAAAACCCACGTGAGGCCCTACAACCATCCTGCCTTAGGCGGCCCACCTCTAAAAGCTATGGACACACCCGTGCCCCAGCAGGCTTTGATATGATGCCTTCATCTCAGCACCCTCATAAACACCCTGCCATGCGGGAGGTCATTTTAAATATGAAAATCAAGTTTTTATGCCATGAGGGAGGATCAGGTGCAATGTGATTGCACACTTCTAGTGCGTGCTGCTGCACCTGATCACCCTCAATCTTTGGAATACAACCTGTCAACTGTGTAGCTCGATAGAGGATGATGAATGATCAGGTGAAGCAATTCACAATCACATTGCACCTGATCTTCTCTCATCAATCAAAGGTAATTTTGACATTAGCTAAAAGTAAGGAAATGGATGTTAGTTTCTGAAATTGTATGCCATATCACAATTCTAACCCCTTGTTACACAATAGTGGAGGGATTCTCTCCAAGAGAATTCCAAGAGATGGAGTAGGAGGTGGTGGTGGTCTTCATCGCCGGGTGGTGGAGATGGTGTCAATGGCCGAATGCGGAAATTAATTGGATCATCACCGCCCACATGCCGAGCCAAGTGCAGAGGGTGCGCGCCTTGCAGGGCAGTCCATGTCACGATCCAACCGGGCCGGAGCAGCCCACTTGAGTACTACCCGGAGGCTTGGAGGTGCAAGTGCGGGAACAAACTCTTCATGCCTTAAAAGAGTCCCTCAATACCATAAATGCCCATGAACCGCCCGAGAAAATGGCCGATATGTCCCTCCGCCTCAGAGACTATCATAGCTGAGGTATCCATGCCCTCTGTATCTTGCCCAAGAAAATGATAAAACATGTCTACTGACAAATGATGGCAAGTTTAAATAAGAGGGATGAATTAGGCGTACTAAAAGGAAAGGGACATTATGGGAATATGAACAAAAGAAAAGGGTGGTAGTGGAAAAAAGGACATCTATGGATGAGATGGTGAGTCATTGTCAATGTTTGGCACGTGAGGGAGTACCTTGAAGTGTACAGCTTTTATACGTACGAAACGGATGCCAAGTGTGCATGTGTAAGGTTTATGTCACTTGTGTTTGTCTCTCAATCAGATTTGTCTCTTCTTATTTGAACTTGAGAAATTCCTTGAGAATGTAACTCTTTACTGAGGTGAAAGGTTTTCAAACAGCGGGAATTCTACATTTTTGTGGGTTTTTTTTTTTGTTTAGATTTGTTACCACTAATAAGTGAACAACAGAAGTTGGGAAAAATGGGATGGGAAAGGGATTTATGGGAGATGGGTACATGATTTAAATAATATGATGTTAAACTTAGTCACTCACAGTAGAGAGTGTCTTCCCCAGGCTGTCATTTCATGAGAGGTGACCTGAGGAAGGGGTTCTTTCTACAACTACTGTTGCTGTTTCAAGTACCAACCAACCTCTTTCTTTTTTCTTATTTATTTATTTATTGCATATACTGTTGCTGTTTTGAATTGAAAGATTCCTTTCAGCTTTGGGATAGATCCCTTTCATGAACAAACATAATAGGGCCATTCTGGACCTGGTGGGGTTGTTGAATTCAGAGTCCAGAGCACACTGTTGCTTTTGAGTAGGGATGACAGTGGATTTGGGGGAACGGGCCCGCCTTGCCTTGCCCCGTTTAGACTAGGGATGAAGGACATAAAACTGGAATGGAGGCAGGGATGTAGGTTAAAATCAAACCCCGTGTGGGGATGGAGGCAGTGATGGACTTACGCGTAAAATAATTAAAATACCCTTGGACGGTTCAACCTCCTTCTTTAGAGATGACAGTGGATTGGAGGAAAACACGGTCCCATCCCACTTATCTCCGTTTGGACCGAATATGGAGAACATGAAACGGGGATGGAGGCAAGGATGGAGGTTAAAATCAATATCCATGCGAGGATGACATCAGAGATTGATGGCAGAATTTTGAGACGGATAAGAGGTGGAGACCTTGTCTCTCACATCTGCCCGGTCTACTGCCATCCCTACTTTTGAGTCTCACTTTCTTAGCGCTAGTCATAAGTCTAGTTGGTTGGTTAGGTTTAAGGACACTCTCTCTCATGGATTGAGTTGTGGTCTTTGGGAGTTGGATCAGAATTGAACCTGCCCATGGAGCCAGATGTGTGGAGTCCTTGATCGGCCAATAAGATGTGTGGAGTTGGGCATTGTGTCTTGGTCCCTACTTGTTAATTGCTTTCTAATGGCCCACTCAAAATGTTGTCATGTGATTGGCTGTAGCATATTTTAAGAGATTCCCGGATCCCAAGTTCAAGAAAAACTGTCAGCCCATCTATCTCCGTCAGGGGCCTCCACGTCTTCCTTTGGGATGTGCCCTTTCATATGAAAATCCTTCCCACCAATCCACGATACAGGTGCAATCACATTGGACACTTTTAGTGTGATGCTGTATCTGACCCCTCCATCTTTGAGTACCAACGGGGTTCCGCATAGTTGGTAGGAGCTGTCAGTGCACGTCTCCCAGGGGTGGGACGTTGCAGGTTCAAAACCCTAATGGTACGATTGAAGAATAAATGGAGGGGGTCTACCTAACCCCAGTTTGCCTTTCCAAAAAAAAGAAAAACCATATTAAAGTATGAAAAATGTGATTGCGCCGATCCACCCCCTCCACCAAGCCTGCAGGGAAGGGCATGAGTAGCTGTTTCTTTGAGCTGCATGCCTTTTCTCACGATTTTTTTTTCCCTTCTCCTTTATTGAAACAAACATGCACTCAAGCTAAAACTTCAATAACGGCTATACACTCGTTTTGGTGTTTCATGAACATGTCTAGGGATGCACAGGAGCAGGGTTCGAGCCGAGCTTGACGTGGCTCAGCTCTTGAAGAAAAATTGATTGTTCAAGCTCAAGCCGAGCTTGAACAACCATGGCTGTGAATCGTCTAGAGTCAAACTTGAGCACGGCTCGATTCTTTAAACCTTTTGAATGAAAGAAAAAAAGTGAGATTTGAAACCATGCAAAGATGACCAATGACTTATCCGTTAGGGTAAGACCCTTCTTTGTGTTAACATTATGAACAAAATACATCTATAAATCTTTTTTTTTTTAACTATGTGAGTTGAGCTTGGTCGGGCTTACTTGAGCTAGACTGCCTATTTAAGCTCGCTCATATACATGTATTGAGCCTGAACCCTTGTTCAAGCTCGGCTTATTTATTTTTTCAAAGGAGTTTGAACCGATCGCCATATTTCAATGGATGCACAAAAGTGCCCCAACACAACTATTTTCTTTTTAACGTGTTTCACAAATTTATGCAACAAGGAAAATTTTGATTTACTACAAAGGTTCTACTCACACAAGTTAGGGCTTCTTTGGAATCTTGGCGCTGGGATGGACATTTATGCATTTGGTGTTCCTGAGGCAAAATCTTGGTCAAACGCCCATGGTTAGGGGTGGCAAAACCTGACACGACCCGCCAACCCGCCTCTTAGGCAGGTTCGGATTTGGAAAAAACAAACCCGTTTAATAAACGGGTTGACCCACCTAACCCGTTTATTAAACGGGTTGGGTTCGTGTTAGGAGTATGCCAACCCGCCAACCCGACCCGTGAACCTGAGAACCCGTTTACCCGACCCAACCCATTTATTAAATGGGTTGGCAGGTCGTGTTGGGTTACCCGTTTATTAAACGGGCCGGGTTCGTGTTTGCCACAGCCGACCCTTTTAATAAACGGGTCAGGTTCGGGTTGAGGTATGATGACCCACCAACCCGTCAAGTCGACCCGCCAACCCGACACGATTGCCACCCGTGGTCCGGTTTGGAATCTCGGGGTTAGGCATTTATGGATTTGGGGATGAGAAGTGAGGCCCTTTCTCCTTTGTATTTACACTAAAGGATGGATTTGATAGCTAGCTGGCAAAGCAGCTGCCACTTCCTCAAATGCATAAACCCAGCTTGGGTAGGGACATTAAAGTTCATGAACTTGGTCACGCTTCAAATGACAACCATAATCATGATAAACCAAATGCATTATGATGAATGAAGATGTTCTTTGGTTTTATATTCTTAATGATGCTTGGTCTAAATGTAGAGGTGGGTGCTAGCCCTAGGTCAATATATTGGAAGCCTCAAAGAAAATACAAACCTAGTCAAAGGAAAATTAGAAACTATGCATGTCTAATTCCTCGTGTTTGGTCCAAGAGAAAAACAGCCATGGTCAGCCAACCATGCTCTTTGGCCTTAAGAATTTTAGGGTACCCTACAGAGGACAAAGGATAAGGGTCATCTTTGAGGACGCACATAATTGAGGGGTCTGCAGATGAAAACTTGTGTTGTTAACATATAAGCCATCTTCTTCAGTTACTGAGGGGCCTTGAGTTTAAATTCCACAAACAAGGTCTGAAACCCTTCAGAATTTTGTCATTGATAAATTTGCCAGCTTTCCATGGTTCAGCAAGGCAATCATACTGGACACCATCATGTCTGAACTTAAGCACGGCTGTGTCATTGGGGGGTATGACGCCATGATTAGGGTTAGTACCACAAGAGTGGAGCCTACCAAGAGAGCGGGCCCGTGTTAACTGCCAGATCACCAATGGGGTTTTTTCTTCTCTGAGAGCTGAAGAAAATCAGCCCCGGAAGTAAGAGACCTGGCCACACTGGTCAATCCTGCCAGCCTAAGGTGGCTTCTTGATGCAGTGGTTATGAGGATCGCTCTTGAACCCTACAAAAATAGGCACCAGCTGCTAAATTAGGAAACTACGAAAAGCAGAAAATTGACAAGAAATTAAGAAAAATCAATAAAAATATCTCATAATTTATTCATCTCTTTTTTTTTCTCTCTCTCTACAATGTATATTTATAATGAAAAAGTGGAAACCTTAAAGAACCTTAATCTGAATATGGATTTAAGAGATCCAACCCCAAACCATAACTCAAACATGACTCGCGAATCAATATGGATCTGAGATAGATTCGATTCGATATGACATAAAACCCAAAACAAAATCCTAAACTAAGATCCAAATTAAATAAATAGAAGAAATCCAAAAAAAACAAAATGAATCCATTTAGATGGGTCAACTGCTCCGCTCCATCATTGGTTATTTGGATTTCTTGTATTTATTTAATTTGGATTTTATTCCATATCAAATCTGTCTCAGATCCATATTAAATAAATACAAGAAATTCAAATAACCGAAATGAATGCGGTTGGACCTTTTTTTTTAACTCGAGTCTTCTGGTCCACTCCTTCATCACTTCTCCAGCTATGTTCAACCGGGGTACACCTCTCACCACCAGGGAGCTGCCTTGCTTCAGCAATATACAAGGGGGTGATGTCCATGAGAATGAAACCCTGACCACCCATCTAGCGGCCAAGGCCCCACCCCACTGCACTAATTAAACCCCTTGGGGCCTGCCGATCGTAGGTTATTCCCTTCGTCACGGCCATTCCTTGTGCAAACAAGTGGAGCCCACACTAGCAGCCGTTGATCTCTTAAACAGATGGTGATGATCTGGCAGATCACACATTATATGTTGGCGTTAAGAATTAGGATCTTGGCGAGCAGGTTGTATGTTCCCCCCGCGAACACGGGGCCGCGTGTTCGCGGGTCCGAATGAGTGCCACGTTGGCACTCATTCGGGAGTTATGTACGGAGGA
This sequence comes from Nuphar pumila, assembly GCF_984573655.1. Taxonomy (NCBI): domain Eukaryota; kingdom Viridiplantae; phylum Streptophyta; class Magnoliopsida; order Nymphaeales; family Nymphaeaceae; genus Nuphar; species Nuphar pumila. The sequence goes on from NC_143256.1 coordinate 125,234,180, forward strand.
ATATCTTGGGATCCGCAATATTCCTTCGTACACACCCAAACTGACGAATGAGTGCCAACGTGGCACTCATTCGAACCCCCGAACACGCGGCCCCGTGTTCCACGGGGAACATACACCACCCTCTCAGGATCTTGGGATCCATGTTGCACAACCCACGGGAGGTACTGATGCCAACAAGAGAGGAGTGGATCAGGTCCAAGAAGCCTTGAATAGAAAAACTAAGACACCTGGATGACCTTCAACATGAAAATCAATGGCACCCAAAACCTACCAAATGCTCCCTCTTTTGGATGATTTTCATGTGTAAGTCCATGTCTGTCATTGATGACATTCATCTAGAAAGTGAACATCATAAATTTTTGTGGGGCCCATTTAGGTAGAGGCCATCCTTCTGGATGAGTTTTGGGTGCCACTAATTTACATGATGTATGGCATCCAGGCGTGTTAAAACATTGTTTCTGTCCAAGGCCCCTTGGACCTAATCCCCTCTCAAAATCCTCTGTTATTTTTGCAAGAGATATCTATATGCTTTTTGTTACTTTTCTTTAAATAAATTCATGGGATTTTCTTAATATTTTATTAAAAAATAATAATTTATCATAAGACTTTCCCTTGCTGAGAAAAATCTCTAGAATAAGATTTGTTGCTGCTAGTTTCTCAAAGTTAAATTTTATTTGATTGCAGCCAGGGATGGCAGTGGACCGGGGTGGGGGACAAGGTCTCCATCCCCCGCCCCGTCTCAAAATTCCGCCCTCCGTCCCCGCCTCTATCCTCGCACGGGTTTTGATTTTAACTTTTATCCTTGCCTCCATCCCCGTTTCATGTCATCCATCCTCTTGGTGAGATCATGGTATACTTAGTTTTAACATCTCGACCAAACTAACAAATTCCAGATATTCCTACAACCATAAGAAATTATGCTCTTTATTATAAAGGATGAAGTCCAAACTTAGCAGCATTTGGTATCTATTTAACTTTTTGCACTATATAACATGCCATGTAATGTTTTATAATGCAAAAAAATGATACTATGAGGCACCAATCACCCTGTTATTCCTTTTTGTGATTAATGGTGTACTCCACTGGTTTAGTATGAGGCTCTTGAACTATCTTCTCCAAAGCCTCAAGATCACCCAACAGATAAGCCTTCAGAAATGCCACCATCATTCCTCCCACAAATTTCCTCATAGGCTCCCTTCTGTCCCCATTTACACACAAGCAATAGGAAGCCAAACCTCTAATGCCTGAAGTATTATCATTCAACATGTCCACATGACCGTAGTTAGTAGCCACAGCATAACAAAGTGGAGGAACACACTCACTGCTGAAGTTTACATGGTTAACCCCATTCGGAGCACATGCCGGGAAGCCCGGACACCGGCTCCTGCTCCCGAGACCCGACCCAATGACCAAAACTGCCATCTTCGGGTCTAAAGATCCGGGCTTGTGTTTCAACACGGGTGGATTCGTCTGGACCCCATCTTCCTTTCCATCAACTGGGTCTACACCCAGAAGAGCAGAGAACTTAAATGAAGTCTGGACATGCCCAATGCCTTGAACGAGTGCGAACGCGACTTTCCCTCCCCGACTATGCCCTGCAAGTCCAACCCTGTTCAGATCCAGCCGGATGTACTCAGGGAGCTTGTTTTGTAGCCCTGTTGATATCCAGTCTGCAACCGCTGCTGTGTTCTTGATCTCTTCCATGCAATCAGATAGTGCAAAGGAGTATAGCTACAAGAAGAATATTGGCATGAACAAAGAAAAGCTTTCACCATAACTAAGATCTTCAAAGTTCTTGAAAACGATCGCATGACATACAATACTAAATCAAGAACTTGGCATTGCAAATTTGCAAGTTTTTTGGTGCATTTCAAGATGTTTCTTATTTTCTTAGCATTAGGACTGCAAAGAAATCAAGAATTGATCCATAACTTTTTTTTTTATGATGAGTCATCCTCATCGAGAACCGTGTCACTTAATGGACCCAACCCCCTGTGAGATCACTGACATCCAAGCCTTTACTGAGCCCACCAGTTAAAGGCACCCTTACAACTGGTTGGAATCGAACCTGGGACGAAGGGGTCATCTCCTTCTCCCCAGGCCCGCTACCACTTAGGCGACCTGGGTGGGTGTAGATTTGATGAATAACTGATGTTCACAATAAAAGGTTGGATCATGTTAGTTCGGGTGGTGGCATTGAATGGGACTTATATCAATGCATGAAAATAGATACAGCACAGCACCAGCATATGACTTCAACAATATAGGCATAAAGCCCCCCAAACTTAGTCTTGTGGAACTAGATTCACTAAACAAGCAGGGTGTGTAAAAGAATGTACGTAGTCTTACCCTTGCCTACATCAGAAAGCCTTAATGCAACATCAGTCAAAGATATCTAATTTGTGACTAGGTAAGCACACTAGCTTGGGTGCCACCCTCAGAATGGGCTGGGTTTGGGGCACAAGCATGGGGTCCAAGCCTACATGACCTATACCTAGCCCAGATCAATTTGAAAACACTTTGGCTCTGTTTGGGGGCCTTTAATCGGAGGTGCGTTGCGGTTTCCACCAGTGGTCCCATGCTCTCTGCTGTTTAGGAAGAGTGCATTGCCAAAACACGCTTTGAAATGAACTGGCAGCCCTAACACCACATTTCAACATCACTCACAAGAGGATGTTTTTGGCAACTCCGTCCTCAACACCACTTTTTTGGCAAAACTATATTTTGACAACACATGAAAATGGTGTTTTCTCTCAATGCAAGACTCCCAAACAGAGCCTTGTTGTATCCAATAGATCCCAGACACAGCCTTTCCTGATCCCTGCCAGGTCTGACGTTTAATCAGACACATTGGGTCCAAACCTACTAAACCTAGGCCTAGCCCAGACCGACTTAAAAACATGATTGGCTTAATATTGTACCCAATTGAGCCCAGACATGCACGGCCTTTCTTGATCCCATCCATATATGACATTTAATGAGACAAAGTTTTGGGAGCAAGCCCCATAAGAACCAGGTCAGGCCCAGTCAAGTTTGACAGTCTCCCAGGTCCAAAGAAGCTCGTGGAGGTCTGATCACCGAGGCATAGACCATGTCCACACCTATTTGTGCTCTTCAGGCTAAAATTCATGCTTAAGATACACGCCCTGATGGGTTCTAAGCACATATAATCGCCCTCTAATCTGGTAGGGGTGGCTTGTGAATGTAACCAAGTTGACAGAACATCCCAAATTCAAAAACCCCAGGAGGGGCTTCTTGCCATAAGGTCAAAGCCGGGGTGTACTTTTCGGTGGGTAGGGAAAACCTCAAGGGTTTTACCCAGTGTTGTCAGTATTGGTGTGTATCGGCCTGATTTGGCCGATACTTATCGTATTGCCAAAAAATCATACGATACTGGCCTGAATCGGCTATTTTTTAATAAATATAAAAAAATAGAGTAAAATTACTTTTTAATATTATTTTAATGGATTTAACACGTCACATTCCGATTGACACATAATAATTTTTAACTATTTTTTGCAAATTCATAACGATTCACTTGCGAATCGGGGCCGATTCATCACAAATATCGCCAAGGTTTTGAAAATAAAGATGTTTGCATGCCATGATGAGAATGCCGATAATATCACAACATTTTAAAATCTCGATCATTTCCAACATATCACGATATTTTAAAATAAGACGACTGTAGCTTCTTTAGATCTGTTTATTACTTTCCTTTTTGAATTATTTTTATTTATGACAATATTTTATTAAAAACACAAATTATCTTTACATATGCCAATACTTAGTTTCTCGAGATTTTCTTGAAAAACAAAAATTGTAGGTCTTATCTCAAGATTTTCCCTTTCCGGGAAAATGCTGATGCTGAGATTTGTGAAATTACTACCCATGAGTCTACGATCATAGTGTTAATAGTTTTGAACGGAATAAAACGGCCTACAATATTTATCGTATTTTTTATTGGTTGGAATAAATAAATAAATAAATAAATTGAGAACCAGAAAAACAAAAAAAAAGAATAAAATTAAAAAACACATAAAATAAAAAAAAAAGGCATTTTCTCTGAGATATAGCAGATAGACACTTAAATATTATACTTTTAAACCACTACCAAAATACCGCGATATTTTCACGTTATTTTCGAAATATGGCGGTATCTGTCGCACTACGGCTACGACTCCAATGGTTTTCAACATGCTTCAATCCAAACACCAGACAAAGCATCTTTGAAGAGGGCGTGCGGAATTGACAATAGAGAAATTGTCGAATTGAGAGGAGAGAATGGCGCAGTCGGGGGGAATTGATAGTTCTCCTCTTGGTTCCCCAATTCATCGAATTATCCACAAACAAACGCAAGAAATGGAGAACATGAGCAGAGAAGAACTGATGCCAACTTCCCTCTACCTCCCCAACTCCCCCCATCCAAACACATAAATAATTCTATGACAAAAAAATGTCTCGAGTCCTTTCAAGAAGACGAAGAAGAAGAGTACTGACCTGAGGAGCAATGACGATGAAGGCGTGGGAGGCGATGTGGGAGAGGAGTTGGGTGTAGAAGGAGTTGTAGAGAAGGTAGCCATGGAGGAAGAGGAGAGTTGGGTATTCACCTTCTTCAACTGGGTGGAAAACCAAGAGGGGCTTAGGGGGTGAGGATGATGGTGGGCTGGAGCCGTCCAACTTGATGTCCAGGATTCTCACCTCATGCTTCCCTTGCTCAAAAACGCTAGCAGCAGCAGCAGATGACATCCTGCCTTTCTGTTTTTTTTGTGCACCCCTCAGAAAGCCTTATCTTTTCTTAGTCATATGGGCGGTCCAGACTCCGGAGATATTTGTGCACATATCTTATATTTTTCCTGCCTTTTAGTTAGTTGGATATTTACTTCTTGTAGAATCCACAGTGGACTTTATGGCGAGAGAGAGAGAGAGAGTTCTTGGTGTAGGATAGTTCAGAGCAATTAGTGCATGACCGTGTCACCTCAGAATAATTAAGTGCACGGCAGTGTCCTCTTGCGTGAATTGTGTCATTTTGTTGAATTTTCTTCAGAGAGAGATTTCTTTTTCTTCTTTCTTCATTTTCGCCTGGTGGAATTCAAACCAAGATCCCTTAGGCCTGTGACTCTATTGATCCAACTACAACATTTAACATGAGAAAAGAGAAATTCATAAAAGCGCACTTATTCTTTTCATAGTAATAATACAAATAGTCACTACTTCGACTTCAACTTCAATGGGCAACACCATATGCATATTTACTTCTCATAAAGTTCAACAGTAGATAATACCACATGCAGGTAAATATAGTTTGTACTCCCAACTTCAATGGGCAACATCATGTGCATATTTCTCAAGAAACTCTACCGGACAATACCACAGCTGAAAGTTCAGACTTCTCAATAATCTTCTCCAGACCATCCATCCATTTCATTCAGCAGATATGCCTTCAAAAAATGCATATGGTGTTGCCCCCAACAAACCTCCTCATGGGTTCTCTGTTGTCTAAAAAAAGACAGTAACACGTCCAAAACAGGAACACACGGTCAAACAATGTAAGACAATATAATGTGGTTAGCTTAAGATCGACCTACGTTCACAGAAAAACTCTTTCACTCTCTAATTCACCATGAGAGGAGGAGTCGGCCCCTCTTTATTTATATAGGCACTTACAAGAGGAAACCTAACGCGGTTAAGGACTACAATTTTGTAACTTCTTAGAGTTCATACCATTTTGAGACTCACATTTGTGTAGGGGACTTCTAATGATGATCTTATTAGGACTTACATTAAGTCCTATTTACAACAAGTTTCACCTTATTAGCAACCTCTTCAATGTGAGACCTTTTGTCAACATGAGACTTCATGAGGAGTTCTTCACTCATGTTCACGTTGGAAGCTTATGGATTAACGTTGGACTGTGGATCTAGGCCCCAACTTTAATATGGATCTATCATCTTTACATGCCCCCTCAAGTCGACCTCTACGTGGTTGAGCTTATCTTTGAAGTAATTGAATTTAGGCTCTAAAAGAGGCTTAGTCAAGATATCAACAACTTGTTCTTGAGAAGAAATGAATTATACATCAATTTCACCTCCAAAGACATTTTCTTGCACAAAACGATAGTCAATTTCAATGTGCTTGGTTCGAGCATGAAACATTGAATTGGCAGCGAGGCATATTGCACCAAGAATGTTAGACCATAAGGTAGGAACTTGATAGGAGATGATGTCCAACTCTATTAATAATTGTTTGAATCAAGTTAGCTCAAACATAACTCATGCAATAACTTTATATTCTTCTTTGTTAGATCTAGCAATTGTACGTTGCTTAGTTGAGCTCCAAGACAATACATTAATTTCCAAATAGGTCAAGTAACTACATGTAGATTTGTGATCATTTGGGTATCATGCCCAATCAACATCAGAAAATGCATATAACTATAAAGAATGAGACTTCTTAATCTGCAGACCCAAATTGATTATGGCCCTCAAATAGCGCAGGATTCTTTTTACGTGTGCCCGGCCAATGGTCTTAACTTGGTCCATGCATGAATTGGTTGGCCTTGTTAATTGAATATGTTATATTGGGTTTGGTAAATGAGATGCATTACTCTAACAATACTTCTACATTGTGTGGCGTCTTCTAGAGGTTGTCTCCTTTGCTTTGACAACATCACATTTGATGTTGGTGCTGATAATATATTTTCTCTAACAAAACATAGGTCCTAAAGATTCATGAATAACTTCTATTCCAAGAACATAGTTCAGAGTACTCAAATCTTTAATAAAAAATTATCTTCCAAAATTTTGAATAATATGTTTGATGTTTTAAGAGAGTTGTCTATAATGATAATATCATCAATATAAATTAGAAAAAACATATATAATCCATGATCATGAAAAATAAATAATGATGAATCAGCCTTGGACTTGGAGATTCCCAATTTCTCTAAGTACGAAGTCTTTTAAACCACATCCTGGGAGCATGTTTCAACCCATAGAGAGAATGATGGAGTTTGTAGATAAAGATAATCCAAAAGGTTGACTCATATACACTTCTTTTATGATACCATAAAGAAAAATATTGTTTACATTTAACAGATGGATCAACCATCCCAAACTCACTGCAATAGAGAAAACCATTCTCACTGACATGGGTTTGATAACATGACTAAAAGTTTCAAAGTAGTCAATTCACTCTTATTGATTGTAACCCTTAGCTACAAGACATGATATATACCTGGCTATGGATTCATATTTATGCCTCTTAACTCTATAGATCCATTTGCATCCAATAGTATTGATGGCTTTGTCGGGATGAACAAGCGACCATGTTTGGTTTTGATAAAGAGCCTTACTTTCTTCTTTCATAGCTTGACATCATTTGGGTTTAGTAAAGACTTGGTTGTATAAATAAGGTTTTTGTTCCTCTTGACTCGTCTCACTAAAAAGGGCAACAGGGTATTTGATCCTGAGATCTAGTAACCATATGATGAGATCTAATAGGGGTTTGATAAGGAAGATCAATGATTAGGTTTAAACATGGGAACATAGAACTATAAGAATTATCATAGTTGGTAACTTCAAATTTTTGGGTCATTTTATTGGATCATGTTGTTGTAATTCAGGAGGACACATGTCATGAGGTGGACCATGGGATGATTCAATGGGGTGACTAAAGTGAGTGACCTTAGGATTAGCCAAGAGTATAGGCCTGAAAGAATGACTCTTTTCTGCAGTTTCATGAACAATAGGACCAATGTTATCAATATCAATGTGTATTGGCTGGCATCGACCGATACATATCGTATTGGTAGAAAATTGATACACTGCAAGCTTGAATCAACTACTTTTAATAAATATAAAAAATACTAAAAAATAAAGTTTAATATTATTTTAAAATTATTTTAATATTTTTAACATGTGTTACGTTATAATTGACATGTAATAATTTTTTATTATTTTTGGGCTAATACAGAATAATTCACTTGAGTATTAGTATCGACTGATACAACTAAATCGATGGCCAAATAATTCAGAGCCGATACTGATACTGACAACATTGAGTAGGACTCAGGTTGATTGACTTTTTGATTCTAAATACAAGATGACACTTCTTGATATTGTATTAGGCTCTTTCTTTTTATGATAGAGAAATTACCCTTCATGAAAAATGACATGTCTGAAGATAAAGTTTTTTTTGCTTATAGGATCATAGTATAGGTATCCTTTATAATTTGTACCATAACCTAAGAAAAAATAGAGTTTGGATTTCAGATGAAGTTTAGATTTAGTATATGGAACCAAATATGGATATCTTCAACACCTTCCTTAACATGCTCCTGCAACCCATCTCCTTGGAGATTTAGCTTGTCTCTCAAGATACAAAATATGGGCCCTGGAATGAATTTAGTAAAAATATCTGCAAGCTGATCTTCAGAGGATATAAACTTTATATTGATTTCATAGTTTGCAACTTTTTCCCTGACAAAATGATAGTTAATTTTAATATGTTTTGCTCTGGCATGAAAAACAAAATTAGTAACAAGGTAGGTAGCCCACATATTATCACACCATAGCATGGGACTAGCATTCTGACTTATACCCTATTCAATTAGGAGATTTTTCAACCACATTAATTGAGACATTGCTCCTACCTTGACTTATGTGCGCTTAATCTGGTTACAATATATTGTTTGTTTGAGCTCCATGATATGACATTGGATCCTAAGCAAGTGAGATCCCCACCTGTGGATTTCCTATCATCTAGACAACCAACCCAGTTTGCATTAGAAAAACGAGACGTATCTAAAGAATTAGACTTGAAAATTTTCAAGCCATAACTGATTGTTATTTTCAAGTATCGAAGTATTCTCTTATATGATTTCAATGATCATGCATAAATTAGCATACTTTATTAACAGAAAAAACACCAGGTCTAGTGAGAGTAACATACTAAAGGGCACCAACCATATTTCAGTAATGTGTGGCAATCATAGAATCACCATTAAATTTGGAAAGAGTAACATTGGGAGCTGCAGGAGTGACTGTTGGTTTGGACTCTGACATATGAGTCTTAACCAAAAGATCATAAATGTATTTATTTTGCAACATGATTCCATTTGCAACTTTGTATTGACTTCAATTCTTAAGAAGAAATGCAATTCTCTAAGATCTTTTATAAAAAACTCACAACCAAAGTTATCAATGAGGTTTTGGACTTCCTTTTGAGAGCACTTAGTAACTATAACATTATTCACATCCACAAGAACATACATAACAAACTCTTTAGACTTTTGATAAACAAAGATGAATCAACTTTAGATTCAATAAATTCAAGGTGAATCAAGTATTTACTTTCAAACCAAGCTTGTGGTGTTTTTTTTAGCCCATAAAAGGCCTTAGTAAGCTTACATATATGATGATGAAACTCTTTGTTCTCAAACCTGAAAGATTGAGCCATATATACATTCTCCTTTAAAATCCCATGCATGAAAGCATTGTTCACATCTAATTAATAGATTTTCTACCCTTAACCAATGGCAACATACAAAATGTCTCTAATAGTGGTTGACTTAATCAGTGGATCAGATGTTTTAAAATAGTCAACTCTCTCTTATTGATTGCACCCTTTGACCACATGCATGGCCTTGTAATGAACAACTCTATCATCAACATGACATTTTATTTGGTATATCCATTTGCACCCAATGATATTATGATCATTATTTAGGGGAACCAATACCCAAATATGATTTTTGTGCAGGGCTTCTATCTCTTCTCTCATGCCCTAGACACACTTAGAGTTTTGGAAGGCTTGATTGAGGTCATTTTTTTTTTCTTCTTGGGCTAACTAACTAATTAGGGCCGCAAGGATGGAGTATATGCTGGCAGAGAAAGACTTAGGTTTTTTAGTCCCATCTTGTGACATAGTGATCATGGTTATTTCTGAATGAAAAACTTAGTAAAGAGATCAACCACAAGGTTTAGGCTATCATTTTGGTTTAGAGGGTTTTGAATATTTGGTCCAGGTTCTGTATGTGATTCATTTGATTCATATTTAGCAGAGGGTTCAACTTACTCAGTTCCAACATGACGTTCATAGAGTTCAATTTCAACAATAGGTTCAGTTTGATTTGGTGACACTTGAAATTGAATTTTGGATTCACCGACTTGATGTTAAACATCAGGTGTAGGTGTAGAAGCAGTCTGCAGTATGAGGGTTACAAGAGAATTGATAGGAGATGAAACACTAATTTTGGAGCCCTGTTTTTTAACCACTCATTCACCTCTTTAACAGTAGTGGGCTCATTGGTTCTGGCATACAGAAAATTTTGTTCATCAAATATAACATGTCGAGAGATAAATGCATTTTTCAAAATAAGACCATAACAAATAAAGCTTTTGTGACAATTCTCATACCCAATAAAAACACATGGCCTGGTTTGTTCAATTATATGGGACTAGATGAGAGTAACATGTGCACCCAAATGCCTTAAAGTAATCAAAGTGAGGAGTCCTTTTGAAAATAAACTTGGATAAAGATTTGTTATTTAAGTTAGAGCTTGGTAACCTATTGATAATATGAAGAGCCATTCGAAAAGCATCAACCCAAAAACTCATTTTTATGGAAGCATACATCATTGGGCTCATACAGGTCTCTACTACATGCCTATGCTTTTTTTCTACAACATTGTTTTACTGTGGTGTGTGTGAACATGAGAGCCATCTTTTAATACTACGTTTCACCAAAAAATCAGAAAAAACTTGCACTTAATAACTTTCCACCTACATCACTATGAAATATCTTGACCTCATATCTAAATTGTTTTTCAACTATATTTTCTAAAATTTTAAAACACTTATGAGTCTCAAATTTTCTGGTTAAAGGAAAGAATCAGAAAAAACTTGAATAGTCATCCACTAAGAGAAGATAATATCTAAAATCTTCTTTGGAGAAGCAAGGGGCAGGACTCCATAAATCAGTTGAATCAATTCAAGGGGTTAAGATGCATGAAGTTTAACATATTCAAATGATAACTCATGCATTTTATAATCAAACATATAGAGCATAAATTATATAATTAACCCTTGTCAAAAGACAAAATATTGTTTTTCTCAAGAGTTTTGAAACCCTTATTTCCTGGATAACCTAACTGATAATGTCATGTATTCGTTGTCACTCTCTCTTCCTTGATTGAAATATAAGCCTTTTCACCCTTGTTGTCATGATTTTAAGAAGCTCCTACTACAAAATTGGCATACTACATGATCATCACAAGAAGAGTTTGAGGCTTGGTTGAACAATTTCTTTGACCATGAAAATTGTTTTAAAAGTTCCTTTCAAAGCCTAAACCTCTTCCTCCACAGCCTCAAAAATTATTTTCGCAACCTTGACCTCTTTAGGAGAAGAAAGCTGTTGAGGTGACTTCATTTTGATGGGGTTGTTTTGGCATCAACATTTTCAACATCTTCTCGAGTGAGGAGCATGTCAAACACTTCAATAAAAGATTGTAACTTTGTTTGGTAGGCAAAAACAATAGTAATAAAACTTTCATACTCTATAGAAAACATGTTGAGCATGTACATGACATGATCATCATCCTTAATCTCTTCACTAATATCCCTTAATGAATCAACAAAAAACTTTATATGATTGAGATATCCAACCATAAATTTTTTATCTCTCTTGACATTTTGGAGGTCTCCTTTTTAACTGCAGAAATTGTAGCTTCGATTAAGAAGAGTATGAATGTTCCAACGCTAGCCAGGCCTCACGAGCAATGGAGAAATAAATTATTTGCCTAATGATAGGCTGCAAAGACAGTAACCTTTATCCAATTGAGAGCCAATTGATCAACTTGAATAATAAACTGATTTGAAGTTAGAAATGAACCATTAAGGCATTTGATTAGACCTTGGATATACACGTTTGATTCTATTTAAAGAAATCACGACAAATAGTTTGTGTGATCTGTTTTGATGAAGACAAGGCTTGAGAAGAAATTTCACTGAACTGCAAGAGTGTAGGAGTGAGAGATAATGAAAGACTAGATGATAAACTTGAACCAACCATGAGAACAAGCTTAGAACACCCACAGACACCTCAAAAATATTGGGATCATGTCTGCTCTGAAACCATGTAAAGAATGATAACATGAAAAACACATAAAACACTCACATAATATAATCATGATTTTATGTGGTTCAGCTAGAGCAGCCTATACATCTATGGTAGAAGAATACTCTCTCTCTCTTCTATTTGTTTCTTTTTTTCTCTCTTACACATTTTTTTTAGTGTCTCCACTTTCTTACCTATATTTTCCTTTATATGTTAAGCGACTCACATAATTAGGTAAGGTTACCAACATTTAGAAGGTTGAGGGACGTAAGGTTTGCCACAATGTAATTTCCTCTCATAAGGTAACATGAATTTTCTTGTTTCATAAATCATCCTTTTTAACATACCTTCTATCTCTCCTCATCCTCTTCTTTTCTCTTCTCCTTGGAGGTAGGAACGAATTGTAGGAGACTGTCATCTTGAGGGAATTTTCTCAAGAGTCAATGTTACATTTTTCAATAGTCATACAATTCAACATTACCATACGGTCTCACAATGTTGCCTTGATGTGGATCAACCTTCCTGACTTTACCATCTTCATCCTTCCTTACCTGAATGATATCTTCAACACCTTCCTTCACAATAGATTCCAATGATCTTGGTGTTTGAGTTTGTGATTTCTCAAGGCAATAAAAAGCCCAACGCTCTAACGTTTGTCATGCTTTTTGGTGGGACCCAATCAGGACGCGTGTTGCCTTCTAGCTGCGTTTGACATTAGCTATGTCACCCACGGCTGGATTGTGAATCTCCTTAACGGGTCTCACAAATTTTTTCAAAGCCATTGAACGCTAGATTAAGGGCATACAAAATAAACAGACAAAAACAAAGGCAAACAAAAAGTGCTTGAGTTGTGGTTCGTCACATCAGATCCGATAAGAATTGTGTAAATCAAACCTAGTCCACCCATTCTTTATATATTTTTACATTGAAAATTTATAGGTATTAATTGGACCTCCAAATCAGTCTTGGGTTTGGTATGAAATTTTCATAGAACATACTCTGGTCTATATACCAGCCGGGTCTCACGAATCCAACCTGAATAGTTAACCAAATCCCTTCTCTTATTACCAAACCTTCATTTTTAACGGATCCGATACGGGTCGAAACCGGATCGTAGCCCTATCCAGAAACATCTCGTAGTCCCTGCCTCCTTCCAGACGAAGAGATCCGACTGTCCAATCAACTCCACACGTGTCTCCTTCGCAGGAAGACACGTGCGAACATCCGAGCGAACCGTCGACCACCCGATGCTTTTAAGAACCTTCTCCCTCTTTCTTTCCCTTTGTTGCCTCTCGTGATTTCTTCCTTCTTTCCTTCCTTCTCCTCGAAGCCTTAATCCTAAAGTGCTTATTCGAACCGTGGTGGTTGATCTCTGAAAACCGAAGCCCGGAGATATGTGGAAATGGCAGAAACCGTACCGGAAAGACGGCGACGTCGAGGGTGGGACGGAGCCGCTCTACCCGATGATGCTCGAGAGCCCCGACCTGCGGTGGGCGTTCATCCGGAAGATCTACTCCATCCTCACCCTCCAGCTCCTCCTCACCGTCGCCGTCGCCGCCGTCGTCATCACCGTCCACCCGATCGCCACCTTCTTCGTCTCGACTCCCGGCGGCCTCGCCCTCTACATCGTCATCATCGTCATGCCCTTCCTCCGTGAGTCCCATTCCTTCCGATTCTCTCTTCCGCGAAGATCATTGTGTCTGTTTTCCCTTTTTCATTGAGATTTTAGTAAAAATTTTTAGTTTGTTTTTGTGTCTTTCCTTCAATTGTTTGTATTTTCTGTGAAAATTTTCAGTTTTCCGTTGGTTTCTCTTTTTTCTAGAGATTTAGTACTTTTTTTTAGTATTTTGTTTTCTCTATTTTTGAATTATCCGGGAAATTGATCGGTTTTTCCTTTCTTTTCTGACTGTTCTATGAAATTTCGATTTTTATGGTTTTTTACTGATTTTTTTTTTATTTTTTTTGTGGTAGTTTTGTTTCCTCTGTACTCCTATCATCAACGTCACCCGGTCAATCTCCTGCTTCTCGGTTTGTTTACGGTTTCCCTCAGCTTCATCGTCGGCTTGACGTGCGCCTTCACCAGCGGTAAGTGAATCCTTGTCTTTCTCTCCTTTTGAACTTTAATTTTGAGTCTTCATTTTGTGTGTTCTCGATCATTGTTGCTTGATTTCCATATAATTTGGGAATTTATGGTTGTGTTTTTTTTTCATCTTGCAAATTCCACATATGCTTGTTGTATAACTGTTGACAATTTGGATTTTATATATATATATATATATATATATTGTTCTTGGGAGATCACAAACAACAAGGAATCTAGTTCCTCTGCCCTTTGGACCCCCGTGATTTTGATTCTGTCGAGCTTTTGCCGTTGGAGATTGGTGTTTTTTATGTTGCTTTGTGAGAAACTGACCTTTTCTTTCCTTGTTAGGATTGATGTTCGATGTTGTGGAACCTCTGTCAATTACGCAGCCTGAATTCATCCTGTGTTGTCTGTTGTTTTTTATGATTTTTATGTTGGTCTGTGACAACAAGTGGTTTAGGAAGGCCCCCTTTCTTTTGGACCAATTCCTACTTTTTGTTGTGCTTTAGGAAATTTATATCTTTGGAGAGAACCCCAATTTTCTTCCAATAAAATTTTTTACTTCAATGTAGCACATTCCTGTAGTTCTTACATGAATTTGCATCGTTCAAGGCTGTAGTGATTCGATGGTTTTAGCAGACAATGACCTGGTTTTGGTGGACTTCATTTTTGAAATCCTAGTTATGCCTCTGATAGGTTTGTTATTGTCATTGGTAATTGTTGTTAAGTAAATAGATTTTGAAACCCCATGTCTCATCTATTCATGGTGCATTGTTTGTTATCGTTGCATAATGTTCCGTTTGCTGCCCGCATCTCTAGATGTTTAGTATCTCTATATTTAGGCTCTGGCATCCTAGTAAACTTTACTCGTAGCGTAAATGCCACTTTCTTTCAGTATCAACTTCGCTTTAAGATCATCGATTAAAGAATGTTTTCTCCCTTCTTTTGCTGGGTTATGATTGAAGCCCCAACGATTGGGTAGGCTTG
Source organism: Nuphar pumila (assembly GCF_984573655.1). Lineage (NCBI taxonomy): Eukaryota > Viridiplantae > Streptophyta > Magnoliopsida > Nymphaeales > Nymphaeaceae > Nuphar > Nuphar pumila. Next base: position 125,249,367 of record NC_143256.1, read on the forward strand.
GTAGCCACGCCTTAGGGATAATTTCAAAGACATCTTCGGATTTTGAAAAATATCATGATGCATTCATGATATTTTCAAAACATCACCAATTTTTGTTACTGAAAGGAAACTCCAAGACTAGGATGGGAAAAATATGTTTTATTTTCATTCATATTACACACGTAGCTGATACACTTTATACAATACACAGAGAAAACCAACGAACCGTAAAACATGGAGATGCTACGGTTATCACATTAGCGACAAACACGGAGATGATACAATTAACCACATTTGTGCATTTTGATGTTATCACATCCAAGGGTGATTTCCATCGTCTGGATATGATAAGGCTTCCTTATCAAAAATAGTTACCTCATAAGCACACATTTGCTTATGTGCACTTATCATATCCAGAGACTCTAGACTCTGGATATGATAAAGTCGTCCTTATCAGCCCCAACGGCTGGATAGGAACGGTTTTTAACACTCCTCCTAAGGTGGGGGCATGTGGGTTCAATAACCCCAACTTGCTCTTGAGTCGATGAAAAGGATAACGCGTCAGTGGTTTGGTGAAGATATCCGCGCATTGTGAAGCAGACGGAACAAATTGGGTACATAAGTCATCGAACTGGATTATGTCATGAATAACATTGGCAGTAATATGTAGGGCAACTTGATTATCACAATATAGCATCATGGGTTGTGAATGGCAAATGGCAAGATTAGTGAGTAGCGATTTTAGCCATGTTAATTCACAACACTTCATGGCTATGGCCGGATACTTTGCTTCTGTCAAGGACCGAGTAACTATGGTCTGCTTCTTCGTTTTCCATGAGATGGGACTTTCGCCAAGGAGGATGAAATAGCCTAATGTGGAGCGTCGGGTCATTGGGCAGTAGGCCCAATCTGAATCACAGTAACCGGTTAAATGAATCTTCGAAGAGGAAGAAGGGAGTATACTTTGGGTATTTTAACACATGGAGAGCTGCTTGCATATGGGGAACTCTGGGCTGATGCATGATTTGGATTAGAATATGTACGGAATAAACAATGTCAGGCATGGTGATGGTGAGATAGATGAGAGGCCGAACGAGTCGTCGATATGTGGTGGCATTGTGCTGAATGTCACTATGCTCATTGTCGAGTTTAGTATAGGGATTCATTGGTGTGGTTAGTGGTTTCACTCCAAGATAACCACTATCAGTGAGGATATCCAAAAGATATTTTCGTTGAGAGAGGAAAATACCCTGTCTGGACCGTGAAATGAAATGGGGATCTTCGAAACACGAGCTTAGATTCACAAGGGCAAGTGTCAAGAATGACACTAAAGCATAACCCTTAAAAAGGGTATAACTGAAAACAAAATAAAAATGAAAATGTATTCTTTATTGATATGAAAAACCAATTGCTTAAGAAGCATTGGAATTGAAATACAAGAGGTGCTGTCTGGAGAGGACTTGACTAGCAACCGTCATTCTAGTTCAAACTGAACTAGATGACATAAAGACAAAAAATAAAAATAAAGGAAAAAAATTACAGAAAAGAAAGAAATGAATAATGTATATATATATATATATATATATATATATATATATATATATATACAGTTTTACATTTTAACACTCCCCCTCAAACTTACGGTACAATGAGCGAAAGTTTGTCTAAGAGAAAGTGAAATCAAGGAGCAGCGAGAGGCTTTGTAAAAAAGTCTGCTAACTGATATTCTGAAGTGACATATGGCAGATCAATTAACTCGTGTAGATATTCCTCTCTGACGTAGTGATAATCCATTTGATGTGTTTGGTACGTTCGTGGAATGTTCTGTTACTGGCAATGTAGATCGCACTTTTGTTGTTATAACACATTTGTGAAGCCTTTGGTGCTTCAGCTCCCATGTCAACAAGCAGTCGTCAGAGCCAAACTACTTCCATGGTCGTGGTTGTCATGGCTCTATATTCAGCTTCGGTGGATAAGAGATACCTTCTGCTGCTTTTTACACCTCCACGAGATCAATGATTCCTCCAAAAAGACACAAAAGCTAGTGGTTGAGTGTCTGTTATTGGGATCACCTCCCTAATCAGCATCAGTATATGCAATTAAATCAAGAGAAGAGGAGGAAGATAAAAAAAGTCCTCGTGAAAGAGAGGACTTGATGTATCTGATAATACGCATGACTGCTCCCATATGAACAGAAGTAGGAGCATGTTGAAATTGACTTGCTGTGAGAACAACATGTGCTATATCTGGTTTGGTAATGGATAGATAGGAAAGTGTCCCGACAAGCTATCTGTAAGGAGTAGGGTCTGTAAGAAGTTCTCCATCATCAATCTTCATTTTAACATTAACAACTTCTGGAGTGTCAACTTTCTTATCATCAGTAGTACCAGACATGAAAACAATATCAAAAGCAAATTTAGTCTGAGATAATAAATATCCTTTAGGAGAATAAGCAACTTTAATGCCTAAAAAATATCTCAACAAGCCCAAATCAGTCATTTCAAAATGAGATTTCAGGAGTGTTTTGATTGTTTCAACTCCCTGTTTATCGCTTCCGGTGATGATCATATCATCCATATAGAGAAGAAGCATAATGATCCCTGCATCAGAATTCTTAATAAACAAAGCAATGTTAGTTAAACAGAATTGAAAACCAATATCAATCATAACACAACTAAACCTATCATACTAAGCATTTGGTGTTTGTTTAAGTCCATAAAGAGCTTTTTCTAAGCGAAGGACTTCCTTTAAGAATACTTAGACTAGGAGGGGTTCCATGTATACTTCTTCAACTAGCTTTCCATTTAAAAACGCATTTTTGACATCCATTTGAAAAATAGACCATTTTTTGATAGAAGCTAAGACAATTAAGGTTCAGACAGTTGTCATACGAGCCACCGGAGCAAAGGTTTCTTCATAATCAATCCCATATTCTTGGGCATAACCTTTGGCTACTAAACAGACTTTATATCTTTCAAGAGTGCCATCACTCTTGGTTTTAATTTTATAAATCCATCGACATCCTATAGTTTTCTTCCCTAGAGGAAGATCTTGAATATTCCATGTAAAAGCCTTTTCAAGTGCATCTAATTCAGCTTTCATGGCTTCTATCCATTTGATATCATTTTTTGCTTGAAAATATGTGGATGGTTCTTCATGAGTGAATTAATGCAATAACTGCCCTATATGTGGGTGAGAAAGACTCGTATGATACAAACTTTTCTGGAGGCCTCGAGACTCGGGATGATTGTCTAGTTGGAATGTTAGAAAATTTTTTAAGTGCACATGGAGGATTAGACTCTTGTCGCTTCGAATATTGAATACTTGTATCTCTATGAACTTCTTCATTTTCAACATTAAGATCAATAATCCTTTTATCATCTTTATTGATATAATACTTGTTTTATTTTTTGATCATCTTTTTATTTTTATTTTGTTTCCAGTTATACCCTTTTTAAGGGTTATACACTTGTTTTATTTTTAACACATTTGGATAGACTTTGATTATTTGGGGTCACATGAAAAGATGCATCAGAGTCAAGGAGCCAAGAAATTTTACCTAGATCAGAAAAAGATGAGGCTGCTGCACCGGTTGAAGCTTCAGATTTGGAAGATGCACCTTTGATGAGAGGCTGAAGAATCTCCATTAGTTGGGCCAGGGAAACTGGTGCATCCTGATCTTTATGCTCCGATCCAGCAATTGCAGCTCTTTTTTCTCTCAGCTCCTTAAGTTTGGGACATTGTGGCCTGTGGTGTCCTGGTTCATGACAGTGATGACAAATAACTTTTTTCTTATCATAGTCACCATTTTGTCGGTTAAAGTGAGGAGGCCTATATGATCAAACATGATTCTCTGGTCTAGACACGGCTAAAACAAAACCATTTTCAATTTTAAAGAACCTTTCTGGAGATGATTTTCTTTCATTGTTAACTCTTCAGTAGTTTCAACAATAGAAGGAAATTTTCCCCGGTGAAGTAGGGGCCGATTTAGTGGTTTCAAATTCCGGCCTTAATCCAGTGATAAACTGGTAAAAATGTCCAGCATCGAGTTGTTACTGACGAAGCTCGATGTCACTTTGGTTCTAAAAGGAAAAGTTCTTCCCAAAGTACGGACAACCTATTGTAATATTCACGAATAGTTTTGTCTCCTTGAGTCATCATTCGAACTTTTTCTTGGAGGTTGCACACGTGTGCAATATCTTTAAGGGAATATTCTTAAGGTATTCTCATGCCTTATCGGCGTGATCAAATTTGGCAAGACTTGAGCATTTTTTAATGTCAACGCTATTGATAAGCCATGACATTATCTTTGCATGAGATATTCTTCATTCTTTTCATTTTTTCTTGTATGAGGCAATAGTCTTGATTTTCTCTTCTTCCGATAGAGGGACCTTTTTATCTCTTTCCTTTTTAGTAAGAGATAGCTTAGGTTCTGAATCAGAACCATCCACAATCCCCCATAGGCCTTTTCCTCATATATGGTGTTTCATGATTGAAGCCCATGTTACATAGTTCATATCGCTTAGCTTCATAGGCATGATGGTGACTTTATCATTGTCATCCATCGATTACAAGAAGAGAAAGAATAAGGATAGAAGAGAAACAAGAAGGAAAATGAAAAAGAAAGAAGGAAGAAAACAATACAACAAGATGTGAAATCTTCCCCAATGAAGTGATAAAACACTTCTCTCCAAGTGGCGAATACTTTTGCAAACGGGCACAAAAACCGAGGAAGCTTTTCCTCAAGATTTAGTACTTACGCGGCTCTGATACCATGAAATGAAATGGGGATCTTCGAAACACGAGCTTAGATTCACAACGGCAAGTGTCAAGAATGACACTAAAGCATAACCCTTAAAAAGGGTATAACTGGAAACAAAATAAAAATAAAAATAAAAATAAAAATGTATTCTTTATTGATATGAATTAAGAAGCATTGGAATTGAAATACAAGAGGGGTTTCACCCCTTTATGTACACAGCTGAAAGAGGACTCGACTCTATTTAGAGCTGTTGGAATGTGGCAGTCCAACAACTCTATTGCTAGTCAAGTCTGAACAGGACTTGACTAGCAACAGTCATTCTAGTTCAAACTGAACTAGATGACATAAAGACAAAAAATAAAGGAAAAAAATTACAGAAAAGAAAGAAATGAAAAATGTATTTATATATATAATAATATAATATTATTATTATATATATATGTACAGTTTTACATTTTAACAGACTGTGCCACCTCAAGTCTCATAAAGTATTTTATCTTCCCAAGATCCTTAATGCGGAATAAATTTTTCAAGGTTGCTTTGAGATTCTCAATATATGCAATATCATTTTCGGCGATAATGATATCATTGTCATAAACAACGATGAACATGCGGCCGACTAGAGTGTTTCTGAAGAATAATGAGTAGTCTACCTTTGACTATGTAAAACCAATATTTGTAAGGGTTGAAAACTTTGCAAACCAATTGCGTGAAGATTGCTTGAGTCCATAAATGGACTTGTTTAAGCGACAAGCTTTCGGCTCTCCCCGACTCAAAAATCTTGGATGAAGACTCATATATACTTTCTCTTCTAAGTTACCATGTAGGAATGTATTGTTGACATCAAATTAGTAGCTCATTGAAAAATGGCAACAAGGGTAAGAAGACAACTTATAGTAACAAGTTTAGCAACTAGTGCAAAAGTCTTGTTGTAGTCAAGCCCTTCAATCTGAGTGTAACCTTTCGCGACTAAACGTACCTTATATCGCTCGATGGATCCATTTGAACGATACTTGACTTTATAAACCCATTTGCAGTCGATAGACTTTTTATCAACAGGCAAGGGAACAAGTGACCAAGTGTTATTAGCTTCTAATACCTGAATCTCAACTGACATCGCTTCTTTCCACTTAGTATCTTGAGCCGCTTGAAGGAAAGATCTAGGTTCAATAGTTTGGGTGATGGCTGCTAAGAAGGCTTTGTGAGTTTGTGAAAAGTTATCATAAGATAATAAATGAGTGAGAGGATACAACGTTCTTTTGGACGTGTCCATCTCGGATTAAGGGGCTTGTACGGTGGTGTAGTATCTATAATCTTTGAGATACCCAGGTTGAGATCTTGGCCTAGTCGAATGCCTTGGGTTCAGATCTGAATCGTTATGTGACTCTTGGATTGGATTATGAGATGAGTCTTGCACAAGGGCTTGGTCAGGTAGCACGATGTTGTTGGGATCTGAAGTTGGTGAGGCGTCATGGTGTCAGTTAACAAAATTTGTTTACCATTGGGTGCTTGAGATATCAGAAATTGGTATAGGTAAAATCACACCCCCATCATCTTCTGGTGTATCAAATTTTTTTTTGAAGAGAAAAATAATTTTATGAAAAATTACATCCTTACTAGTGAAAATAGTTTGATTGTCAAGATCATATACTCGATAAGCATTTTGGCCATGAGGATGTCCAATGAATACTCATCGTTTTGCACGAGTGTCAATCTTATGCGAATGATTGAATGTTATGGGCATAATATAAACATCCGAAAATACGTAAATGCTTGTAACTAGGATTTTTGCCAAAAAAAACTCATAAGGAGTTTTACCAAGTAGGGCTTTGGTGGGAACTCGTTTAAGTAAATCTGCAGCCGTGAGAATGCATTCTCCCCATAATTCTATGGGAAGATTACCTTGGAATCGATGGGCATGTGCTATATTCAAGATATCACGATGCTTGCATTTTACCACTCCATTCTGTTGGGGTGTGTAGATGCAACTATGTTGATGTACTAAAGACTACATGTTGTATTTGAGTATCAAATTGGGTTTTGATCATAAAAAAAAAATCTTTCATAAGTTGCAAGGTTTATTTCATTAGGTAAACCCAAGTACTTCTAAAAAAAGCGTTTGGGCGGCTAAGGCTATCTTACTTGTATTCTCAAGAATGTAGAGGCCATTTCACCTTCTACCCATTTTAATCGTCAGTTTCGAGATATGATCCTGCAATAAACAACGTCATTGTCAAATGTCGCTATGCAATCCAGATTAGGTTGAATTTAAATTCAGGGATATGTATGACATTTGAAAAACTTATTTTACAAGATATGGTGGCATTTTTTTCAATGTAAGAGATATGAATTAGGATCCCATTTGGAAGGTTAACAAGGGGGCAAAATGCTGGTATTGGTGAGATGAGATTACAGAGAAATCCGGTCATATGTTCGGTTGCACCGGTGTCAAGAATCCATTATTGCTAAAAAGAGATGACGACAGTGAAGTTCAAAACATTACCTGCCAAATGCACTTGTGGATTTACTCGATTACCTTGATTGATAAAAGTAAAGAATTGTTCAACCCAATCCTTGGTAAATGACGGGTTTGGTGTGGATTCATTGACTAAGCTTGTATGAACCAAGGATTTTTTGCTTTGCATTGGGTATTTCATCACTCGTTTTTAATTGATTTATGCTCCTTTCATTTTGCCGATTAGGAAAACCGTGTAAGTGAAAACATTTAGCCTTGATGCGACCAACTTTTTCACAGTGATCGCAGTGCGGTCGAGACCGGCCCTGACATGATTTTTCTTGTGTCTTGACTGTCACAACAAGAGGGGTTTCAATCATAGCATTAGGAGCGGTGCACATGTCATGTTGTCGCTCTTCCTGCATGACTAGAGAATAACCCTTCGATATTGTTGGGGGCAGTTGCATGAGAAGGACTTGACTACGAATAGTGCCATAGTTGTCATTCAGTCCCATTAGAAACTGGATGAGACAATCCAATTGTTGACGATCGTGCACGGTCTTCATGGCACCGCAAATGCATTCAAGAAGGGGGGCGTGTGAATCAAGTTCGTCCCATAGGCCCTTCAGTTTTTTTATGTAATCTGCCATTGAAGATAACACTTCTCGATAAATCTTTATGAATAGCATTCTGAATCCAAGAGAGGACCATATTGTTACACATCTCCCTGGCGGCTACCATTTTTTGTGGGTCTGCAGGTTTCGTGATGGTGCCATTGACGAAGCCCATCTTGTTTTTGGCACTGAGCGCCATATACATCTCTCGCTTCTACATCGAATAATTTTCTCCCGTAAGAACTTGCGATACAAGCAATACTCCTGGATTATCAGGATGATGTATATAGAAGGGATTGAGATCTGCTGCATCTTCATCCTTTTGCAATTGATCACTAGAAGCCAGGAATGACGAGCTTAAAGAAACGGATTCGGCCTCTGCTTTGATGGTTCTAATACCATGAAAAAAATTCCAAGACTAGGATGGGAAAAATGTTTTATTTTCATTCATATTACACACGTAGCTTATACACTTTATACAATACACAGAAAACCAACGAACTGTAAAACGTGAAGATGATACTGTTATCACATTAGCGACAAATGTGGAGATGATACGGTTAACCACATTTGCGCATTTTGATGTTATCACATCCAGAGATGATTTCCATCGTCTGGATATGATAAGGCTTCCTTATCAGAAACAGTTACCTCATAATGTGACCTTATCATATCCAGCGACTCTGGATATGATAAGGTCTTCCTTATCAGCCCCAACGGCTGGATAAGAACGGTTTCTAACACTATGGTACTGATTCATTTGTTTGGTTAACTTGCTATAATTGATGGCTGTTTTGTTTTTCAACGTAAAGTTCTTCATCTGGTTCTTGGGGCTCATACCTTTGCTCCTCTGTTTCCAAATGATCCTATTTTGAAATGCAATGTTTGTCCGACTTGGCATCTCAAAGTTGTGAAAATTTGATTGCTTCTGGGAACTTTAGTTTGAGTACCATAATTTTGTAACTAGTTGATACCGGAGTCTACTATTGGAAGTCCAAAAGAAGCTAGGAGAACAAGCTTTCAGTGGTTGGGTGACAAAATTCAAATCTCTGTGGTTTTAGGTTGTGTTTTTCTTGAAATATGATTGAGAACTATCTTCTTATGACCCAACTTATTGTTAGAACCATATTCACATATGTTATTCTGGTTTTTCTCGGCAAGGGAACAATTCGTCAGATGTAATTATTTTGGGGACAAAAGATTTTGTGCACAAAAAACTTGAAAACATGGTTGGTACCTGATCCATGGGCATGGTAAGGCATTCCATCAAACCATAATTCTGTGGTAGTTTTCACAACTTTCTTCTATAGTCTAGTACTATGATCTCCACATGTAGAGCTTAGACTAGATTCTACAGGTTTCTTCTAGTCGAGCAATGTGTTTTTCATATTTTTAACTTTAGAATGCCTACCCTTATAATGGCAGAACATGCTAATTTTGGTTTGCGTTACTCTTTTCTGCCTCCCTAACATTGATCTTTTAATTTGTCTGCCCATTTTTATTTTAATATCGCTGTACCCTTGCTGTTGGATCAGGCAAGGTCATCCTGGAAGCTGCAATCCTGACAGCCGTGGTGGTTGTGAGCTTGACTCTCTACACATTCTGGGCGGCAAGACGAGGCAGTGACTTCGAATTTCTCAGGCCATTCCTCTTCGGCTCATTGTTGGTGCTTATTGTCTTTGGCTTCATCCAGGTAAAAATCTGCAACTAAAGATATCGCTCACACACTGTCATTAGTTACTATCCTTATGCTTTCTCTCTTGTCTAAAGATCGCCTGAACCATGGTTCTGACTGTGTTTGTTTCATCAGGTCTTCTTCCCATTGGGACGGATCACCACGATGATCTATGGTGCGTTAGCGGCGATCATCTTCTGCGGGTACATAATCTATGACACAGACAACCTCATCAAGCGATACAGCTATGACGAGTACATCTGGGCAGCTGTCTCTCTGTATCTGGACATCATCAACCTCTTCGTCGCTCTGCTCACATTGTTCCGAGCGTCTGATAGTTGAAGAATGTAAATCCCTATTACAACCGAAAATTATCTGCGATTTTTCTCTTGTTGATGATGTGAGATCATGCCTAAGAGAAGAATGTAATTAGCATTATGGATTCAATTATTGACGGAGGCAAACGTTGTAGATTTACGTCGGTGCGGACCCTGAGTATATATATATATATATATATATATATATATATATATATATATATATATATATATATATATATATATATATATAGAGAGAGAGAGAGAGAGAGAGAGAGAGAGAGAGAGAGAGAGAGGAATAAGGGTTAGTTGTATGCTGAAGATATTCAAGTACCCGACGAGCGAAACGTGAGCTTGCTGACTACACCCAAAATGCCACTAATGAGGCCAAAGGGTTTGGCGTAGTGGGATGCGGCCTAGGGGCGTCACCTGCATAAGCCGAAGTTTGGTGACTTTCTGAGATCGGTCAAGGGGTAAGCTCTCAGAGTTTTACGCAGATAGGCTGAGTCAGCACGGTTAGGTCTATGTGCCTGGCGTGGTTTCTCCGAGTAAAAATTTAAAAAATGCAACGAGTTACTCCGAGTAAAAATAAAAAAAAATGCAAAGAATGTGATTCTTTTTACTTCTATTAGATGATAGTGCCACTTTCCTAGCCAGTTATATGGGTGCATTAGCATGGACTGGGAACCTAGCCCCACTAGTCTTGATTGGAGAAAAATGCCAGAAACAAACGAGGAAAACATGTAGAAGCAAATTCAGGTATAAGAAAAAGTAATTTATTTGGTTTCTTGAAGAAACAAATTTAAGCATCTTTCTATATAAAAAGTATTATGATAAATATGTAAACCTTAAGGACTGTTTGATAATTAGTAAGGATCCTCTCATCCAAGCACAATGAATGTTGTTAGCATAGTTGCCAGACACAGGTACTGTACGGGTACACAAGGCCCTCAAAAGTTTCGGGTATGATTTTATCGAAACTTCTCTAAAAATTTGGGTATGAGTTTCAAATAGGCATTAATACAAAGTTTCGATACATGGTATCCTTGATAATAGTACGAGTTTCTAACGAAGTTGATATGAATATTTGATAAGTATATCTCATTATTTACCTCGTAAGAATAATTACATTATATATGTTAAGATAAAAAGAAAATATCACATAATTTTACCATGTGTAGCTATCGCAATGCACCAATATCTCATAATATATGTAAAAATGTTTTAAAATAATAACTCAATAAAGAAAAAACATAGAACAATCTTAAGCTAATATGGTTAATGATGCAAGGGCAGACTTTTGCAAGAATTTGTGAAAAGTGTATGCAACTATGATATCTTGCATGTCTTCTCAAATTTCAACTGTGAGATAAATATAAAAAGTGCAAAAATCAAGTGCAGATTATAGAAAAACAAATAACCTCCCATGACAGCCTTAATGGAAGTGATAGAAGCCTACTGATGGTTTTCTTTCTTTTTTTTAAAAAAAGAAAATGTTGGGAATTTTACCTCAATATCTATAGATCACTGAATAAAAAATAATAATAATCACCCCAAAGGGGTAGCCAATCATGTATCTTATTTTCCCGGCACAAATAATTAACATGATGAAGCAATAAAAGAATATAACCCACAACCATTAATGGCATCCCCATAAGATACATTCACAATATTAAAGAAAGAAACAAAAGGCTTTATGGAATGATATCTTCCACATCCCTCCAAAGCAGTTGAAATTGAAAAGCACCACTTTCTATGAATGAAACCACAAATGAGACCAGGTTTGGTACTGGTTTCTTATATTCTTAGGAGGGACTGGTTTCTTATATTCTTAGGGACAAACCTTTTTGAAACTGGTTATGGTGTTTTTAAAACTACCTTCATACCAGGTATTGGTGTGCCTGAAATGAGATACACAAGGCAAAATAGAGTTTCTATGCAACTATGGTTATTGGTAGCCTATTGGAATACACTTGAGGCACAAATATGATTTAGGGAAAGTTTTTATGTTAAAATAGCTAGAAAAGATATGCATATAACATTTTTACATAAAAATATTGATTAATTCTGATTATGTTACAAAGATGAAGTTTTCTAAACAAACCTAATTGTTCATTGCAATTTCCTCACACCACGTGCACGATAAGTTTTGCAGCAAAAGCAGTATGTATAGATTTCATGTGATTTAATTAATTTATAATTTTTGGGTGATTTAAATTGTTTAAAACAAAAACTATAATAATATAGTTTTTATTTTACATAATTAGTTGAATGAAAAAAGGGATGGAGCAGTATCTGAGAGTGCTGAATTTTTTGTGAAGACATGAACTCGGAATCCTGAAACTGCCAAGGTAATTGTAAGCCATATTAGTCTTCGTTACATGTTTTTAGTTAATTTTTTCCTCACATGCTATAAGCATTGACAAAATCCTCGTAATTGTAGGTTCAAATGGAAGAAAGGCTGTCTTATTAAGTAGGTTTCCAGGATGTGTTAGGCCCTAATGACATCTACTCATAAGTAGGGGTGTCAATGGGTCTGGTAACCAGACCCTACCCGGATCAAACCCTATAGGGTCATGGTATGGTGATAAATAATAAGACCCAATTACGACTCGGGTGCTGACCCAAAGATCCAATTAATACATGGATCCGGGTATAGTTTGTGAAATTTTATACCAAACCTGGGCCCAACCTGAATTCTGATTAAGACCCGCAAATTTTCAATGCAAAATGATAAAAAATATTATTTTACGGGGTATGGTCCGGGTCTGGTTCATGTAGTTTTTATCAGGTCCGGCTATGGTTTCTCTTATAGTGAAGCCGATTAGACTCGGGCTCGGACCTGATACCATACCCGAAAGTCGAGCCCAAGTCTGGTTCTACCTGGGTCTGAACCAAACCCAACCCGACCCGACCCGTTGACACCCCTACTCATAAGTCATGAGAAAGAATAAGCACTGGCATGTGCATATGCTTGAGTTAGGTCAGACTCCTCCTGAACTATGGGGAACTAAAACAAACCAAAATGAAGCTATGCAATTGGTTGCTGAAACTAACCAAAGGGTTGTGATTAGGGGTGTCAACGGGCCTGGTTTACCCGGACCCGACCCGAACCAGACCCTATAGGGTTTGGGTATGGTGACATATAAGAAGACCCGATTAATACCTGGGTTTGGACCCGAAGGTCTGACTAATACATGGACCCGGGTATAGTTTGTGAAATTTTAGAGGCAGGCCATGTAAGGCAGGGTGATCATGGGGCCCCACCCATGGTTTTCCTCGCTTTGGTGAGGGTTCCTCGTCATAGAAAAAATGTATGGTAAAAAAAATATCAACAAATAGTGGCATTTTATAATGCAACTAATGTAGTGCCATGTAGGTCATTAAAAATATACAGTGCAATCATTAAGTCCCACTATTGATGATTAGGTGCAATGCAAGTATATAGTGGCATCTATAAAATCACACTAAAATCTGTCCATAGAGTGGCAATTATGATTGCCACCATATTTAACAACATTGCCGCTGTGTCTATAGTGATATGAACTGTAGCGGCAAATAAAGAATTACCAGTGCACAGAGTGGCAAGTTTGGTGATCTTTAGAGGCAATTTTTATTGCCACTAAAGATCACATTCCTTTAATGAGGGATGTAAAACCATGGGGTTTGGGTTAGATATCCGATCAAATAATAATCCAATTAGTTAGATTCGAATATCATTTGATTCATAACATGTGATTCAGTGTGCAACATTTTTCAAACGAACGAATATAATGTCAGGACCTAACTTTGATCTGGATCTATATCCAAACACATTTTTCAAAAGATTGAACATAGTGTTGGGTCAAGTTTGATCCAATCCATGCCTATTCATGGTTTTATAGCTTGGGGCCTGTAGCTAGGCGTGTAAATGGGTCAAATATAACCGAAATTATTAAACTTGTTTGACAATTATTCAAGTTAAAAGTTGAAACTGCAAGACCTGATTAATAGATAGATTCGTGTCCACTTTAAAATTTACAAATCAAACCTAAGATCCAATTAAGCTCAAGTGTTATATATATAAAAAAAAACTGCAATTTTATTTTAAATACTGTTTCTAGTATCCACAGTAAACAATTGTGACTTAATCTTTGCTAATTTTGGGAATGGTGGCCCCTTTATATATAGATATAGATAGATTGGTGGGGGTGACTCATGGGTGGCTAGAACCTAATGATATCAGTCTTTATTAGAATGAATATGTTTGAAGTGTTTGACCTGCTGACGAGCCAAGCCTCAACACCCTTTGTTTGGCTCTTTTTACCAAAAATCTTTTTGAGAATGATGCTGAGACTGACCCAAGGGGTTTGGTATAGTGGGATGGGTTACAGGCCATTTGATGGGCAACCTAGGTTCAAATCCCATGGGCATCACCCTCCTACCTAAGCCGAAGCTTGACGACTTTCTGGGGTGGAAGGGTAAGCCCTCGGAGTTTTATACTGAGAGGACAGCGACCGTAAGTACTGCAGGCTGAGGCAGAGCGGCTAGGTCTCTGTGCCTGGGATGGTTTCTCCGAGCAAAAATGAAAAAAAAGAGAATGATGAGATATTGTGTTAGTGTTGCTAACACTATTCCCAATGCAGTGCCTTGGCAGCAGCACTACTCTAAACAAAGGAAAACCAGAATCCGCAGAGCACCTCCAGTTCAAGGCTTCCAAACAGAGCCTTATTTGTGAGTGAGCTGAAAATGGGGAAAATGTTGAATGAGTGGATGAAGGGTTGGGCCGCTTGGCAACTCCCCCTCTATTTTCCCGAAGCCAACTGTCATCACCGGATCAAAAGTGGATCTTTTTGTTATATTATTAACTCTCATCATTTCCCCTCTTCCTGCCTTTATTTTTTTTTTCAGATAATTGAGGAAAACCACCTCACTCGCTCATGCAGCATGAGTTTCGAATTCATGACATCCATTGGGCTTGGTGACTTTCTCAGTCACCCCTGCCAGGTGTTCAGAATTTTGTTTTTTGATAAGCAAGCTGGGGTTAGGCAGACTCGTACCAGTTCACATGGAATGTTTCAATGTTGTCAGGATTGGTGGGTATCAGCCGATACGTATCCTATCCGCAGAAAATCAATAGGCTTCACCCTTGAATCAGCTATTATTTAATAAATATAAAAAATACCTAAAATTATTTTTTAATATTATTTTAATGAATTTAACATGTGTCACGTTCTGATTGACATGTAATATTTTTTAGTTATTTTTTTGGCCGATTCAGAATGATTCACTTGACCTGAATCGTTGGCCAAACGATACAGGGCCGATACCGATACTGACAACATTGGAACGTTCACAATCCCCTCCGAACATACGAGAGGAGCCCTCTTAGCCTCTTGGGTGTTCCACAGAAAATGTAATAATCTCGGGAATTTGGATGTGGATGGAAGAACACTGAAGCTCTTAATTTTTATGTGATAGTATTCATAACAACAAAGTTGCAAGCTTTTCTGGATTCTTGAAATTTCAGAGATCTAAAACTTGCTGGGTGCTTGGCAGAGCACGCGTGCAAAACTTTATTCAATAATTGTATTGCTTCTTGGTGTGTCATTTGAACAGAGAACTCAATCCAACGGCTAATTGGCATTTTGGGGATTCTGAAAAATAAACAGAATGGAAGTTCTGCTTGATTATCCATGATTTTTAACAGTAAAGGGCAGAGGAATCTAGTCTTTGCTTTTTTGACCATTCCAATGTCGAGTGAAGGGTCGCTTTTTTTTTGTTGTAAAAGAGGGTGACAACTTGGCAAAACACAGAATTTCTCTCTTACACTTTTTGTACACAACTGGTACAGACCAAAAAGAAAAAAGAAGCCACTGAATTACAATTTTACAGAACAAAGTAGAGCCACCATTAAAGACCACAATGTACCTTCCTTTTCCCTTTTACTTTATAAAGATGAACAAGAAAATCTATGAAGTGGGCCGTGGAGGATCCTATGAAATCCTCATAGAACAGGAGGTTTTCATTGGTCGGGCCGTCACCCCGGTCGTTTCTTCTTCTCTCCGGCAATGTTGAGCAGCCTTGACACCCCTTTAGTCCAGATCTCGTATTCCTTTTGAGTCCTGCACTCGAATTCGATCACTCCACGAGCTGCTGTTCTCAGTCCAAAGTATCGCCGATGCTCGCTGCCTTCGAGCAAGTGCCTCCCTGGCCATGCTTGAACATCCTTCCAAACATCCAGTACTACATCTGGAATCATGATATGATATAGCTATTAGCACTTTGTAAAGTAATTTTACTTGCAATAGCTGAACTGTCAAGAATAGTATAGAGAAACGAGATGATGGTATTACTCTTTTTCTTCTTGGTGATTGTTCCTGCTACATGCCTACTTTTCATCTTAAGAATCACCTAAATCCACATGCATTTGCAGGCATAAAGTCACAATCATGGTCACAAAGCAAAAACTTTAAAGAAAAATGAAAAAATGGAAGAAAATGTGGAAAAAAATACCTGCCCCACTTTGTTGATATAAACAGAGACTAGCTTCCAGTGAAGGTCACCTGCATCAGTAACATTTCCAAAATCAGATGGACAACAATATTACTATACATATAGAACTTGAAAGACAGTTCCTCAGACTCATATGGTCCTAAATTCTTTCAAAAACAGTTGTAGGTTGGTCGAATTGTGAATTATTGCAAGTGATAGAACTCTTACCCTTCCTAGTGCGTTTGAGGAGTTCCCCTCCTCTTGCCAGCAATTCTTGAGAGCAAACACCAAAGAAATTGTCCTCAGGTGCAGGCTCCTCGTTGAAGGAAGAATAATGGTTGTTATGGTTTTTGTTCATCCCTTTCTCGACCGGTATAACTGCTGCTATGTTCCACACGTCCTTGAGAGCTCTTGCCTTTAGAGTTGCTACCCCACGCAAAGCTGCACCATTTGAAAGAGCTGATTAAAATTTCCTTCAAACTTATTAGAACAAACAGACCAGATGAAACCAACATGAATTTTGTTTGTTTCAGCAAAAACTCACAATAATCAGTATTCTTCCATGGTCCAGTCAAGTTTCATTTTGAAGCCTGGGTCTAAGCAGCCCATTTTTTCTATTTGGGTAGTAGTGTAGCAAACAGCCATTCCACTACCTAACTCAAGGAAGCTGCTTATGAATTTCAAGCATTCACTGCAGCCTTCAGAAATGGACCATCATGAGAATATGCAGAAGACTGAAACCCCCACAGATAAGGTTGAGTTGAATACAACACACCAGTATCATTGTCTAGTTCTTCAAGTTAATCAAGTCTATGTGAAGATATTCACCCCGTTCCGCAGTCCATATAATTGTAACAACAGCATTGAGTCTAAGGCCATGGCTATCAGTTGTCTCATCAAGATTTATCCAATCATGCATGCTACTTGGTCATCCATATCCATACAACATGAATCACTGACTTCTAGGTAGCACTGGCACGCTTTCTTTGGTCACAGGTGGAGTAAGTAATCACAGCTGTGGTTGTTGGTCACAAGGTCAGCCTTGTGACCAACTTTCAAAGAATTTAAGGAAGAAGCATTCTCAAGTGAGAATTATAACCACAGCTTGCACTTTCTCATGTTTCACTAAACTTGAGAGGGTGTTGTGATTTGCAATCACAGGAAGCAGAAAAAATCCACGTTCATTATTAAACCAAGGAAGTCTTCTGCTGTTGAATCTCAACAGAGCTGAGTCCTAGGCCAAGACCCTGGCCTATTGCAAGCATGATCCTATCATATGAAAAATAAGGACACTCTAAGTGAAGGAAACAGTGTGTGACCTGTAGCGGCCGCAGCGGTTAATGTCATAATATCACTGGCATTTCTGACGTTAACGGCTGAATTGATCACGGATGTCAGGTGTTCTCGCTCAGCACCCAACAACTCTGCAGCCTCGACACATTGTGCTGCTACTAGAGTGGCTGCAGATGCGACAGCTGTATCGGTCCTAGATTGTTCATCTTTGGAGGAAGCAGCAGTTGCTGCTGCAATTGCAGCTATGGCTGCTGCTACGCATGCAACAGACACAGCAGCATGAACCTGGGCATTGTGTGTTCGAGCCTCTTCTTTCTTCTTCTCTCTCATGTCTTTCAGCCACCTCCCCACTGTCTTCCCTCTGTAGTGTGCTTGTACTGTGTTGCTCAGCCGGCAGAACTGCAATTGAAATAAACACATTACATTGTCTCAGCAAGACTCACAGTCAATCTTAAACGCTAAATTTTGCAGATTCTTAGCTGAGTCTAGGCTAGGTGAGTGTGTAACAAAATAACATTTGAGAAGGACTTCAAGACTCAGATCAAAGAAAGACGAAGGATCCCATGATACAGGTCCTTAGCATCATGCTCTTTACGGATGCAGCTTGAACTAGTTTGTGCTTCCAAGATACAGGTATAATCCAACTTAATTAACCAGCAGATGATTTAGTTGTCTAACGGAAAGTAAACCAGCATGCTTAGTCGGGCTTGGCGTGGCTCGAAAAAGAATGTAACCAAGTTCATAACTGTATAACATTTTTCCAGCACAGAATTAGAACCAATGTTGTCAAAATCGATTTCTGAACAGAATCAGTTTTCAAAGATTCATAGAATCAGCCAATTTAGTCTCAAATAGAATTGAGCTGAACCTGTCAATTTAATTTTTTAATTCAAAGAACATGAAAAATATAAAAAATCCAAAAAAATAAAAGAAGGGCCAATTCAACCCCGATTTTGCTGATTCATGGTTGAATCAGCTGATTTTTTAGTAGGACCCAACAATTTGGGGCCGATTCTATTCGACTCCACTCTGATAACATTGATTAGAACTCCCGAACCCAAGTCATGTACTAAACCAAGTAGATTCCTGCAGGGACCAACTGAGCCTAATCACAATTCATGGGCTCAAAACCATTGTTTGGAGCTCAGAGTGTCCAACAGAGTCCAGGTAGACCAATGAATTGAACTCAACTATATGCAACCCCACTGAGTCAATTGACCTAGCCGAGCATGCACCATGAAAAAATATTCATGACTCCATACGAACCGAGTCAGGGGCCAAAATCCCACCTTTTCTATATATATTCAAACATCCAAATTCCAAAGTTGGTGGAAGAAGAAAGGCAGTAGAACAGAGGAATGGGAGTGAGGTTACTGTAGTTTTTTGTCAACATTGGTTTATGGGTAAAATTGTATACAGGAAGCGGGGAAGAACAATAGTCCTGGAACTTCTGGACAAACAAACAGGGGACTAGAAAGAAAGAGAGAAGGGTACCGCGGGTTTCGTGCGGGAAGACGCGAATAGGATAGTTGTGTACGACAATTCACTGCACGAGAATCCAAAAATACAGAATCTTGTAAAATTAATGGGTGGGTCAGAGTGTTTCGGAATTGCCAAAAGAGAACAAGTAAATATTTTCCTGTTTAACGAATGTAGAGAGAGAGAGAGAGAGCAAACCTTAAGATCGTCCATCTCGGATGGGGAAAGAGGAGGGCTGTCGGTGAGGGACCCACCGTTCAAGGGCCCGCTGCTGTGGGAGAGCCTCCCTGAGGTTCGAGGGGATACGTCCTGCTGCATGAAGAGTTACAGGAGAGGGTTACTCCTTCAACAGTAGGATTGGCAAAAATCAGGGTCCTTCACACAATAACACCAAATCGAAAAAGCAGAGAGAGAGAGAGATAATTCTGAAGATTGGGACCGCTCTCTTTCTTTTTGGGTGATGGGAGTAAAGGAGGTGGATGAAGCAGAAAGAGATAAAAATAAATCATGATCCAACTAAAGGAAACAACCAAATAATAGCAAGGCAGGGGACCCATCTTATATATATATAGTAATGAGCTATCATAAAATACTTTAAAACTATATGAGAACTGAACATATAAGGTCCCATTTCTCCTTCGGCTCCATAGTTTTGAAGTATTTTATGTAGGGCATATATATCTACATATATATAAGAGAATTGAACATATTAGGCCCATTTCTCGTTCTGCCTTATAGGTTTTAAGTATTTTATGATGAATCTGAACTGTTATATGTGTTTAGTTAGCATGCTTGATTTATTGAGAATCTATTATTAGATCATGTTTTTTCGACTAAAAAATATGTTTTTTTGAGCCGAGAAAAACTTGTACCTTGCCATTGATTTTGGAAACCTGTATAAAGTCAGATTTCGGCGATCTAACAGCCGGTTTCCACTAAACAACGGTGTTAGTCGTGAGAAAAATACTAAAAACTACGATTTTTAAAAGGGCTTAACAAGACCTAACGAAAAAGAAAAAGGAGCCTAAGGAACGCATTACTTATATATAGAGAGAGACAGAGAGAGAACATAAAAAGTGAAAAGGGACAAACTTAAGAAAAAAACTGTTCTCAGCTCATAAACTGATAAAAGCACTCGAATACGGAGGGAAAAAGAAGCACATAAGAACAAAAAAGAACACCATGTTCAATTCCAAAACCCCATTTATTTCACACTTTCCCATGAGAAAGCATTCAAGTGTACACCAGAAAAAAAACGCAAAACAGGACACCAATCTCAATAAAAAAACTCAGCTTCCAGATTCCCTCTTTAATTCCATTTCATACAAGATACAGCCGGCAGTATCACCACACACACACTAAAACCCAGAAAATGAAGAGAAAAACCTTCACACAAACCAAAGAACTCCAGCTCCTCATTTATTCTCGCCTTCTCTTCCTTGTTACAACACCCACTAAAAAACAAAGCCATTCCAAACTCCCCCATGGTAAAGAAGAAGAAGAATAAAATACGTTCACCATTTCTCCCAATAAGACAAGAATTACTCAAGGAAACCTAAAGGCAAGAAGAAGAAGATCAAGGAAAGCAAATAAAACTTAAAATAACACTGCCACCAACATGCTCAACACCATCAAAGCATCAATCAACACACCAACATAAGAAAATGGCAGCGAGTTAAGAGACAGAAAGAGTTTCTAGTGATAAAAGAGTCCTCCCTTCCTACAAGGAGAGGAAAGTAGTTACTCACAGACTGAGACATGATCCTTTCGAGGACGAGCTGGGAGGTGACGGAGGAGGCGAAGGAGAACGGGTTTCCGGCGGCGACGGCCGGAGAGGGGTTCTCCAATTCCCCGGCGATATCCTCGGGGATGGCGGCGGTGCTCTGCTTGGGCTTGGGAAGGGTGGAGGATGGGCAGCAGACGGCCTTGGATGCCTCCAACGCCGACACGCTCCACGACCTCGCCAGGAATTCCATGGGCTCCGTCGGACCCTCCGGAGGCTCGAAGGCCGCCGGCCTCGAGCTCTCCGGCGGGGTGGTGGAGGCATAAGAGGCGGAGGAGGAGGTGGAAGAGATCGACATGGTGGTGGCGGTGGTGGTTTCTCCCATTGAAAGGCCACGGTAGGGAGGGAGGAGTAGGGGGCATGCATTTATATTTTATAGATGGGTGGTAGAAAGAGAAACAAGAGAGAGAGAAAGGTGGCTTTTTTGTAAATAGGTTGAATGAAAAAATTTGTTTATAATATATTAATAATCATTATTGTCTGTGTACTAAAATGGTAATATTTTCGTACCATTCCGAAACAGGTGTGCTGTGTCACAAGGCATACCATTTTGGGTGTGTGTCCCTTGTCTCATGATCGGACACTCTATGATACATCATAAGGACGTTATTTTATTATATTTTAATTTTAATGATTTTTAATAATATTTAACAAAATTGTCCTTTATTATGTTGAAATATCTCATTTTTATTTTTTATTGATTAAAAATATGAAAACTGTGTCCCCGTGTCCTGTATTTTGTCAGCTTTAAGAACTCTTCTTTTTCTGATATCAGTGGGTGAGCGAGCAACTATAGTTACTAGAACGCACAGCCTTCTTAAGGATTTATTTTTTATTGATTAAAAATTAAAATACCGTGTCCCTGTATCCTGTATCCTGCATCCTGTATTTCAAAAGTTTTACAAACTTCTATTTGTGAAGCACACAGGGCACTTTTGGAAGAAAGAAAAATGTAGGAAAAGTGATATAAAATGAATTTTTTTGAATTTTCTGACCCTTCCAAACTAAAGACTTTTTAGATGAGAGAGTTTTTCTAAAAAATACACTTTTTGATAAAAAAAACATTCTTTCTTAGGAAGTGGTGGTGAAATGTTTCCTACCAAAAGAAAATTTATTTTTACACTCCCCACCACCTCCACTCTCATTTTTTTACATTTTCTCACTATGTTTTTTCTCATGTTAAACAAGCAAAAAACTTTTTTTTTGAATAACTTCTCATGTCAAAAATTCTCAGGCAAAACTTTCTTTTCCTATAAGAGTTTTTCTGTCTTCCAAACATGCCCTTACAAACTTTTCTATTTGTGATAGCAGTGACAGTCTTCTTAAGGGCACATGTGAAAGTGAGAAAGACGTAGAAAAAGTAATGCAAAATAAAAAATCTATACGGATTTTTCAACCGAGACATTTTTGGCTTAGAGAGTTTTTCTAAAAAAGTACACTTTTGATAGAAAACATTCCTCGATAGAGAATGGAAGAATGTTTTCTACCAAAAGAGAGAATTTATTTTTACTGCCCACCACCTCCTCTCTCATTTTTTAATAGAAAACCCTCCTCCTCTCTCTCAATTTTTTATTTTTTCTCACTATGTTAAAGGGTGAAGCATGCTTCTAAAGCTGAAAGCACTACAAGTAGGGGAAACCCATTTCTCATATGTGAGAAGCACACTTTCCACTAGCTTCTCAAATCATTTTTTTTTTCGTATCTCATTTGTTTTTCACTCACTTTCCCCTTGTTTCTCCCTCGCTTCTCTTTTGTTTTTCATATTAATATTTAGATTTTTATTTTTCTTTTGCTTTCCTCTCATTTTCTTAGGGTTTCTTTTTTTACTTCTCATATATATGTTTCCAAAATTGCTTAAAAAACAAATTCTGCTTCACGGGTTATACTATTTTTTAACACACTTTCCTACTTCTGCTTCACGCACCTCTTCTCCTGTCCATTTAGCTTCCCAGTAACTATGTGTGTAACAGCCAACAATGCAATTAATCTTTAAAAAAGTAAAATTGTTTTATATCTACATAAACAAAACTTGAGGCTTTTTTTAAAAAATGACTTGGCATCATTTACAGCATTGCTACTGGCGGGCATGTAGCGACATGCTTGACAGCCACCCATCTTAGCATTTTTTTTCAGATGAACATGGTGTCCGTCTCAAGAAATATTGAGATGGATAATCATCAGCAGCCGAGCTGCAGCACAGCTGCATTAAAAAGTGACCTCGAATTTTCAAAGGTTAAGTCCACTTCTGCTAAAGTCAGGTATCACATTAAAATTTTTCCCACAGTCATTTGTGAAAAGCAATGTTGTCAGTATCGGTGCAGCCTGTATCCGCCGATACTATCGTCAGAAAATCGATAGGGTACTGACCTAAATCGATTATATTTTAATAAATATAAAAATAGCTTAAAATTAAAATTTTAATATTATTTTAATAGTTTTAATACTGTCATGTCATGTTCTGATTGACACATTATTTTTTAATTATTGTTGGTCGATACACTTGAGTATCGGTATCGCAAAAGATACAGGAACAACATTGGTGAAAAGAAAGAAGGCTGGGGAGACAAAAGGGCGAGTGGGCAGAGGACGTACATGTACCAAAATACTGCAATTCTATTCTGTTAAACTAACGAGAGAAAGAGAGAGAGAGAGCGAGAGAGAGAGAGTGTAGGGTAGTTTCTTTTTAACAAATTGCTCAGATGAGCATGCTTCTTACATCACTCAACTCTTTAGAATGGCGTTTTGTCTTTTTCTTTGTTTTAAAGCTATTGAATGCCACTTCTGTAGCTCTTCATTTTTGTAACTGTAACAACAAGGGCGAAATAAATAGTTTTAGAGAGTAAAGGTAATATAAATGCTTGAAAAGGTAGGTGTTTTTCTTTAATATATTTTGAAAAACTGAGACGGTTAAACGTAAATTGTAATGACTCTTGTCTTCTTTGGTTTTATGAGGGAAAGAGTTCTGTGGCGTTTGGGTGGTCTGCACCCGACCACCCCTGAAAAGCTACAGAGAGAGGGCAACCCCTCCCTTTGGGGTTCTGCAAAAAGAGAGGGAAGATCTGGGGAAGGATACAGGGCGTGGTAGTGCGCGTGCTTGGGACGTCATCATCCCTCCCTTCTCATCTCTTGATACTTACCTGTCTGAGACCTTGTGTTTGTGGGCAGGTATGCAAATGGATCAGGTTCAGTCCAAGTTTCGATTCCAATCTGACACGTTATTTTTTTTTATGCAGGTTTCTACAATAAGTTTGGAACGCTATTCAAGTTGGATTCGGATCAATGTTTTATCTCCGCTTCATGTTTGGATTTGGATTAACTCTGATTTATTAGTTTTTTTTTTCACATAAGGGGGAATGCATGCATGTGATTCTTGGATTTTCTCAAGATCCCATGATTGTAATTCACAACCACAACCCTTTTCTCATGGTTAATGAAGCATGAGAAAAGTAAAGTTGCAAATGTGACTGCCAACTATGATTGTTTTTGCCTTAAATCTTGTGAAAGTTAAGATATTGGCCTTGTGAACCACAATCACAACTTATACTTAGCTATGATTGTTCATCCTCACCTATGACCAAAGCAAACATGCTCATAAATTGTTTCACTTCTCTCGCCACCACCACTACCCGTCTTGCAAACTATTTTTGACCTCCAGCTAAGTTGATGTAAATTCATAAAAGTTTTACAAATTCATGAACTTTAGGAGAATCAAAGTCATTGCCCACTGTCAAATTTCATTAAGATTGTGTTTGCCTAGAAAAATGATATTGAAGAAAAAATGCAGTGTAGAAGAAGGATTCTGATTTTTCTATTGATCTTTTACAAATTTCAGAATATATATTGTGCAAAATAAAAGATAACGATAACAAGTCAGTGACCTCTATCATATCCCTAACTCAAGGGATTCACGATGATTCATCTTCCATCTCCTCTTTGAATTAAGCAATTTGAAAATTGAAACTTACTACGTTAAAAAGGAGAAATTACATTTTTTTCATATTTATCATATCGTAAATGAGAAATATAGTAAATGGGATAAATTTAACAAATCTAGCACTCCTTTCAAGTTGGAGCATTTAGATTTATCACAGACAACTTGTCTTTCAGTCTAATGAACTTATCTCGACTCAAAGCCTTAGTGAAAATATAACACATTGATTTTTTTTGTGGACATACTAGGTCTGGATCATTCCCTTCCGAATTTTTTCGTGAACCACATGACAATCCACCTCTATGTGTTTTGTAAGTTCGTGGTAAAAAGGGTTTGCAGCTATGTGAATTGTCACAATATAGAACCATTGGTTATGGATGATTGATATTGAAATCATGAAGAAAGTGTCTTATATATATCATCTCGCATATAGTTACTACCATGGATCTATACTATGCATCTGCTAAAGAGTGGGAGACAGTAATTTGTTTCTTTGTTTTTCATGATATTGGGTTGTCGCTCATCATAATGTAGTAACCCAATATGGATCTTTTGGTCCTGAGATAAGTTGCCTAGTCTGAATCATAGTAGCCTTTTACTTGAATCTCACTTGATATTGACATTAAAATGCCTTGTCGGAGAGTTTATTTGTTGTGCCTCAATAAATGTAAAGTGGCCTCTAGATGTGATTTTCATGGTTGGCTCATAAACTAATTGAGGATATTGACCGAATAAACGATGTCCCAATGAGTGATGATAAAGGATATAAGGCGCCCAATTCACAAATCTTTGATGCAATGTCCCATCATTTAGATTTTTTTTGTCCTCATTATTTAATTTCAAATGTTCTCATTAGAAAATCACATGGCTATGCTCCTAGATATCCCATGTCATTCAAGATATCAAGAGCATACTTTATTTGGGATAAGAATAATTTTTGTTTGGATCTAGCCACCTCTATCCCAAGAAAGTATTTGAGTTGGCGTAAGTCCTTCGTTTGAATTTTGCACTGAGTTTTTCCTTCAACTTTTCAATATTATCAATGTTGTTTTCTGTAATGATAATGTCATTGACATGGACTAATAAAAATACACATGATACTCTTAACATCTTTGAAAATAGAGAATAATTTGCCTTTGGCTGCACATACCCCAATTCTGTTTAATATGAGGTTAATTTAGAAAACTAATTTCGTGAAGATTATTTTAGTTCATAAATAGACTTATTTAGTCGACAATAGTATGCTTCTCCTGATTATTGAGGTCTGTTGGCAAATGCACGAGGAAGACATAGTTTACATCAACTTGGTAAATATTTTAATTTTGAATAGCTGAAATGGCTAAAAGACATCTAACCATGACTAGTTTGATTACAGAACAAAATGTTTCATTGTAGTCAAGTCCCTCAACTTGTGTATATTTTTTTGCAACAAGGTGAGCTTTGTGCCTCTCAACGGATTCATTTGATATGTATTTGGTCTTGTAGACCCATTTGCACTTGATAGCCTTTTTTCCTTCTTGGAGATTTGTTAATCGTCTAGGTATCTTTCTCTTCTAGCGCTTGAATTTTCATGGTTATGGCTTTTTGCTCATTCTTGTACTTTATGGCTTTGTTAAAAGATTCAGGTTCAGGGACTTGGGTAATTGTAGCAAGAAAGACCCTATGTGTTACTAAAAAGGACTTGAAACTCAAATAATGAGACAGATGTGTAAGCCCTTGACCGCACCACTCAAATCATCCAATTTGAGAACAAGGGTTTCAATATAGCATTGATAATCTCGAAGATAGGATGGTTGATTGAGAATCTGTTAGGATTTTCTTGTAGGTCTCATGAAGTAATTTTGGAATTCTTAGCTTGGATGGATTTGATTGTCATGTTCTTGATTTTCAGGATTTGAAATTTTTGAAATGTGTTCATTCAAAAGTTTTAGGACAAAATTTTGAACTAATTCTACATTCAGATCCATTTCAATCGATTTAGAGATGACCAATGGAATGACACTATTCTCATCATTTTTCTTATCACATTCACCTTGAAAAAGAAATTGATTTTCATAAAATTGTAGTAATCTCTGCTAAAAAATATTTTTATTTTTCATTGTTAAAAACTTTATAGGTGGCTTGACCATATATAGGAGTAGCCACAAAAATACATTTTCAAGCTCTACTATCAAAATTGTACAAATGATGCATATTATGAGCATAACAAAGACACCTGAATACCTTTATTTTTTGTTTTAGACAACATCAAAGTAAGTTTTTTCGGATAGCCCTGCTATTTTTTTTGTGATGTTTCAATGCAACCATGTTGGTGATTTATCATCTTTTCAGCTGCCATTATAATGTAACCTTGTTTTCCATTCCCAACGTGACCAAAGTTGCAACGTGGTTGTTTCTTCGCAATGCTCTTTATGGATCACACAATTCTGATACCATGTAGAAAAATAATATCGAAGAAAAATACGCAGTGAAGAAGAAGGATTCTGATTTTTTTATTAATTTTTTACAAATTACAAAATATATACAATGTAAAATAAAAGATAACGATAATAAGTCATTGATCTCTATTATATCCCTATCTCAAGGAATTCAGGTTGATTCTTCTTCTATCTCCTCCTTGGATTATGGGATTCTAAAATTGAAACTTACCTATGTTAAAAAGAAGAAATTAAGTTTTTCATATTAACAAATCTAATAGGATACTTCAACATTAAAAATAATTATGATTCGAGACTACGAATGGCCTCAATTATTCACGTACCAATGGAATGACCTTGACATCAAGATGTAGAGTTTGAAGAGAAAACCGCCACTGCTACTCGTTGCCACATTAAGGTAGGCTGGTTAACGAGCTGAACGAGCCGAACTCAATGTCATGATGAACTCGAGTTAAATGAGCCAAGCTCGAGATGACTTGTTTACAAGTAAAAACTACATTGTTTCCAAAGTCAAAATATACGATTATGCAACTAAGACATCATGATATTTAACTGGCGTGATAGTAAAGTACAACCCTTTTGTTTTATATCTAAGCCTGTGCAAATTGCAGTAGTGGGACTTCTCTTTTTTTCTTATGCTAAGAAAATTAACCTTTTCAAATTTCATCTCCAAATCTTGGGAAGTGGATTAAGGGCGAATTTGTATTTAGGATTGGCTAAATAAATGTGAACCCTTAAGGATGCGTTTGAGATAGGGGTGCAAACAGCTAGGATTCAGGCCAGATCTTTCCAAACCTGAATCCTAGATGTGAACAATAGATCCGAATTCAGATCCAGATCTGAGGATGTAAAGATGAATCCAAATCTGTAATGATAATATTGGATCTAGACAACATAGAACAAAAACAAGCTAGGTACATGAAAACAGTGAAACAGAGCCATATTTTGATCTGGATCAATTCCAGATCAAACTTAACATGCTGATCCGAATTCAATCTGAATGCACATTCAGATTTTACTTAAAGGATCCATATCCATGAAATAACATGTTGGACTAGGGTCGAAAATCCAACCATATCCAATTTGTCTGCAGACCTAGTTTGAAAGGCTCAAATGTCAAATCCGCAGGAGATCCTCGTATTTGAGATATGAGGATATGAGAAGGAACCTAATCTGAGAAGGGACTCTGTTTATTTGACAATAGATATTTTGGATCTTTGACCTGAAATCCTTCATTTGAATATCATTTGTTTTATTAGGAGAAACCCTCACCGAAGCTTTTAAAAAAAAACCTGGGTAGGGCTCCACGACCACCCTGCCTTACTTGGCCCACCTCTAAAACTATGGACACACCAGGTACCGATGAGGTTTGATCTGGTGCCTTCATCTCAGCACCCTCGCAGCCACCCCGCTAACCACGCAGGCGACCCCGCGGTGGCAGTGGCGGAGCCAGGGGTGGGCATGGGTGGGCGGTCGCCCACCCTAAAATTAGAAACCGAAAAAAAAAAGTTCGAACAAGTGTCAGGTATAATATCAGTAATAGTTTTTTGCACATTATCCAATCATTTTGTTACTTCACCTTATATTTTTAAAATACATTAGCTTAAAAGAGTCTTTGATTAGCCCATAAATGAATTGATTGGGACCTATAGTCCGACCTGTATGCAAACTTAGACTCTCTCTTTCGCTCTCTCTATATGTCTCTCTCCCTCTGCTACCAAGGCCAAAATAGAACAGGAGAAGACGACCATCTCTCTCTCTGAAACCGATGGCCTGCACCATCAATTTTCGGTGTCTAGATGAAGGGCTGGGAGACCAGAACAGCAACAAGCGGAAGAGATCGGCTGCCGACGACGGTGGTCAGCCCCTCGGCATGGAGATCGATGACCACCCATCTTTGAAGAGGGCAGCCCTCCCTTCCGCCGAGGACCCGGACAGACCCACCTTCGGCAAGCCCACCTACGATGGAGTCATCGCCGGGAACTTCTGGCATTGTCCCTGAGACCCGCAGTCTGCCCACCCAACGAAAAACTTCTGGCTCCGCCACTGCGCGGTGGTCCTTCATTTGAATAGCATTATATCCCGCCATGGGCCCAATTCTACATCATCAACTGTCAATGCCATGTCCGTTTCTCGGATCAGCATGTTCGACTCCCTCAAATCTCATATCCGAAAATATGTGCTGCTTTGGGGCATGCTGATGTAGTACAGGCCCCATGCTAAGATCCGAGGTTATTTAAATGCTGCAGGCTTTGGATAAGGTGCTGACCCCTTCGTCCCAGGTTCGACTCCCAGGGGGGTGTGCAGGTGCCTTTAACTGGTGAACTCTGAAAGAGCTTAGGTGTCAGTGACACCACTCTAGGTTTACCCTGCAAGGGGTGAGCTCATTAAGCTACTCGGTTCTCTGTGTGTGTTCCTCGTCATCAAAAAAAGAAAAATGTTGAATCTCATATCTCACAGTACTTCAGTAAGCAGTACGCCACATCAGTTCATGAGGGATCTTGGATCTTAGATCTTTGATCTGACAAAAGGAGAGGATTTCTCCTTCAAGGGGAAGGGTTGGATCTCAGATCTTCGGATCTCAATTCTTAGGATTTCCCTTAGATCCGAGATCCTTTGGGATTCAAATGCACCTTCATGGAGTGATACGTGGGTTCACTTGACTACATAAACAAAAAAAAAAAATAGAAAAAGATCCTTGTCCGTAGGAAGGTTCTTACTCATCAAGAAAAAAAAAAGTTTTAGAAATAACAATTACCATTTATATAAGTTGTATTTTGAATTACAACAAAGAGGTCCATTTTCATCCATGTTTTGAGGAATTCAAGAGAACAACATAAATAGAATCATGTAAAGAGACGCCAAACAAAACAATTTTAGGGCCAATGAAAATTTTGCAGTATGAGCGTTCTTACATATGTATTCATAGTCATAGTCACTAAAATATGAGAACTAATGTGTGAACCTTGATTTTTATGAATTTTTTGTTCTTTTGTCTTGAATCTAATGGTAGGGACGTGATCTACATGCTTGGTTTTATAAGAACCTGCTCTTGAATCATACAAGATTTTTTTAAGACTTTAAAATCAATGGCTCATAATCTTCATAAATATTTAAGCATTCAAAAATCGCATTTTCATCAAAAATACAAGATCCAATGGTTGATTTCTAGCAAATTCACCATGCCAAGCACATCCACATGGTTGGATTTGCAAAAAGGTGTTGGAAATGCTCATATTTCTAGTTCTCATATTCTAGTGAATCTTGTATTGAAATGCACCCAATGGTGCCCACACCATGATGTCCTTCAAGAATTTGTAATTTGCAGAAAAAAGTACTAAACATACTGATGCATTTGCATTGTTGCAGGATGCTTTGGGTTTGAATCTGGTCTAACAGTCCTAGTTGGACCCGTTCCCACATCTTGGTCTGATTCCGGATCCAAACAAGCATCACCTGGTCT
This sequence comes from Nuphar pumila, assembly GCF_984573655.1. Lineage (NCBI taxonomy): Eukaryota > Viridiplantae > Streptophyta > Magnoliopsida > Nymphaeales > Nymphaeaceae > Nuphar > Nuphar pumila. The sequence continues at coordinate 125,280,030 of NC_143256.1, forward strand.
GCCATCATTGAATGAAACCCATTCTCCACTTGCATCGGATATATAAATATGGATACGGATCTTGACAAATTGGAGCCTGTAGGACAGTAGGAGTTGGATATGTCACATCTGGACCCTGATGGTCCGTAACAGGGTACCACCGTTAAAAGGGAAGAGGGAAAAGAGGAAAGAGGGGCAAAAGGAAAGAGCAGACCGAGAAAAAAACAGGAAAAAGAGAAAAAGAAAATTCGAGATATTATTTTTACCATCGCCATTTTTTTTTGTGCGGAAAACGAGAAAGGGGAAAACCGCAAACCGAGGAAAGTAAAAGCTCGGAATAATGAAACCGGTTCCCTGCTATGGCCCACCAAAAGATGACGACATTAGCTTTTGACTTTTTTTACTACCGAACATGTCCTTCTGACTTCAGCTGCCGTAAGATGACGTAAACACCAACGTCATTGGGATTCTACTTTGATGGGACAGAAAATCCCCTTGGGGTCCGTTTGTTTCACTACATTTCCTCTGAAGATTACCATTTTTCATGTGAAAATGGTTCCTTATCTTGCAGTGGGTGTATCAGGTCAGAGCAAGCACGGACGGGTGTTTGCTCTGATGAACGGCATCCCAAATACCATGGATGGATTCTACGCCTTCTAGATGGGTCCTACATTTTCTTTTAGAGCCGTTGATGCCCTGGATTGACGGCATCTAAGGTTTTCAAAATGAACGGCTGAAAAAATAGTTCCTCCATGGTATTTGTGATGCCGTTCATCGCATGGATGAACGGCATCACAGCAAAAACTGACGGGCGTCAGTGCCTGACCTGATACGCTTTCTCAATAGGACTAGGGGTGTCAGCAGGTTGGGTTTGATTGGGATCCAGGTGGGACCACACCAACATCTGATTTGAGATGATGGTACCTTACAGACTACTTGGATCCTATATGGATGGCACGAACCATACCAGGACCATACCGGATAAAATAATATTTTTTAATCTTTTTTACATTGAAAATTTGCAGATCTTTGTCGGAGCTCGAGTCGAGCTTGAGTCCTGTATAAAATTTCAGAAACCATACCCAGCTACATATATTAATCAGACCCTTTGAATCTGACCCGAATTCTAATCAGACCTTGTTGTTTATCACCAAACCCTGACCATATAAGGTTTGGTACAGGTGGGTTCTAGGTTAAAATCTACCCATTAACACCCCTAAGTAGGACCCACACTTCTCATGCTTATACAGACATGCATTTGCATTCCCTCCTTTTGGGAATGCTTTTTTTGTGCAAAACATTTCCATGCGACAATGTTTGAAACAAACAGGTCCTTGAAGTTCTTATTAGGGAGCAGGACAGAAGACTTGGCTCCATAAGGATGGATTCATTTTAGATTTTAGATGTTTTTCTTTATCTTTTTATTTGGACATTCGGGCTTGTTGTGTTTGGATATTGGATCATTATGCTTGATTCATATTTTTAAGATAAGTATTATCTTTTTAAAAGATTATCAGATTAGGTAATTTATTTGATTTAAAATTAAGAAATATCGCATCTATTTATAGAGAAGAGATCTTTGTAGTTGGGCAGTTGAATTGGATAAAATCAATTTTTTTTCCTTATTCTCTTTTCCCTTAATTTTCAGTTTTCTTGTTTTCTGAATTTTCCTTTAGTTTTCTGCTTTTCTAGACAAAACTAATGGTAATTGTACTTTTAGCAGAATTTTTCTGTAAATCTGAGATCAGATCTACATCAAGTTTATAGAAATTAAACCTGGTACGGACTCTGGAGATGGATGTAGATCCGAATATCACATCCATTTCATTTATAGGTCCTCTGGAAGCAAATGCTAGTTGTCTCAAGGCCTAGATACAACCCAGCCATCTTTGAATATATAAACATATTTTCAAAAATATCATAATAAAAACTGATATATTGGTAAACATTAAAGGCATAGATAAAATCATGATATTTCCAAAATGTCAAAATTTTATTATTTAATTCTGTCAGAAAGATCTCAAAAAGAGATTATTTTTTATATGTTTCTCTTCTTTTAAATGTTTTTTAATTCTAATTTTCACATTTTTAACTCAAAAAGATCTTTAGCGACTTCATGTTCCTGGAGGTCGGTGCTGCCAAGTTAACAATCTCCCCAATTTGTAATAAAATTATAAAACAGTTTGACATGTTGGAGTTCATAACCTTGGCTGCGCCTCCTGTGATGCCATACATTTGGAGTTCACGAACTTGGTCAAGTTTCATATACAGGACTTGAGTTAATGAGCCCGTCTAACTTGATTTTTTTTTGGTGGTGGTGGGGGGGGGGGGGGGGGACGGGAGGAGGAGAGGGGCCAGGCCAAGGAAAACCACTCATCACCAACCACACATTGGCGGTCTACAATGGGTAAACTCTTGAAGTCCCCCAAACCACTGTAGACTACACCCAGCTTCGACCTTATGGCAAGGGACACTGTTCTTGAGTTTAAAACTCTGATCGTATTAAGACAGAGCCCTTGTCATCCATCTTATGATCTTACCCTAACAGGATCTGTTCTGTAAATGTACAACTGTTAAGGAAACAAAGATCCAATTCTTCACAATGAAGCATGACCTCTCGGCCTGAACATGACTGTCGGCTAGACTGCCCTTGGGCATTCTAGTAGTGAAGGTCCGACTCACCACGACCAAGGATGGTCTCAAGGTTGTCGCACAGACCACTCGCTATTTCACAATCTCCTGCAACACTATCAGTGTATTCTAATTAAATTGCCTGACCATCAAAGACTAATGATTCAGACTTAGACCAACTTGACCCATATTTGCTAAGTGAGCTGGATATTGCCATCAGGCCTTCAATATCATTATGAATCAAACAGGTTGAAGCCTAGGTTGGGCGTCTTCCAACCGCCCTGTGGCCAGATAAATGAGACAAAATTTGATAATTCTACATATGTATGTCACTAGACAAACATGCTTGACCATATTCTTTTCTTAATTGGCATGGAGAAACCATCACTATGTTTTGGACCTCCCATGAGGGGCCGAGATGTGTTGCATTGACTGTGTATCAGAGTCGGTGTCTGCAGTGTAAAACTCCATGAGTACTCCCCCATGCTTACCGGGGCTTAGTTTCCCACTTAGCATAGGCCTTGCAGCAAAGGATGCACACATTGGGTACCTAACTCTCGATCTCCTTCAACATGAAAGCCTTAAGCCGACCCACCTAGGCAGGTGTGTGGAGCTCTTGTAGACATGAATGTTTATATTTAGCACATGAGAATGAAACAGACCCAATAAAATTTATGGAAGTTCACTTTATAGCAGACGGTAATATATTTATTTGTTAGTAATCACATGAAGATTAAGATTTAAAAAAAAATAGGTGAAAAAGCATGCCTGATATAACAAGAGAAATTTGCTAAAATGTGTAATGGTGTTTAGAGTTCCAACTTCCAACAATAAAAATACACCCCCTGACCAACCCAAAGTCCCATAGCAAGAGAGTTTGACCCAATGGAAAACAATGCATAGCAGTTTATTATGCAGCGGACAGCGCAATGTAAGTGGTGCATTGCAGGACTTGTCTATAGATCATACTCTCAGTGTGGTGCTGGAGTTCTGTTCCAAGATAAATATGCTGGATCTCCTAGACGCCTGTAAAAAGGTCATAGCTAGGTTACATATCCACATAAACATGGAAAAATATGCGGAAAGAAAATATCATAACATTATTTATTAGCCAACCAATATTCCAGATACTTTTCCTGGCTAGATCAAATGTAGAAACTAAAACAGATAATTACTTGGAAAAGAAAAGATGCAAGCATGAAGCATTCCATTACTAGCTAAAGAAGTCGGATTAAAGCAACAGAATTAGTTTGGTAAATATGCCAGTTGATCCAGAATTGCTTGGAAACAACAGGATGGTAGTTAAGTGACCACTTCTAACAATTCCACACAAGAAATTGTAGGTGATAGATAATAGTGAAAGCCACCACCAATTAAACAATGAAAATTGGCATTGTACAGAAGAAATACATACACACAGATAAAAAGAAGTCAAGTTTTACAGTTGCTTTTGAAATAATTTCTTCAAATGTCTGGAAGATTGGAGAAAGTTCCACCTTACCATCAAAAGTGTGTATCATCTTGCAACTTTTATAATGCACTAGATCATCGGGCCAGGCCATATAAGATAACTCAAATGGTAAAATAAGATTTACAATACATTTATCAAGATTGAAAATAAAAATTATGAAAATAATAAACATATTGATAATTTTAAAATATTATAAAATAGTTTCATTTTATGGCTATTAGGAAGTGGAAAAAAGTCATTCTGGAAGGAGAGAGAAAGAGAGATTCCTCATTTTATGCCTATTAAGTAGGGGGGGAGAGACGTTTTTGGGGAGAGACTATAAATAGTGACATTGATTTTTGAAAAAAAAAAACAATGTTCCATGTAACGCCTCCTTTTTATATGAAAACTCTATGCAAATGCCCTTGCAAATTTTTAATTACATTCTCATCTCGCGTGACAAGAACGACAATTAAGAAACAATTATAAGCATCCAATTTTTTGCATCTCATACCCTTGCTTCTGCTTTTATAATATTTAGGAAATGCTGTTAATATCAGATAATCAACAATATTTCATCAATGCCTAGGCTTAAAGAAGAAAACCAAGTTGAATGTCAGCCAACAAAATACAGAAAACCAATCTAGTTGTGAAGATAAACAATAACAGTGTTACGAACCTTGGGTGAACAAGATATACTACAGTGAAGACCAGCACCGAGAAGAAGCTCAACCCACCAACAGTCAGATATGCTACACCGAGGAAGTCATTCTTTCCACCAAGCCAACTTGTTGTTGAAAGCACCAGCTTCTTCTTGCCGCCAAAGCTGTATGTGTTATAGTTATTTTGTATAACTACATCTATTTTATCATTCCGCTTAAGGTCAACAGTGATTCTCCCATACAACTTCCTAAAGGTTGGCAGTGCAGCTGTTCGCATCCAAACAATAAGATCCTCCTGCTGACTTAGCTGTTATGTGCAGCATACGGTTCATTACAGATCAACCTTGTTCTCCAACCCCCAAATGCCAGGGAATAAACGAAACAATACACAAACAGGAAAAAGGCACACAACACAAAAAAGAAAATAAGTAGACAAACAATACATACAGGTATGCTTTCATTAAGTTTTGCACCCCCAATTAAGGATCGACTTTGAAAATTCTTTGGATAAACATCTTTTCCAAATTTATGATCACGATCACTCTTCCAAGATATGTCCTTTTTGTCGACTTCTGATGCTTTACTATTGATTGAAAACCCATATGTGTCGTTGAACAAACTCCAAGCTATGAGACCACAAGGAACAATAGGAAGGCCATTTCCACCACTAGCTTCAGGGTCACAGTTACTGGTATCATTTTCGTTACTCTTGCTCATTAACTGTTTGTCATTCCGGCTCTTGACGTACCTGAACAATCAAGCATTTGAAACTCAATAAATAACCGGAAACAATCTGAAAAAGATCCAAAAGAATATGCTATGCTTCACAATATATTAGAATTATAGTTAAGAACAGAGTTACCGGAAGCGCCTAGCTAAAAGGGGAAGCGCGCTTCCCCGAAGCGCGCTTCGGAAGCGCGGAACGTCGCGCTTCCGAAGCGTGGGGGGAAGCGTCCCCCTTTTTTGGGAAGCGCGTCCCCCTTTTTTGGGAAGCGCGCTTCCCTTTAATGGGGGACGCATTTCCCTTTAATGGGGGACGCGCTTCCCTTTAATGAGAAGCGCGCTTCCCCCTCGCTTCCCCCACGCTTCCCCTGTTTTTTCAATTTTTTTGTATTTTTTATTTTTTATTTTTATTTTTTTCGCTTCCCCCTCGCTTCCGAGACGCTTCCTATGTCGCTTCCGAGACGCTTCCTAGGTCGCTTCCGAGACACTTCCCGAATCGCTCCTAAGTGGTCCCCCGCTTCCCCGCTTCCTAAAATTTTGAAAGTGCCTCGCTTCCCGCTCCCGCTTCCCGTATCGCTTCCCGCTCCCGCTTCCTCAACTGGCAACCATGGTTAAGAATACAAGCAGAGCCTAATTTTTTAACGGACCATATCAAAAGCCCTCCATTTGAAAGAAAACTTTCATTCAAATTAAAATTAACTATTTTCTCAAAATGCATGTATATGGCAACCACAGAGAAAATGTAGGGTAATCTGTTAATATATATATATATATATATATATATATATATATATATATATTATTAAATACCCAATAGGGGTATTTTCGTCATTTTACATAGTTGTTTCTAGAAACAACTATCATTAATACTTAGGATATTTTAGATTTTTTTTTTTTTTTCTTTCTTTTAAAATCTTTTTTGTACCACATTTGAGGTCCCACCATGTAGTTGTTGGGACCCCAACGGTCATAAATATGACTGTTGGGGGCTCCCAATGACAACATGTGGGAGCTCCCAATGGCTCCCACTTTTCCCATTTCTTTTTGTATAAATAGGGGTGTGATCCCCATGTATTCTTTAAGCCTTAGAGCTCCTCTCTAATAAATCTCTTATTATTTTATGTGTTGCCTTTTAAAGGCTTGTGGTACTGTCCCATAGTCGACTTCTCTCTTGTATTTGTTCATTGTAGGACATTGTGAATTCTTTAAGCATTCTTTGTATTTCCGCATACTTCATTACATAATCAACAATACCAACAGTGACACATTGAGACGTGTATTTCATAAATATCCTATGTCAACATGATTGATGCAAAGACAGAGATAAGATATTTTACAACACAGTCCAATCAAATTCATTCTAAAGCAGGATGGGGCATTTCTTTCTTTAAAGTAATTCTGTGCTCAATAGAGAAATTTTATATTGACAAGCTTCAAATCATCTGGAAATTCCATTCATAGGTTCGAGCTCTTATTTATTCCTTATATTTTCAAATACCAAAGTGTTAATCATTATCAAGGGATGTCTTGGTTTAAGCAGATACATATATCCAATCACCGAAGACTAGTTCTGACCCTTAGGACATGTCTAAACTATGGTCACAAGCTATTATACCGGAAACTTATCGTTTGCCATTCATATCGCATGTCAGCTATATATAGCCTATATATTGTTCATTTGTTTACAATCAAGTTGATATTAAACATATAAAGAAAAAAACCAGGCACTACATCAGTACATTAGCTATAAACTACAATTATTATTGAAAATAAATAAACATATAATATAAAATTCAATGCACATGTTAACACAGTGTATGTTTGGTTTTTTCAAATCTACACTATATGAAGAAGATCAACCATGTGGATTGGGGAATCATACATTTTTATTTTTCTAAAATGAATCCCCAAAAAATTGTTACTTTTGCTTAGCTACATCATTTGAAAGGTTAGATTTTCAAAAGAATAGAAAATACAAGTAAAAAACTTGATTTTTACTCAACATGTACCATGATATATCGTGGTACCTATTTTTTGGAAATTTCTAGGATTAAGTTTGAGTGGTGATATATCATGTTATATAGGTTATATATTGTCGATATTGTTAAAATGGTCTGAACAATCTATTTGCATTGTGAATGCTATAAAGATGATAATGATGGCTGGAGTTGTGGGACCATGAGGCAATTTCAAATTCTTAAAGCGATGGTCTTTTTTAGTGTGTGTGTGTGTGTGTGTGTGTGTGTGTGTGTGTGTGTGTGTGTGTGTGTGTGTGTGTGTGTGTGTGCGCGTGAGAGAGAGAGACTCCAGAATTACAGAATCTGTTTAATGATAAATGTTGCACCAGATAGTGAATCTCTCTCTCTCTCTCTCTCTCTCTCTCTCTCTCTCTCACACACACACACACACACACACACACACACACACACACACACACACACACACACACACACACACACACACACATATATATATATATATAACCACAGCTCATTTGCAGGTAACAGTTTCTGAATCCATGATAGCACATCAGCATTGCACCTAAATGATAGGACAGGAAGAAAATATATAAAGCACACTTCTATTTTATTTTTATGTTGCAGTCAAATGTGGGAAGAATTGCATAAATAATGCACATGTTGACACTATAACTGTTAGAGCATACATGTGTTTACATTTTCACCATACTATTTATCTTGTATATTCTTTTTGCTTCAAAGGTACTTTCATCTGTTTCCCAATTTAATTTATTGTGCATCTAGGTACCTTGTGTCTTCTTACAAGTCAATTGAACATCTCCATTTGATGTAATTAAGCAACATGTTTCATACTTGTTTAGCTTCTCTCTGACCATCCTTGGTATTAAATTTGTCTTTCATAATAAACTTTGTCTTCTTCTATGTTGATGAAGCATTCTTAGATTTTTGTGGAGAAAAAGGGGCTCGTAAGTTTTTAGTTCCAAGTTCTGTAAAGGGCAGGATTAGGTTCTGACATCTAGCATTAACATCCCTTATGAGTTATGACATGACCTTCTCTTATTAATCTTGGATTTCAGGTTCAGGTCCAGTACCCAAAAAAACGTTGATATACAACTATTGTAGTATCCTCAAATATCTTAGGGCACCATTGAAATGTTTTGAATAGGAAATGCAAAAAACCATCAAAGAAAGGCAGTATTTTGGGCACACAAAGGATCCACAGCAAAGTAGTATGTGCATACCTGCGATGGTTCTGGTAAAAGTTATCCAGCTGGTAGTACACATATACAGGTTTGTTCATGTCATCTGGTACCTGAAGGAAGTTCGTTTGATTTTAAATTGTAATCTTAAAATAAATAAGGTCTAAAGGTCTCAATAGAGGACAAATGCTCAAAGTCAAGGGAGAAATTTCTCACAGTTAAAGTTGCAGTACAAGTCTTGTCAGCCTCACTTTGAATGAAAGCAAGCTCTTTTCCTGTCCAGTTACTAGGTACACATGAAGTTTCATATTGATACACGATTTCGACTACCTGAATTACAAGCAAGATTCTCTATGGGAGTAGGAAAAAACCTGAAAGATTAAATAAAATATCTCATGCAGCATGCATGGATGAGGCAAGTTATAACATAAAGTAGATCAAGTCTTACACCACGTGATGCAAACAAGGAAACAACTCCAATTGGGATAAAGATAACACCAATGAAGGCAAATGCTGTAATAACCTGTATATATGTAACAAAAAGATAGTTTTAAATTTAGGTAAGAGCCTCCCCCAAAACTAAAAACAAATCAACAAATAAACTGTCTAATTTTAAAGGTCACTACAACAGATGACAAAATACTAGATAAACTAAAACAGGCATGACTATGAGAAGCTAAGGCATACCCATCTTGGTGTTAAGATAGGTTTGCAAGCAGGAAGTTCTTGCTGAGTAAACTTGGAATCTGCAAAAGGGAGAGAGACATACCTTTTTTGTTAGGAAGATTATCTTATAGCATGTCTGTTATGAGGTGTGGAGCTCTCAAAAACTTTACTTGAGATAGACAGTAAGAAATTAAAACTCTAGGTTGAGCAAAATCTACTTTAACATTAAAAAAAAGCACATTTCTATTTCTAAAACTAATTGAATTTAACTGTTTAATTTCACTGAATTTGAAGCAGCTCTCATCTTATGAAAATGAACATTTCATATCAATCTGTTTGTTGGACCCTGTGATCAGTTTGACCCACAGAATGCCAATATCCAGACAAGGAGATACCAATGTACTCCAGAAGAGTTGCCAATGAAACAAAACTTGTAGATTCCCTAAAAACTGGCCACACCCAACTTTTATTTTTGGATCTAAACATGATTTTATGGTTAATTTGATTAATTTTCTATAAAATTACGAGCATCTGTATGACTTCATTATCAAAATTATCACATGGATACTTTCTTTTATTCCCCTGTCGTGCTCCCTTCTATACTATTACTAATGGAAACTACACAAGAATAGTGTATCCCCACTTTAATTGTGCCTACATTACATAGATCAAAACATATTTTTATGGTTTTACTTGAATCATCAAAGAACCATGAAATACAATGCTAGTATTTTATTTAACTGCTAGTTTTTCACAACCTCGCTTTGTAGTTCAATGTTTTATCCTCCTCCTTTGTACTTCAATACAGGCCACCTATAATGTGCATAAGTTTCTCATTACATAAAAGACTTGGGCTCATGACTCTCTTCATTTTGTCGAGGATAGTGAATGCTTGGGTTTTAGATAAGGCTCTCCTCACAAACAAGCAATAAAAAATATGTTAGGGCGCCGTCAGTTTTAGATATTGTTCCCCCAATGATCACAGTAACAAGTAGTTTCTGACAAGCTCTAATGTGTGTGTGTGTGTGCGTGTGCGTGGGTGCATGCGTGGGTGGGTGGGTGCGTGTGTCAAATATATCTGACGCTTCATATGTGTCCAAGACCAACATTCTTTCTGATTCTGGGAAACAGAAAATTACAGGCATTCAGGATTCATGTGACATTGCAGGTCCACACCATTCGCCAACCACTATCACCATTGTGGACCACATCTGATGCCATCTAGGCATCATCTAGTATCATATACATATCCCATCACATCCTTATTCGTCAAAATTTTGCATAAACTATGTTGCTGAGATGGATGCACCTGAGATTCCAGATGCTCAAGGACTCCTTTTCACACCTCTCCCATGTTCGAGGGTGTCTGAATTACATATTCTTTTCTTCTACAACCTTAATTTAGTCAAGGATGGGAACTGAAATCCTTCTCATGGATCCAATGGAACTCATAGTTTAACTGTAAAAGCATGCATCAAACAAAGTCAGCAGCCCTTTTGACTCCTAGAAGACTAAAGGGGCTCTTCATGTCCTATTTCATCATCTTCATTATGCTCTGGAAATTTGCACCCCAAAAAGAAAAACTTCACCTGTACAATGCATCTAGAGCAAATCCAGAAAACTGGCTTGTTATTTTCTATTGTTCTGCCAATAATCATCACTTAAAGATCACAGACATATTTTTGTTGTAATTCATCCATCATCACAGAGGCAGGTTGACCCACATCATAGAAGCACAACGCTATAAGAGGATAATCATTCAAGGCATCATATCTCATAAATTATGGGAGACTTATTAACTGAGAGGGGGTTCCATAACTTATTAAACCATATTTGATCACTAAGATGATGACAAACATCTCAGAGATTACTCAAAAAGTTGTCCTGTCATTTGTAGACAGGCAGCCTCTTTTTTAACTGTGGAAAGAGAAAAAATTTAAAGCAAAAATTCAATGAACCAAGAAAGTAGAAAATGTGACAAGGTGCCACCATCCTAGAAACTACTTCTATTGTTAATACACCTATCAAATTCAAGTTTGGTACCGAGTCTATCAGTGAAGTACAGAAGGATGTATCGAAGAATACACCAGATCAGTGCAAGTTACATGGGATATCATCCTCACCTTCTGAATTCAGCCAAAATCTCCGCCAATTCTAACAATTTACCATCTATCCTTTGGTGAAATTTCTTCTGAAAGTAGCATCCCTTGCATCTGCACCTGATAGGAGCTTCTGCTATTCCTGAGCTGGAGATAAAGCCCTGGAAATCTATAAGGAAGGGCTTTTAGACCAACTTATAAAAACCTAAAAGCCATCACCAAAAGCTTTTTCCTCGCCTTACATGAGGGAGATTGATATGCCAATTATGTTTCCAAATCAGAAAAACTAGAACTGAGAAACGCTTTCAATATTTTTCTCCAATATTCAAAAAGACTAAAATAACAATAGCGAACCAACTGTCATTCATCCAGTAATTACAATCATCGCCATCGTTTTCACCAAAAATTCTAATTAACCTTCATCTTTTGCAAGTTTCATCTTCCGCAACAGCCGATTCACCTAATATGAAAAATCCCAAATTTTGGTGTCTCACCGCATCTCTTCAGGGTAAAGTTCCCCCTTACGCTTTTATTACATTTCAAATGCGACGAAGAACCAGAAATTGAACATGATTTCAGAAACCTAACAAAATGAAGGCCTTTTCAAATACAGATTTTTCTGATTTTCTGTTTTTTCGTTCGAATATTATGGAAACCAATGTGTTATCTGTTCTAACACAAATCTCCACGCATTTTCGCCCTAAAGCGCCTATCCAAACCCTAATCCTTCATCATCCATCAATCCAAACCAAAATCATCGCTCCAACCACAAACCCTAAATTATCGGCCAAATCAACGGAAACAACAAGATTTGAAAAGAGAAAATACAGGATCATCATAGGCCAAAAGAATCCATAAAAGGAACAATTAGAAGGCACAAAGAGTCCGAAAATTAGGGTTGCTATGGCGAGAACTCACATTTAGGCCTCTTCGAATTCCGCCTGGGGGCGGAGGCATCGCCGGGCCCATTGCTCCCCGAGCTCGTAGCTCCCGTCACGCTCATCCCGAAGACCCGATATCGCCCGTCGGATTCAAAATCCGGCGACGGTAAGAACAGGCGCTCGCCGGAGATCGGGAATTTCGGCCCCCGGAAAAGCGGAAAAAGCAAGAACTTGAAATGAGCGTGAGAGAGAGAAAGAGAGAGACGGCCGTCTCTGGAGAAGATCGGGGTACTTGACTTTTAATTTTCGCAGACATCTGCCGGCTGAAAACTAGAATGACGAAAATACCCTTTTAGTTTCGTTTTCTTTAAAAGCTTCACATATTTTTCACTTTTAGAGGCCTTAGGTTTGGAATATTGAAGTAAAGCGATTCACTTTTCAAAAAATTGCTTAGAAAACCTCTTCAGTTATTTTTGGGATAATACTTGTATGTACAAACGCCTCTATAACACAAAGTCGCAGGTTGTTTTGACCCAGTCGGATCTTATAGAGGGATCCAAATGCAAGAAAAAGACAATTTGGATCGCATTCTTTTGACTTAAAGCCGCAATTTCAAGTGTTATGAAAATATCACACAAAGTGAGCTATTGATTTTTTGAAACCTCCCAAATAGGTGTGTCAATGGGTCAGATCTGGTTCGGATCCAGGTGAGTCCAAACCCAGATCTGACTGAGGTGCAACAATATCAGGTCCGAACCCAGGCCCAATCAGGTCTGCCATAAGAAAATCATACCTGAGTCCTATAAGGATTACATGAACCACACCAAGTCCATACTTAGTAAAAAAATATTTTTTTATATTTTTTATATTGAAAATCATGGGTCTTAATTGAAACTTGGGTCAGACTTGAGTATGGTATGAAATTCATAAACCGTACCCAGCTCCATATATTAATCAGACCCTTTGGATCCAACCCGGTTTCTAATTGAACCTCAATTTTTATCACCAAACCCTGATCCTATAAGGTTTGGTACAGGTCGGGTCCGGGTCAAACCCAACCCATTGACATCCCTACTTCCAAATCATGCCTTTTGTCGTAAATGGATGATCCAAGTACTGATTTCTGCTAAATAAAAATTGGTCACATCTATGATAGATTCATGGAAAACAAAAAAAGAAGAAGAAAGGAGGCATTTGTGTATACAAACGATTGCAGCAAACATTATCCTGTTGATTTTGCTGTCTGAAGTTATTTATTTGTCCTCAACCAGAGAGAGAGAGAGAGAGCTCTTATGCAACCACGTTCCACAATCTTTATTTTTCAGCCAGTAAATTATATCTGGATGGATTCGGACTTTTACTCTTTTGGATTTGAAATATATGGATCATATTTTGTCAGAACTGCACTCATACGCAGACGAAATCCAATCTGTTTAAACTTTTCAATGCAAAATACATGTTTGAGCCAATTCTTACAGTATCCGGCAGTACCACATAAAAATTCAGATTTGCGGATGAAGTTTTAGATATGGATTAGGATCAAAGCATGATCTAACATAATTCAATCCATTGGAACCCCTAGTCTGGGCTTTGACATGGAGTCCAGCAAGTAACAAGAGCTTAGCAGTCATGGTCTTTAATGAACAAAAAAGAAAAAACGGCAGCAGTGTTGATCCATCTTCTGAAAGTTGAGCTTCTCGTTTTGAAATCATTGTAACATGAATGACAAAGTCAATATAAATGATTGACAAGATGTCATATATAGTTCATGTGCAAGGACCTTAAAATATTTCTATCATTTCCAATAAAACACATTCCACAAGATCAAATTTAGACCAATATGAAAGAAGGCCAATTACATCAGTAAATGCATGTACCTAATATTCCACCTGACCAAACAAAGGTCAAAGTCATTAAACTGATCTTTTCTTTCTGAAACTTCACATCAGAAACGATATAATTGATTTTGGGGTATAATGGCAGTATAAATGATGCACGCTATTGAAAACTTGAAATCAGTGCTCTTCAATCTTCTTCAGCCCTTTCATGTCAGTTGTTTCCACCCTGAAGAAATCGCAAATGCAAGTTACATGGTGGCAAAATATGGTTTTGGAGAATCAGAAAAAGAAAAAAAAGTGTCTGCATGCGTGCACATGTGTGTATGCACGCGCACATTAAGTGAACATGTGATGCAGTCATCCCTTTATATGTATAAACTCCAGCAAGCCAATCAATATGTGCTACCCATAGCCCAATTGTGATATCCAAGTAAAAAATATGCTCCAGCTTAACAACCACAGGATGCCACACCTTGCCCCGGCAAGGCATCAAGCAGTCTCACTAGTGATGGATGGTGATTTCAACTAAGATCATGGCACTCACCAACCTGAGCACTGTGCACCTTGCAAGGGGGCAGCTCGATTTGTCCTGAGATGAAGGGACATCTTGAGTTCGAAACCCCAGGGGTGTTCCCATGCACAAATCGAAACATACTTTACACTGAAGGTGACGGAACAGGGCACGGTCAATGTTGTGCCTCTTGGCAACCCAAAAAATCAGTGGTTTCTCCCAGACGTGTGGGAGAAAAAAGAAGCCAAACATGCCACTCTGTTGATCAGGTGACAACTACACCAAGATAAAGAAATTGACATGCAGCATTTTTATTAGGATCTCGTCATGAATGTACCTAATGGTAACGGCCAAGGTTGCCAGACTAGGAAGCAGATGCGGGAAATGATACGGGGAAGCGGAAGTGATGCATTTTAAAATGTATAGGAAGCGGGAAGCGAAGAATAAAAAAACAATATGAGAATTGAATGAGAATAGAAATGAAATGCAAATAAAAGCTAAAATAAAAGTGACTATTCTAAAGTTTCATGATTTTTTATTGTAAGAATTAAATTTTTAACAAAGTCTAAAAATAATGACTGCCAAAGCACACGCAAGTGAATGAGAAGCGTGAGAGGAGACACATAAAAAACATAAAAAGTAGAGTGAGAAAACGTATAAGAATAGATGAAGCGTATGGAAAGCATAAGGAAAGCGTTGGAGAATCGAGATTCTCATCAAGTTTCGGAAGCGAGGAGTATCGCGCTTCCAAAGCGAGTTTCCAAGAAGCGGGCTTCCCACCTATCTAAGAAGCTTTCGGTAACTCTGGTTATGGCATCAAGGTTTCAAGTGCAAACTGTGCAATAAAAAAGGACTGTTCACAAATACATGTAATTTTTTTATCAACATTATCTTCATTAACGTCAAGCAAAAAGAACTCAAAAATCTACCAACACAGGAAAACAATGCAAGAGTAGGCAACTTTTGAACATAACCCACTTGGCCTATTTTGTGAATATACAATCTAATACCATACCAAAATCATCATTAATGCACCAATACTAAGCCTTTGCTGTGGGATCAGTTAATATCTCTTTATCTTATAGTAAGATAACCTTGTGATGCTGAAAATCAGTGAAAAGGTAAAATATCCTCCCTTAAGTTTGCTTTACCACATAAGCATTCGCTGCAAGCCTGCATCGCAATCAAACTAAAAAGATCTCAAGATCCCAAACAGGTCTCCAAGACCAAACAGTTATAGCTCTTTCAATTACTAGCACTCCATGGGACAATTGAATTGCTTTATTTAGATTTTTCTGAATAATGAAGTCACACCAGCAAGAGATGACCACATAACTCGACATAGATATCCTGCAATCTCAGTCATATTTCTAATCATGTATGCATGTAGCTTCAACAAATTAAATTTGTATCCAAATCTAAACAATTAGATGCAGCTCCTTCATATAACATAATAACTTGTTCATATCATTCCAATAGTCCATATGAAGATTAATATGATATTAACTCACAAGACCAAACATAATCTGATTATCCTCAAATATACATTATCTCATATTAGCATAACCCATCTACAACCTATGGTCTTCTTTCCAATGGGTAAATTTATAATTTTTCAAGTGTTAGCTTCTTTAAGAGCGTCTAATTCTATATACATATCTTTTATCCATTCAAGTAAATTTTTTGCTTCATTGTAACATGAGGGTTCAAAATATGAATGAATAGCTATAAGACATGCTTTATGTTTAGGAGAGAATGAGTCATAAGACACAAATTTATTTGGAACTCTTGAGGTTCGTTCAGATCTACGAATAGTGGTTTTTTCTGAAGGAATTTTTAATGCTTCATGGTTACTTTGATTTACACTTTCATTGGGTGTGTTTTGATTTCTTCTAGTGTATACTATTGGTTCAACTGTTGTTCTATTCTCAATAGGGGATTCTACATAAATATTTTCATCATTAGACAGTAGTTTAAATAAAAAAGAGTAATTAGAATTTGTCTTGCGACATATTTTCTTCAAATCCCACTTTCATTTTTAAACAAAGTTAACATTCCTTGAGACGAGAAGTTTAACATTTTTTATATCATGACATTTAAATCTTTTTTGTGTTTCAGAATAACCAATGAATGCACAGGAGATAGCCTTAGAAGATAGTTAAACTCCTTTATCATTTAAAACATAACATTTGCAACCAAAAATTCTCAAGTCTTTGATTGTCAAGTTGATATTTGAATAATTTTTCAAAAGGAATTTCATTGGCCAAAGTTTTTGAAGGCATCCTATTTATAAGATATATTGAAGTTAACGCAGCTTCAGCCCAAAGGTTTTTAGGAGCATTATTAGCAATAAGGAGAGTCCTTGTAGTTTCTATAATATGTATATGTTTCTTTCTGAAATTCTGTTTTGTTATGGGGTTCTAGGGCACAATCTTTGATGCAAAATTCCTTCGTTTTCTAAAAATTGTTTAAACTCATTTGACAAATATTCACCTCCAGAGTCAGTTCTGAGAATTTTGAGTTTACTTTCAAATTGATTTTTAATCATGTTATGGAACATTTTAAAGGTTGCAAACACATCAGATTTAAACTTAAGAAAGTAAATCCAACAATATCTAGTGAAGTCATCGATAAACACAACATAGTAGAAGAATCCTCCTTTAGAGGCTACGGGAGCAGGACCCCACACATCCGAATGAACTAATTTAAAAGGCATCGAAGAGTAAAAAGTTCTTTGACCATAAGGCAAGG
The DNA here is from genome assembly GCF_984573655.1 of Nuphar pumila. Lineage (NCBI taxonomy): Eukaryota > Viridiplantae > Streptophyta > Magnoliopsida > Nymphaeales > Nymphaeaceae > Nuphar > Nuphar pumila. The sequence continues at coordinate 125,297,399 of NC_143256.1, forward strand.
CTGTCATTTTACCAAGTAAACATTCTTTTACATTCAAAATTATCTTTACAAAGATTCTTGGTAATAGGTACAAAATTTAATTTCCTTATATTTGGGTGTCCAAGTCTATGATGCCAAGTCCCTATATCTTTTGTTTGAGATCTCCTTGCCTAGAACCTTCCCCAATCAATTTCCCGGGCCGGCGGAAGTGATGCATTTTAAAATGTATAGGAAGCAAGAAGTGAAGAATAAAAAAACAATATGAGAATTGAATGAGAATAGAAATGAAATGCAAATAAAAGCTAAAATAAAAGTGACTATTCTAAAGTTTCATGATTTTTTATTGTAAGAATTAAATTTTTAACAAAGTCTAAAAATAATGACTGCCAAAGCACACGCAAGTGAATGAGAAGCGTGAGAGGAGACACATAAAAAACATAAAAAGTAGAGTGAGAAAACGTATAAGAATAGATGAAGCGTATGGAAAGCATAAGGAAAGCGTTGGAGAATCGAGATTCTCATCAAGTTTCGGAAGCGAGGAGTATCGCGCTTCCAAAGCGAGTTTCCAAGAAGCGGGCTTCCCACCTATCTAAGAAGCTTTCGGTAACTCTGGTTATGGCATCAAGGTTTCAAGTGCAAACTGTGCAATAAAAAAGGACTGTTCACAAATACATGTAATTTTTTTATCAACATTATCTTCATTAACGTCAAGCAAAAAGAACTCAAAAATCTACCAACACAGGAAAACAATGCAAGAGTAGGCAACTTTTAAACATAACCCACTTGGCCTACAAGCCTAATTTTGTGAATATACAATCTAATACCATACCAAAATCATCATTAATGCACCAATACTAAGCCTTTGCTGTGGGATCAGTTAATATCTCTTTATCTTATAGTAAGATAACCTTGTGATGCTGAAAATCAGTGAAAAGGTAAAATATCCTCCCTTAAGTTTGCTTTACCACATAAGCATTCGCTGCAAGCCTGCAGCACAATCAAACTAAAAAGATCTCAAGATCCCAAACAGGTCTCCAAGACCAAACAGTTATAGCTCTTTCAATTACTAGCACTCCATGGGACAATTGAATTGCTTTATTTAGATTTTTCTGAATAATGAAGTCACACCAGCAAGAGATGACCACATAACTCGACATAGATATCCTGCAATCTCAGTCATATTTCTAATCCTGTATGCATGTAGCTTCAACAAATTAAATTTGTATCCAAATCTAAACAATTAGATGCAGCTCCTTCATATAACATAATAACTTGTTCATATCATTCCAATAGTCCATATGAAGATTAATATGATATTAACTCACAAGACCAAACATAATCTGATTATCCTCAAATATACATTATCTCATGTTAGCATAACCCATCTACAACCTATGGTCTTCTTTCCAATGGGTAAATTTAGAATTTTTCAAGTGTTAGCTTCTTTAAGAGCGTCTAATTCTATATACATATCTTTTATCCATTCAGGTAAATTTTTTGCTTCATTGTAACATGAGGGTTCAAAATATGAATGAATAGCTATAAGACATGCTTTATGTTTAGGAGAGAATGAGTCATAAGACACAAATTTATTTGGAACTCTTGAGGTTCGTTCGGATCTACGAATAGTGGTTTGTTCTGAAGGAATTTCTAATGCTTCATGGTTACTTTGATTTACACTTTCATTGGGTGTGTTTTGATTTCTTCTAGTGTATACTATTGGTTCAACTGTTCTATTCTCAATAGGGGATTCTACATAAATATTTTCATCATTAGACAGTAGTTTAAATAAAAAAAAGTAATTAGAATTTATGTCTTGCGACATATTTTCTTCAAATCCACTTTCATTTTTAAACAAAGTTAACATTCCTTGAGACGAGAAGTTTAGCATCTTTTATATCATGACATTTAAATCTTTTTTGTGTTTCAGAATAACCAATGAATGCACAGGAGATAGCCTTAGAAGATAGTTAAACTCCTTTATCATTTAAAACATAACATTTGCAACCAAAAATTCTCAAGTCTTTGATTGTCAAGTTGATATTTGAATAATTTTTCAAAAGGAATTTCATTGGCCAAAGTTTTTGAAGGCATCCTATTTATAAGATATATTGAAGTTAACGCAGCTTCAGCCCAAAGGTTTTTAGGAGCATTATTAGCAATAAGGAGAGTCCTTGTAGTTTCTATAATATGTATATGTTTCTTTCTGAAATTCTGTTTTGTTATGGGGTTCTAGGGCACAATCTTTGATGCAAAATTCCTTCGTTTTCTAAAAATTGTTTAAACTCATTTGACAAATATTCACCTCCAGAGTCAGTTCTGAGAATTTTGAGTTTACTTTCAAATTGATTTTTAATCATGTTATGGAACATTTTAAAGGTTGCAAACACATCAGATTTAAACTTAAGAAAGTAAATCCAACAATATCTAGTGAAGTCATCGATAAACACAACATAGTAGAAGAATCCTCCTTTAAAGGCTACGGGAGCAGGACCCCACACATCCGAATAAACTAATTTAAAAGGCATCGAAGAGTAAAAAGTTCTTTGACCATAAGGCAAGGTTGTCATTTTACCAAGTAAACATTCTTTTACATTCAAAATTATCTTTACAAAGATTCTTGGTAATAGGTACAAAATTTAATTTCCTTATATTTGGGTGTCCAAGTCTATGATGCCAAGTCCCTATATCTTTTGTTTGAGATCTCCTTGCCTAGAACCTTCCCCAATCAATTTCCCGGACCGGCGATCCTGCACCCAACATTTATTTGATAAAAAAATGACATCACATCCATGGTCCGAGATTTCAGAAACTGAAAGTAGGTTAAGATGAAGTTTTAGTATAAGTCTTATTTTTGGAATATGAAATTTGTTGTATTTTGACAAATCATTTTCAAAAGTTCCAACACCATCTATTTTCAAGGCAGTGACATCGACAGTGAAAACAAATGATGTATTTGAATTAGGTTGACATTTAGATAAAATAGACCTGTGTGGGGTCATATGAAATGAAGCTCCTGAATCAAGAAGCCAAGAGCACGTACCAGGAGTAGAAGAGGATGCAATGGCCGCTCTTGAGGTAGATCCTTTAAGCAATGGTTGCAATGCTTCTGTCAGTTGAGATAATGATTTGGTGAGGTCTTTGAGATTCAGAGTATCCTCGTCTTGTTTTGATGGTGCAACGACAATACGTTTTTCTTGAGGCCTATATTTGTATCTAGGACATTGAGGCCTAATATGACTGGGCTCATTACAGTTATGGCAAATGATTTTTTATTCTCTTTTATTCTTACTAAAATGAGGAGGTTTATATGGCTTGATATAATCATGGTTTTAAAACTCGCTGAGTCAACTCGTTGACTCGGCTCGGCCCTCCAACGAGTCAACCCGGCAAGGCAAACTCGGCTTGCCAAGACTCGACCTGACTCGGCTTGACTCGGCCTGACTCGGGTGAGTTCTGGGATGTTTGAAATTTGATTTTTTATTTGAGTTGAAACAAACATGGGACGAAGTACGGTTGTTACATACAGAACATATGTTTTGTCTGTTATGTTTTAAGGGTCTGTCCAATCTTGGACAAGCAATCAGACAGACCCTTAGGGTCTCTTGTGAGTGTATCCTTAGTGGTCCTTGTGTTGGCTGATTTGGTGGACTGATGTGCTCATTGGATTTGTGGTATGTGTGCTCTTGGATCTTCCATGTGTGTGTGTGTTAACTTCGTAACAGGTACTAGGTATCACTATCATAGCATAATCAACTATAATATTCATCATGTATTATCAGAAGCATAAAATTAAGGAACTAAGTATATGTTGAAAACTGGTAATTGGCCTTGTGGTAGCCAGTAGCTAGAAGTCACTCAAGAGAGGATTCGTAACGTTTCCATAAATTTCTACCAATAAGACAAATGTCAACAGAGCTTCACATAAGTTCTTGATTGCTTGACAATGCACAAAACCATCAAAATACAAAAATCCCGCTAATTCATAAGAAACAACATTAGGAGCCAGTGTTCATAGGGAAAAGAGTTTTAGCTCTGTTTGGGAGTGAACAACCAAGATTTTATATGCTGCATCTCTTTCGAGAATTTTTGTCATGCCACTTAATTTCATATTTTTCAACTTACACCATAGTTATTCTTCAACTTACTCCATAGTCCTTTGTCTAAAAAAGAAATTTGAAGGCTATTTAGCAGGCTATCCTAGAGGTTTTTGCTACAACATTAGTTGCTTTTAATGACCTTTGTTCATTTGTCAAGGATGTACATTTATATATGGTCACATGGACAACAAAAAGAACACATGGCATGCCATTGTTGTTCAATTTTTCATTAAGAATACTGTATAAGGGGGCATGACACAAGGGTAACTGGTAAGTTGGGAATATTCCTGTGAGATAGTATGGCAGAGATCAGCCTATGCATTTTTCAATGCTACTGCTCTCTATGAATGGTTTAACTAGAAAATGACAAACCCAGGAAGTAATACAAGCAAAAACCAAGCTAATTTAGTTGATGCCAATTGTTATCAGTTCAAACGCAACCTAAGAAAGAGTCGCATCTCTCTCCCAGTTTCAGTGATTACATGCCTTAACACAACCCAAGGATCTCTTGTTTACTGAAAAACATGGTTTGAGACAAATTATAAATTGTTTTTCTTTTAAATTCAAAAGTTAACAAAACCCGGTCCGAGTTGACCCGCCGAGTCACGAGTCGAGTCCCGAGTCACGGGTTTTAAAACCTTGGATATAATGTCCTGGTTTGGATGCGACAAGTGCGCAATCCTCTTCTTGTTTATTGCTAGAAGTAGCAAGTACACTAATATTCTTACTCATGTTTAGCCTAGTTTCTTCTCCAGTAAGTTTAGTGAGAATCTCATGAATAGGAGGAGGTGATGAAGATGATAGCAAAGAAGCCCTTGTTTGTTCAAACTCGGGTCTCAAACCATATAGAAAAGCGAAGAGTCTATCTTCTTCAACTTGAACTCTTCGCATTTCTATACACTTCCCTTCCCATTTGGGTTCAAAATGGGCAAGTTGGGTCCAAATGGAGGATAACTCCATAAAATAATCTCTTACATTCTTATCTCCTTGTTTGATATTTCTAACTTTTTCTTTGAGATAATACTTGTGAGCCATATCTTTTTCGGTAAACATACATCTAAGATATTCTCATGCTTCATTAGCCTTTTTGCAACATAAAAGGTTTGAGGCAATTTTTGTCTAAACTCCACTTAGCATCCATGAAAGAATTTTGGCATTTTTCATGTCTCATTCATCTAATTTTTTGTAGTATTCTTCCATAGCTTTATCCCTTTCTTCAAGACTAGTCTCCACACCATTTTCACCTAATGTAATTTTGAGAGTAGGTTCAAGAATAGTACCTCTTACGAAACCCCACAAACCTTGACCTTTTATGAATGTCTCCAAGTGTCCCGCCCAAATGTTATAGTTGCTTCCTTCAAGTTTGAATGGGGGAATAAAGTTGGAGTTGCTTGTATTGTGTGGAAAAAATTCACCCATGATAAATCACAAAGAAAGAAGAGAGTCACTACCACGAACGAGAGCAAGCATGTTTTACGAGGCAACCCACCAATACACGGTTGATCATAAACCAAGCTCTAATACCATGAAAAGAGACTTACAAATAATCAAGTTTTCAAATAACTTGACAATACATACATTCATCGAATACGCTAGAACAAAAATAGCATGTAAATGTTTCACAACACAAATGTAAAAGAGTGCATAAAAAGCACTTCAATCTGAATATAATTGAAAGGGAGAACCCTCTACAAAAAGTGAATTACAATGGGCACAAATGGCCTTATTTATAGATTACATGTTCTCTTGAAAGAGCTGTTGGGCTATTCCCAACAGCTCTTTGTCAACAGTCAAATATTGACTGTTGACTGTACATTGACAGCCAGTCAGACTGTACAGTGACAGTCATTATGACTGTTAAGAAAAAGACAAAAAAGGAATAAAAAGAAATAAAACAAAAATACAGAAAAATAAATATTACAAAGATATACGTATATACTTTAAATATATATTTATATACATATATGTATATATACATATACGTACTCTTGTATTACGAAGAGTATATATATATATATATATATATATATATATATATATATATATATATATATATATATATATATATATATTCCAGTATATACATATATATGTTATTTTCTAACAGTCACATGGGTGCGGGTGCGGGTGCGGGTGCGGGTGTGGGTGCGGCACTTCCAAAAAACCCGGGTGCGGGGTGCGGCAAAATATATATATATATATATATATATATATATATATATATATATATATATATATATATATAGTCCAAAAGTTGGACATAAATGACCCTGGGTGCGTTGACTGCACCTAGGGTCAGGTTGACCGCATCGGGTGCGGGTGCGGCACCTAGTTGGAGAATCCCTGTGACATATAGGGCAAAAAAAAATTTCTTGGCAAATTTTTTTTTTAAGTCTGAAAAATTGGACCAAAATGAACCTAGGTGCGTTGACCGCACCCGGTGCCGCACCCGCGTCGCGTCGACGTGGGTGCGGCACCCTGCTAGCCGAATCCCTGTGACATAGATGACGAGATTCACCAAAACAGTCAGGTCTGGCTGCAACAACATGAAGGGCTATTGAAAGGTGAAACAAAATCAGAGCAGGTGAGTGGTTGACTCAACCTCACTACAAATGAAGCAAACAATCCATCTTAACATTTGCACCTCAACTTGAAACACACTGTGTTCATGTTGCACATGCATTGCCAAACAATCACACCATGAAAGTGCTGGTATATCCAAATCTAAAATGCCTGCTAACCCAAAAAGCCACACACCTGACACCACCTATCAGTAGCACAACAGTAGATTGCCCGAACTTCATCCATCTAGCATCAATCCAAATATGATATCTTCGTTGAACTTACCATCATGAAGCACAATAGAGTTTTAAGTACTAAAACATACTGACTTGCAATGGTATTCTCCTTACAACATTTTTGTTTATGTTCTACCTTAAGCCCCTCCGCTCTAAGTTATTTTGCAATGAATCCATCAATTGTTTCATCTTCCCCCATCTAGCTACAATGGTGCGATCATTTCCAAATCAACAACCATACATTGAAGCTGTCTCCCTTCATCCATAAATAACTTTGGTAAGCTGTCCCTCTTCATCCATAAATAACCTTGGCAAACATATTAGTGCTGACACAAGTATGTACTTGCACTCTCTCTCTCCATCTCCCTATATATATATATATATATATATATATATATATATATATATATATATATATATATCAATGTTGTGAAAAGCGTTGTAGTGTAGCGTAGCGCTCCACCAAAAACTGAAGCGAGGCCTCAGAATTTTTTTCTCTAACTTTAAAAAACCTTTAAAAATAACTACAAAAACAAATAAATAATAGAAATGCTTTATTAATAAAGTAACAATCATTAAGAAACAGAAAATTATAAATACAACAACAACAACGCCTTCATCCTAAAACAATTGGGGTCGGCGATATGAACCAAAAAAGAAAATCATTTTGGGTCTTCCACATGAATCCTTCTCCTCCAATCATTTCTATCCAATGCCATGTCCTCGGTAAGGTTCAAAGCATTCATATCCTTTCCTATCATCTCCATCCATGTCTTCCTAGGCCTACCCCGACCTCTTTTAACTAATATATTTTCCCATTTCTCCATCCTTCTAACTGGAGCATCATTAGGCCTTCGCCGAATATGTCCAAACCACCGTAAACGATTCTCTCTCATCTTATTTATAAATAAATAGCGAAATTAACATTTTTTTTCTTCTACTGCAGAAAATTGCAAATATAAATAGTTTTGTTTCTTTTTTTCTTTCTTTTTGTCTCTATCTCTCTCTCTCTCTTTCTTTTTCTTTCTTTTTCTTTCTTTTTCTTTCTTTCTTCCGTTCTTCCTTCCTTTCTTTCTTTTTCTTTTTTTCTTCCTTTCTTCCTTCCTTCCTTTTCTTTCTTCCTTCCTTCCTTCCTTCCTTCCTTCTTTTTCTTTCTTTCTTTCTTTCTTTCTTTCTTTTCTTTTCTTTTTTTTTCTTTTTTTTCTTTGTTGCGCTATTTACCTGAGCCTCAGCGCAGAGGGCCTCACCTCAAGGCGAGGCACACTATTTATGCCTTGAGGTGCGTTTTTTATAATTATGGTAATATATATATATATATATATATATATATATATATATATATATATATATATATATATATATATATATATATATATACGGGGGATAGCATTTGCAAACCTCGTGGGTAAGGAACCCCCTAGTTGGAACTCATAGGGGAGGTTGTTTTGACCAAATCTCACCTCATGGATGTGTTCAGCGTGGTCAAAATAGTAAAGATCAATCCTTGGATCATACCTTTTCAATGTAAAAATATGTTTTTTTATTAGGTTTGAAAGTATGATACATTATAGGCCATTGATTTTTCAACCCTCGTAAAATTTGACATATACATTAGAAAAACATGATCCAAAGGCCAGTTTTTTCTAAACTTAATATGTAGATCACATCTGGGGTCAGGTGTGCAAAAAAATGAAAAAAAAAATTAAAACGTTACATTTTTACAATAGGGGGTTCATTACGGACGAGAGTAGCAAATATTACGCCTAGTAAAAAAAACATTTTTTTCAACTTTTTGGCAACATTTTTGGATCCAACCTTATAAATGTGATGTACATAGTTTGTTTAGTAGAAAATGTGTATTAGATCATGTATTTGCAACATATAAGCAGGTTTTCCAACGGCTTCAAAAATCATCAGCCCATGATGTGCCAAATTTTCAAGAATTAAAAATCATATTTTTACATAAAAAAATATGACCTAAGGTGTGTTTCCTAGCAAACAAAACATGTTGGAACACATCTATAAGGTCAGATTGAGTGGACGCATCTTACATCTATGATTTCCCAACTAGATTGTACATATTGTAGACAATAGCAAATATTTATCTTATATATATATATATATATGCCTGTTCAACAAAGCCATAAGTTTTGGTATTTAGGGTCTATATTACAATAGAATGGTAGATATAAAGAAGATATAATTAATAGGATTAGTGTCAGCTGGGTTAAATGGATACTAGTTTAAACTTAGCAACACCTGATTTAGCAGCATCAAACTCATTGTGAATTGAAATAGAAGAAATGACAAAAGGCATGAGAGTAACAACTAACAAGTAATCATTACACTAGTTATTGAATGAATGTTCCTGACCCATTGATGCAGTCCACGTTGGAGGAGAGAAAATAATGGCCCACCGTGAATCGATGTGGCTGAACTTCTTTATTAAACTCAGAAATGTTCAATAAGCAATAGGAAAATGCAATAAACAGGGAAAAATGTAAAGGAAAAACAGCAAGCAAGTAAAAGAATAGGAAAAACTGCAGGAAAGAAAGACGGCTGGAGCTTTTCAGTAATCTCTGCCTTCACGCAACCCTAGGCAGGGCCTTTTAAAGGTTGTTTACTGGACCGGGTCGTGGGTCTAGATTTGGATCCGACCCACGATCTGGGTCAGTCTCTATTTGCAGCTGGTTCTGGGACGTGCGAGCTCCACCACGCCGGACGTAGGTGCGCAGGGGTACCTCCCTGCGTCGTGGCTCCGTCCCTGCAAGTGAGTCATATGCGCGGGGTCCTTCATCTGCCCTTTGTGGCGGATCGGGTGGCACGATGGACCCAATCGGGTCCTGCCCTGCATCATTCTCCCCTGGTTGGGAAGAAGTCGGCTCTGTCGACTTGTTGTTGCCACAGGAAGCATATAGATCAGTCACGTTGAAAATAGGGGAAATATGCCAATCATCGGGCAGCTCAAGGAGGTAAGCATTCGAACCCAATCACTGAAGGATCCTAAAAGGGCCATACTTCTTAGGACTTAATTTGCTATAGGTGCCTACAGGAAAACGCTCTGGACACAGATACACCCAGACAAGTTGACCGACCTCGAAATGGACATCACGACGACCCTGATCTACGAAAGCTTTGTAGGTTTCATAGCTTTCAACAAGTTTGGCCCGGACTTGTCTGTGAATGTCACGCATATATTCAACGGCATCAAAGGCATCCGGAGCTGGAGCTGAGAGATCTGACACAAGGGCTAGGTCAACGACATGGGTGGGAGACCGACCATAGACTACCTGGAACGAAGATTTACCAGTAGAACAGTTAATGGAGTTGTTATAGGCGAACTCGGCTTGGGGCAATACGAGATCCCAAGTTTTGACATTTTCGCCCACTAGGCTCCGTAACAAATTTCCTAAGGTGCAGTTCACAACTTCGGTTTGGCCATCAGTCTGGGGGTGGTACGCACTACTGAACTGAAGCTTAGTTTTCAACAGGTCCCATAACGATTTCCAAAAGTGGCTCATAAAACGCGGGTCGCGATCGGAAGTGATTGTGTGAGGTAGACCGTGGAAACGGGCAACATCCTTGAAATAATATGAGGCGACTAAAGAGGCATCGGTGGTGCGCTTGCACGGGACAAAGATAGCCATTTTGGAGAACCGGTCAACAACTACTAAAATTGAATCAAAACGACGCGGTGTGCGGGGAAGGCCCACGATAAAATCCATGGATACATGCTCCCATGGCCGTTCAGGAATGGGTAACGGGGTATACAGACCACTATTCTGACGATGCCCCTTGGACACTTGACACACATGACAGCCTTGGATGAACTTGACAACATCTTTGCGCATTTTGGGCCAAAAGTATCGTTCATCTAAGAGAGCGAACGTCTTATCATGCCCTGCTAACCCTCCTTCATGTAATTCAGAAATCAACTGAAGTCTAAGGGAGAAGTTGGGCACACATAATTGGTTACCACGGAAGAGGTAACCATTATGAATACAAAAACGGGGGTCGAGGGTGCGATCGGAAGAAATGCACCCTTCCCAGACTTTGTGAAAATCAGGGTCCGTAGGGTATAACTCTTTGCATTGTTCAAAACCAATGACCTGCACTGACATAGTCATCAGAAGGTTGTTCTTCCTACTTAGAGCGTCAGCCACCTTGTTCAGGGTACCAGATTGATGCCGAAGCGAAAAGGTGTACTCTTGCAAGAAGCTGACCCACTTGGCATGACGAGCACTTAACTTCTTTTGACTGTTCAGATACTTCAAAGCCTCATGGTCCGCGTACAAGACAAATTCCTTATAAATGAGATAATGTCTCCAATAACGAAGGGCTTGTACAACGGCATAGAACTCAACATCGTAAGTGGAGTGTTGGCACCTGGCCTGAGTCAGCTTCTCACTAAAGAAGGCAACGGGCCTACGATTCTGACTCAAGACGGCGCCAATCCCTACTTTAGAGGCATCACATTCAACTTCAAAGACTGCACTAAAATCTTGGAGAGCTAAGACAGGAGCACTGGTCATTTTGTCTTTGATGATCGTAAAGGCTTTGCTAGCCGCGGGCGTCCAATGAAAACTAGTACCTTTCAGGCACTCTGTGATGGGAGCCATAAGGGTACTAAAATTTCTCACGAAACGTCGGTAAAAAGTGGCTAACCCATGGAAACTACGGATCTCTCCTATAGTCTTTGGGGTAGGCCAATCGACAATTGCGCGGACTTTTGCGGGGTCGGCCTTGACGCCATCAGATGACACAATAAACCCTAAGAACACGACACTGGACGTCATAAACTCATACTTCTTGGCATTGGCATACAATTTTTCCTTTCTCAAAATATCTAAGACTTGACGCAGGTGACTCAAATGCTCGGACAATGAGGAACTATAGATCAAAATGTCGTCAAAGTAGACAACAACAAACTTCCCAATACACGGACGCAAGACCTGGGTCATCATGTTCATAAAGGTACTTGGGGCATTAGATAACCCAAACGGCATGACTAGCCACTCATACAATCCATCACGCGTCTTGAATGCCGTTTTCCACTCGTCCCCTTCGCGTATACAAATCTGGTGATACCCGATAACATATCAAACATATCATCCAAACGAGGAATGGGAAAACGGTATTTGACGGTGATGCGATTGATCGCACGACTATCGACACACATGCGCATGGACCCATCTTTCTTAGGAGTAAGTAAGGCGGGAACGGCACAAGGGCTAACACTCTCGCGAATGAAACCCTTTTGCAGCAAGTCCTGAACCTGTCTTAATAACTCCGTATGCTCAGTGGGGTTCATGCGATATGCGGGAAGATTGGGTAGACTCGACCCTGGAACAAAGTCAATGGCATGCTGAACTACCCTTGCCGAAGGTAATCCATCAGGTAGTTCATCCGGCATAATGTCGCAGAACTCCTCTAGAAGAGGGGCAACGTCCGCGGGAATGGACACTGACGAACTCATCACTGGCTTTGCCACTAGGGCATAACAATAACCATCTTCCTGACAATGGTTCAGGAAAAGCCGGTACGAGAGGCCTGCGATTCGGGGAACTTGCTCAGGTTTGTCAACAGTGGGGAAACCAGTCTCCTTGATAGGTAGAAGGACTATCCTATGGCCATTAAAGACAAAAGAGTATGTGTTCTTGCGGCCATCGTGAGTTGTCTGGCGATCGAACTGCCAGGAACGTCCCAAAAGAATGTGACACGCGTGCATAGGGGCTACATCACACCACACCTCATCGTGGTAGTGTTCCCCCATGGAAAACCGGACTAGGCATCGCTGAGTGATGGGAACCTCATTTCCTTTCTTGAACCAGGTCATCTTATAGGGTTGGGACAACTTTTCGGTGTTAAGTTTCAAGGTAGACACCACACTCTCAGACACCATGTTCTCACAAGCTCCGGTATCAATGATGACATCACAAGCGTGCCCCTCACAGTTGCACCGGGTCCTAAAAATGTTATTCCTTAGCCATTTCGATGGGGCCGATTCTCGGGGTGTGGTCAACACATGACGGATGGACAACAAACTTTCGACGTTGCCGTCGAACTCTATAACTCCCCTCTCATCCTCAATCTCAACTAATGAATTGTCATCACTATCACTCTCACTTGCGGACTCGACAATTCCTTCAACCAGATGGGTGTTCTTGCTCACGGTCGGACACTTGGACGCGACATGTCCTAACTCTTGACACCTAAAACAACGAAGGGTCGACTCACTAGGTTTGGCTTTGGACCGGGTGTGGAAAGCTGGGCCTGACTGGTCAGGTTTGCTAAGGTCTGTTCTAGGTTTCGAATCACTAGGGGAGCTTGCTCCCCTGGTTGGGAAACTCGGCTTGGGTCGGCTGGTGGGCTCACTACAGGTTGTCCGATATTCCTGCCGCCGCTTCAGCTTGTCCTCGATGTTCATGGCATAACTGTTGGCTTGATCTAATGTCTCCACTGTGACACAACTAAAATCATCAGAGATAGCAGGGCGGAGACCCGAAATGTACCTCGTGACCTGCTGACGAGTTGTTTCCTCGATCTGCACACGCAGGGAAAGACGATGGAACTCCGCGGTGTACTCTGCTACAGTTCGGGAACCTTGGCGCAGGGTCAGGTATTCCTTGTAGGCTCGCTCGGCGTGATCCGAAGGCACGAACTTTGACTGCATCAGTCTTTGCATTTCCTCCCACGACTGTACGCGCTCTAATCCCTGCCGCTCCCTTGATCGTTGTAGCTCCACCCACCATGTCTGTGCTAGGCCTCTCAATCGCGTAGAAGCTAACGAGACACGACGATGTTCAGCAACTGTGTGATAATCGAAGAAGAACTGCACTGCATAAGACCAATCGAAAAACTGCTCCGCGTCGAATCGTCCCGCAAACTCCGGAAGATCCAGTTTCACGCCATAAGTGGAGGAGTGGTCTGGTGCTCTCTGTTGTCGCGGCTCCACCATTCCGGCAGGATGCTCGTTCCAGAAAAGGTCGTCGTCCCATGCTGCCTCATTGTCTGTAGGGCGGTATTGCTCGCCGGGATGTTGGTGCTGTCGAACTCTCCCTATGGGGGGGTCGGCGGTCAGGGCGCGTCGGTTCCTGCTGACATTGCCTCGGTCTGGTTTGCCCGGGGGCGGGCACCATCTGCGGCCGGTATTGTGGTACTGGAATGACGGGAAGGCCAATGTAGGGGGGAGGGTTCGGGTGAGTTTCTGGTTCCTCGCGGGTAGAATTGCTATAATATGGTTGTGGGTTAGGAGTATGGTGTTGGGCTGGAGGCTGAGTTGGGTTCTGGGTCAAGGTTGGGTAAACAGGTGGGTATGGGTATGGGTATGGGTATGGTGCCTGGTAGTTATATGGATGGGTTGATTCGCCCGATGGGATATGGATCAGGCCCGCTCCTACACTACTCGTCGGACCCAGATATGAGTGGGTTGGATCGAGGTTCGAGTTGTGGGGATAAGAAGCTTGGTTTGAACTTGATCCCCGATCCATAGCATTATGGGTCTGGTTTTGACTCGGCTCAAATCCAAACTGGAGCTCCGTCCGGGTCCGATATGGGTTAGGGTCGATCTGGGGTATATGTTGAGGGTCGGAACTAATGGGTTGGTTCTGGCTCGGGGCTGCCCGCGAACCGGAACCAACTAGGTAGGCTGGGTAAGGGGTGTCTAGACCCAAACCCGTTCCCTGAGACCCAATGGTTGGTCCCAGCGAAACAGGCCTGGGTCCCATTGCATTACAAACTGGATTGGGTCCTCTTGGATCTGGCCCAATCAACAAAGGTTCGCCAACTCCAGCTCGCAGGGATGCGGCTACAGAGCCTCCCCGTGTGGGGTCGGGGAAGAAATGTATGTCTCTCCCAAGCTGGGCTGATAGGACCGGGCCAGCAGTAGGGTCCAGCGTGACGCTGGGTCCCTGCCGACTCAGCTCACTCTGCGACACAGCCCGAGCGAGGCCCTGCCACGATCTCGGGCCCGCAGGTGGACCCAGCGCAACACTGGGGCCCTGCAGGCTCGGGCTGACCCTCAGCGCAATTGCTGTTGCGCCTGGCCACGCACCCTGGCCTGCAGGTGGACCCAACGTACCGCTGGGGCCCTGCAGGCTCGGGTCCACCTGTGAAACAGGCGCAGTCACCCGTTGTCGGGAGTGGGGTGCTCTTACCAGGGCATCGTTGTTCGCCGGGATCCCCTGGTGCTGTCGAGAGATGCCCGGACCATACATGGATGCTGGAACTGCTGGGAAGGTCGGTCCTCGTTGTAGGGGTATCGGCTTGGATGATTCAGCCCCCTGGGGGTTCAGATTTGCAGACACACCATCAGCAAAGTCTGCATCTGGTACTGCGCACGGCCCCTTGCGCGACTCGAGTGTTGTCAAACGATTATCCATCCCATCCAGCCTTTTCGATAGGCCTGCAACATCCCGGGTCACACGCAACACATTCTCTTGTATTTTCGTCAACACCTCCATGACACGCAACATTGGATCTTCGTTGTTCGCCTCCTCACGCACTTCGCCTTGTACCGGATCGGTTCCCTCCTCAAGAGCCATACCGCTGATGAAGGTGGAACGCCCGCTCTGATACCACTTTGATGCAGTCCACGTTGGAGGAGGAGAGAAAATAATGGCCCACCGTGAATCGGTGTGGCTGAACTTCTTTATTAAACTCAGAAATGTTCAATAAGCAATAGGAAAATGCAATAAACAGGGAAAAATGTAAAGGAAAAACAGCAAACAGGTAAAAGAATAGGAAAAACTGCAGGAAAGAAAGACGGCTGGAGCTTTTCAGTAATCTCTGCCTTCACGCAACCCTAGGCAGGGCCTTTTAAAGGTTGTTTACTGGACCGGGTCGTGGGTCCAGATTTAGATCCGACCCACGATCCGGGTCAGTCTCTATTTGCAGAAGGTTCTGGGGCGTGCGAGCTCCACCACGCCTGACGTAGGTGCGCAGGGGTACCTCCCTACGTCGTGGCTCCGTCCCTGCAAGTGAGTCATATGCGCGGGGTCCTTCATCTGCCCTTTGTGGCGGATCGGGTGGCACGATGGACCCAATCGGGTCCTGCCCTGCATCACCCATCCATATTTAAAGTCGAGCAACTCAAATATTATTTTCTCAACCTTGACAAAAAGTCCAACTATGATCTCCAAATATGAAACACATAATTACTAGATAGAATAGACTTGGATTATGTCATATGTATATAGATTAGAGTTGTCAGTCGAGGAAACGGGAGCGGGAAGCGATTCGGTAAGCGGAAGCAGGAAGCGAGGAACTTCCAAAATTTTAAGAAGCAGGATGACTTAGAAGCGAACTAGGAATCGTCTCGAAAACGACCTAAGAAGCGAACTGAAAGCGACCTAGGAAGCGAGGGAGAAGCGAGCTTCCCCTAAATGGGAAGCGCACTTCCCATTTTTTTTAGCGCTTCCCAACACGTTTCGGAAGCGCCACGTTATGCGCTTCAGAAATGTGCTTCCCCATGTCCTATGGTGCTTCCGATAACCCTGATGTAGATTATTTGAATAATAATCCACTCCACATCATGTACAAAGGATTCACAGTCCTAGCGGCCCTAGAAGAACCATCTGGGAAGATAAGCCTTGCTATGGGAAGAAACGAGGCTAGATTCCGAGCTGGTAATGATTCATTTTCTGGCCTAGCAAATAAAGCTTAACTCAGTGCAGCTCTATTAGATATAGATCACATGATAGACACTATCTAGTGTGTAGAAGTGTTTGAATGGATCCTACAAGGGAGACAACAATAAAATAGCCCAATAGGTCGTACAACAGCTGCGATGCCCATAATGTGGTACCACCACAGAAGAAAAGAAACAAACTAGAAAGAAGAACCTAATTGTCAGTGTGATCTACTCAGAAATATTGACCTTCTGATACAGTGAAATCGGTCATTTGTTTATAAGATTTCAGCAACGTTGTGAAAAGCGTTGTGGTATAGCGAAGCACTCCACCAAAAACTGAAGCGAGACGTAAGGCGTAAGCCTCAGAGTTTTTTTTCTTTAACATTAAAAAAAACTTTAAAAATATCTACAAATACAAATAAATAATAGAAATGCTTTATTGATAAAGTAACAATCAATAAAAAACAGAAAATTACAAATAAATAGCAAAATTAACACTCTTTCTTCTTTTTTATAGAAAATTGCAAATATAAATAATTTTCTTTCTTTTTGTCTCTCTATCTCTCTCTCTCTTTCTTTTTTTCTTTCTTTTTTTCTTTCTTTCTTCCTTTATTCCTTCCTTCCTTTTCTTTCTTTCTTTCTCTTTCCTTCCTTCCATTTCTTTCTTTTTTTTTTCTTTCTTTCCTTTCTTTTTTTTCTTTGTTGCGCTATTTACCTGCATCTCAAGGCGCAGAGGGCCTCGCATCAAGGTGAGGCACGCTATTTGCGTCTTGAGGCACGTTTTTGATAACTATGGATTTCAGAAATATTAACCTTCTGATATACTGAAATCAGTCATTCGTTTATAACATTGGACTCCATGTAATAAAACAAAAGAAAAGAAAGTAAATATGTACTAGACATATGGATCTTTCCAAAATGATTGAAGCTACACAACTCACTTCGTACTTTCCTCTTTTTTGAAACAGTCTACTTTCACTCGAATACCAAATCAAAGAGGATACAGGATAAAAGCACAAAACATAAAATGATCTGGTATAGCATTAGAAAATGCCCAAAATAAATTAGAAAGAAGAGTCAAAGAAGGCTATATGTATCAAGTATCAACAAAAACAAGAATTAGACTTACACAATAAGTTCAAGAGAATGCATCACTGAACTAAAGGCAGAAAATAAAGTATGGAATCACTTACGTCATTCCATGAAGCACAAGCTTTTGAACTTTGGTGATGTCCTCACCACTTTGGTTATTCTCAATAAAAATGGTTAAGCTGCGCAATTGTTCAATCTAATTAGGCTAATCTGTAATCTCATCCATGTTACCGACAACATCTCCAAAAGAAATATATGGTCTATCATTCCAACACAGCTAATCCGCACCTGCGCACACTCTGAAATTTGACATATTTTAAAATGATTGGCTTTCCCTGCAAATCAAAGAAACAAAAAGAGGGTAAGCTACACACGATATGGCCTTACTTTTAAAATACATGATGCCAAGTCTGATACATTATCTTACTTTAAGATGATCAGGGGACAAAATAGCCGTGTCACTGGAAGGAAAGTCATTGACATTGCTGCAAAATATTCAGTCAAAACATTACGACCTCAGAATCACTGGTAGCAAGATCTATCAGCATGAGATAGAGATCTTTCATTAATTATCACATCAAGAAACAAAACACACCTAAAGCCCATATTCTCCTTGTTGGTGAAGAACTTCACCAGTCTGGGACCTGTTCACGAAGCCCATGGTTGATCTTACACAGAACAGTGCATAAGAAATATAACACATTGAGAAAAACATTTGGAAACATCTAGTATTAGGAGAATCAGAAAGCTGTTCCACACAGTTTCAGGCAAAATAATAACAAGAATAGATATTATCTTACTGCTTAGCTTCCTTTGTTGAGACTGAAAAGGTAAAAGAAGATGAAACAGAAAAGATACGCAAGTGACAGCAGGTATAGCTTCAAGGATTTTGTCATGCAAAAAAAATGTAGCATTATGCAAAACCGAACATTGAAGACTTGAATAAGGGACACCCTAATCCATAACATGTAAAATCACAACGTGCATGCTCTGCAGCTGCTCAGATATGCAAAATGTATAATCCATGTGGAAAGCTGACACACCAGATATAAAGTCTTCTTTATTGCACCTGTCTCACTATGTTTTAGGCTCTTTTATTTGATGGTCAGATTCATGATGCGTACTGGGTTTTTTTCCATCATCCACACATATTTCCACACAGCCTCACAATCAAACAGGTTATAGGTGGCCCAGACAAGAAGTGCAACCCTTTCAGAATCCTAACTACCCAGTTTTGTAGCAAAATTTGTTCAAGCTTGCCAACTAATAATGCATGAAGTATGAATAGTTTTTAAAGGAAACACCTTCATGTAACTAGCAGATAACACATGAAATGCACAAAGTATATGAAGACAAAGCCTGGCCTTTCTAATATTAACATTGACTTCACCAAGTTTCTGCATGCGTAGACCAAGAACAGATCAAGAAGCCATGAAGACAAATCATTATCTTTCCTTCATCATAAAATACACTTTCCCTGAACACAGTTGTAAGCACAATCGAAACATCTGGAAGACTGGAATCTGTACATTGAATGCAGTTCTATTACCAAATAGACCCTATGATTTAAAGGAATCAAAGTGCATTCTTAAATATATAATGGAGTTAAAAAGAATTCACTCGACCTTCCATACAATACAAATTAAAATCAATTAATCATTTGGATGGATGATGACCATCATCATAATCAAATCGATCAAGCTTTACGCCAAACAACACAACAAGAAAAACGAGATCAGAACAAGGAAAGAAATAAAGAAAGAAAAACGCAATTCCAGAGGGGGAATAGAAGAATGTGCAGAAAGACCAATAAAGAAGAGAACCCAGATCCCGTACCATCCTCTTCTGGCCCTTTGATGATGAGAGAGTGCAACTTGATGACTTGCTTGAAAGGGATGTAAATCAGAAGCTGCTCGTCCGCATCACTCTCCAGATATAATTCATCAACCTCCCTGTATTCCTAGCACCCAATTCGAAAAACCCAACAAATAAGCAACACCCACATTAGAGAGAGAGAGAGAGATTACTTGTTTGAGCGCGTTGACTAGAGAGTGAGAGGTGTTCTGATTCAGGCATTCGACCCCGCTCCAATCCACGAAATCCAACAAATCAACCTACAGAAAATGAAAAAACTTAGTGAGAGAGACCCATCGATTTGTAGCAAAGGAGATGAGAAGAAGGCCCTCACCTGACTCCTTTGGGTTGCAGTGGTGGTCTCGAAGGACATGGCGGACGAGGGAAGGGGAGGGGAGATGCAGAATAGAGAGAGAGAGAGAGAGAGAATCTTTTCCCTCGCTTTTCTATGGAACCCTTCACACGTTCTCTCAAGCCACAACGCCTCGGACATGGGGCCGGAATCCAGATTCCTAGATCCGATCCGAATAGAGAACAGGTTTGGAGTCGTGTTTAATTTCTGTCGATTGCATACGATTCCAGACGTGGGTCCAACATGTGGGCATGGATCAGAATGGTCAGCGAGCAGGGACGTAAACGGTTTTGATTTGCATCAGATGTAACCAATAGCAGATCCGACCTTTTGATCAGATATTGGTTAAATGGATTCGGATTCGGATGGCAAAAATCTTATACCAAATCTGGTTTTTTACATGTAATTGGACTCAGATATCTTAGTGTTGGTAGAAAAAATTCAAAATCAGATCCGCATATCATTATAATCGCTTAATGGTTTTGGCTTACCAAATCTAACTAAATGGAGTCGGATTCAGTAGGATATCGGATAAAATCTGATCCACCGACATTCCTATCAACGAATAAAAGTCAACCGGACATGGGGCTAGAATCCAGCTCCTGAGACCTGTTCGGGATAGAGAACGGATTTCCACAAGAGTTCATCATCGTTCACACCATTATGAATTCACATTATCTCAGCCAATCGTGATCCAAACGAACCCGAAATATGAATTCACATGTCGTTGAAATGTAAGATCCCCACAAATTCAGCAATTATAATTATAGCAATTTAAATTATAATTTTAAAAGATTGGTTTTTTTTATTTAAACAATTTAAAAGAAATGCGAGCAACTTGAATTCGTGCGGAACAAGCTCCGAACCAAAATTATGGTCCCAGTGGGAATTCTCAGTCGTGAGAATTCTTGCCTTGCCATCCAAACACGCTACATTTTGCACGACAAGGTCTTTATGCCGGGTGCGGTTTCTTCGGGTTATAAATTGAAAAAAAAAATGTTGGTTTAATGATGCTATGTTTTTATCCCAAATAGATTAAACATGTCTCCAATAGACTTGCAAGCAAGGTAAATATCTACTATTGTCATCAATAGGGCTGCGCTCGGGCTCAACTCGTTTAAACACTTGGACCAAGTAAGTAAATGAGCTGAGCTTGATCCGGCATTCAAGCTTGATTAATATTGATTAGCTCGATTAAGCTGGTCTAATTGTGTCATATGGCAACTAATTTTAAGATATGTATTGTTTTTGTTGACTTTTAATTATAAATTTTGTTTTTAACTAAGTTGGTAACATGTATACCATGTATGTTTGTGGCCGTCTTGGGTTCAAATCCCGATCTTTATGCAATTATTTTTCTTTCAAAATGTAAGTTAATGTGACTTGAACAAAGCCAAGCCAAGCTCAAACTCAAGCCAAGTTTGTACATAACTTTTCAAGCTCGGCTCAATTTGAACGGAGCTTTTTGCCCAGCTCATGTATACCTCTAGTCATTATACCTGTAGGAAGACAAGGAGCATGGAGGTGGTTATAAGCTCGGATGGCCATCCAGCAAAAACAACATCCATGATAAAATAACTTTCATCATAAGCTAATCTTAAGAAAACAATTCTATAAAAGAGAAAAGTGCCCTAGCTTTAAGAGAGATAAAAAAAATAAAAAAAATTGTCAAAATGACATTACATGCAAGGGAGTTCAAGAAGACACAATGATTTTCAAGCTCTCATCTTTTTCTCCTTTTATCTCTCTCATATTTTTTTTCTTTTTCTCACTTCTTATCTGAGAGGCTATTGTAAAAGGTAAAGATCTCAAAATAAAGTTTCAAGTTTTTATATCTCATTTGAGTGTTAAAAAATTCAACACTCCAGGTTCCAACTAAGTAGAATTAGACTCAAACTAGATTTGAGATGATGATATTGGGTCCGGACTTAAGTTTAATCTGATCCAGCATAAGAGAAACCATACCTGGATCCTATAAAGACTACATGAACCCTACACGAACTATACCCGGTAAAATAATATTTTTTATCATTTTTATATTGAAAAATTGCAGATCTTAATCGAAACTCGGGTCTAGCACGGGTCTGATATAAAATTTCAGAAACCATACATGGATCCACGTATTAATCAGACTCTTCAAGTCTGATCCGCATTCTAATCTGGTCTTCTTATTTATCAAACCCTGACCCTAAAGGGTTTGGTATGGGTCGAGTCTGGGTTAAACCCAATCGGTTGACACCCCTAGTTGGAATTGTCCCGTCCCATTCTGCTGGTGCGACAACCTCAACTGCCTCAGGGACATTTTCAAGGAAGAGGGCTGCGAGGCCAAGCTGAGGATCTCCGAAACAGGGGACGGGAAACCCTACGTGACGGACAATTCTAACTACATTGTCGATCTGTTCTTCGAGATGCCGATCCGTGACCCCCGCGCTGCTGCGGCAGAGATCGCCAGGCTAGAGAGCATCGTCGAGCACAAACTCTTCCTCGACATGGCCACCGCCATGATTGTTGCAGGGGGCTACTGGGGTTTCAGTCAAGACCAAGTGAGAATAGGGCCAGAATTGCTTGTTAGCATAAATAGTCCCCCATCTCTTCTTTTCATCTTCATTCTTGCTGTTCTGCTTCTTTTGTTTTCCAGGGTTTTGATTCAATTGGGGATGGTGAGAGTGATTCGATTGAATTGAATTGATGGGGGAATTGGATGGTGTGGTGGCTTCCTGTTTATTGTGTGGTGACTGTGATCTAGTGGCAATTGTGTAATTTAATGAAGGAATTGGGTAACGTCATTTACCCGGCCTTTTTTCTTCACCAAATTGGATACTTCACAATCGTTCTTTATCCTTTTTTCACTGTCCCTCTGTTTTTCTTTTTTTGAGAGAAACTGTCCCTCTGTGGAGGAGCCCCTGCTGGAGAGGAGATGAGAGGGGTGTTGAGGCTGGAGAAGAAAATGAGTGATGACTGGATTTGTCAACTACATATTTTGAAGACATGTTTTTTTGAAAGAATAATCACTTTTTGAAAGAAATATTTTTGAAGATATGTTGAAATAGAGAGATGGGTGGTGACCTTCATTCTCTTCTCAACTTTGACCACCACTCTCATCTCTCAAAATCCACTCTCATCTCTCAAAATCCACTCTCATCTCTCAAAATCCGGGCTTTCGAGCAACTGTGTAGGTAAGTATCTCCACTTTCATCATCACTCTCATCTCTCAAATCCGGGCTTTCGAGCAACTGTGTAGGTAAGTATCTCCACTTTCATCATCACTCTCATCTCTCAAATCCGAGCTTTCAAACAAGAGTGTGGGTAAGTGCAACAACTGAGATTCACTGAATCTCTATCTCGCCTCCCATCACCAACTCCCAAATCTTTTGATTGGTAGATTTTTAAGTTGGAAATCATTTGGATCAGAAGCTACTAGTTGTTTTTTTCAAGGACTGAGAAACTACTCTCAGTATCAGAGAGTGTAAACCGTGTCACACCCTTTGCTTTCAGGGAGTCGCCCGGCTAAGCAAAGGTCGTATCCCTTGCCCTCATTAATGCAACAGGTTTGACACTCGTGGGAATGGAAGCCTGGCCACCCGTCTAGTAGCCAAGGTTCCCTCCACTGTGCATTGTGAAATAAGAACATCAAGAATGCCTGTTTATCCACCAACAACTGCAACAATGTGATATGGGGTTGTGATGGTATTATAAGTTGTACTCTCTCTCTCTCTCTCTCTCTTGCGTATGCATCTTAGTGATCTTCCACTCCCTCCTACTGATGCTACCTATCCTTTGTCACAACCTGGGCAAGCGGCTATGACGTGAGCCCATTTTATCTGTCTAATGTTCTTTTCTCTTGTGCTTTCTTTATTTGTTTTGGCTTTTGTTCTTGTTCAATTCATGGGTTCAACATTTTGTTGATCTTCATGAGTGGTAATGTTGAATTACTTTCTGCTCTCTCTCTGGTGGTTCGTATTAATATAAAGTCAGCCAAACAGTTCTTCACAATCCAAAATTTGTCTCTCGTATATAAGATTAACATATGTCCACATGGTAACAAAATTGTTCAAGGAGGCACAAATGCTCAATAATACAAACGAAAAGACGTGACAACAACGATAGCAATAATAATAAGAGCTATTTTCTAGTATAGAAGCCCGATTTTATACAAAGATGAACGGTGCCGATCTCCTCTATATGCCAGGAATCATGGCTCCAAGCAGTGTCAAGATAATGAACCAGTTCATGCTCCTTGACAAGCCAAAATCAGCTGAAACAATATCAGACGTTAGTGTTTTTCTTCTAAATCAGCTGAGAGAGAGAGATGGTAATTGTAATTTGCATTTTGTTTGTATCGTTGTAGCCGACTCATTTCGCCATAAATACCAATTAAGAAGAGTCATGAACTTCACAAGTTATCTAGCAGGCCGGGTGTTGGCCTGTTGAATGAAAAACTTAAAGCGTGTTTAATTACATTACTTTTTTTTCCAAAAAAAACAAGACATAATCACAAGAAATGGAGTGTAAACAGTATATTTGTATTGCATATAAAACGTGGAATTTCTGGGAAGTATATTTTTCAATGACATTTTCAATTTCTTGCAGATATTTTTTTTATGACAAGGAACCCTTGCCTAAGCGACGGAAAACCCGGGACGGGGCCTCACGACCACCCTGCCTTACCTGGCCCACCTCTGAAATCTACGGACACACCGGAATTTCTTGCAGATATTTGTGACTATGGTTTGGAGGAAATACCACACTCGCCAAGTAAATGTGTGGGTATTAGTGACACAACACACAGACACCATTGTATCTCCATGAGTCACTTTTACTTAATGAGCTGTGGCTAAAGAAGAAGGAAAGGAAAATGTAAGATTTGAATTCATGAATCACCTTTGCTGCCTGTTGGACTGCTAACAGGTGAGACTGTTGGCTGCGATTGATTCCCAAATCCAATTCCAGCACCCGAGCAATCAGTTCCAAGAAAACCTGCCAGATGGTCGCTTAGGATCAGCATATGGAAAGCGGAGAAAGCAATCTGTATCTGACATAGGATTACAAGGGGTTCAAGTGCATACAGACCATGCTTAGCTCTCAACAGGATCATAACTAAGAGGATAAAGAAGTACATCATACACTGGTTAGGTAGATTAGCTACAATCAAGCAAGCTTACATACATTTACCGACGCATGTGAAGTTGGCCACATTGAAGAGGTTGCTATAACCCTCTTTGCAGTCGCACCTATACCCAACAGATGAGATCTTCACGCACGTCCCTCCTCCACAGTAGGCATAGGTACATGCTGAGCCATGCAAATGGTTTCTTAGTAATTGATAAATGATTTTCAATAATGAAATTCATTTAAAAGATATGCTTTTAAAAAACAGGGTTCAGTGAGAAGCCCTCTGTAACATGAATACATGATCCGGTAGATAGCCAATAGAGACCTTGATGATGATGGAAATGCGAATGATGATGGTGATGGTGGTGGTGGTCATCAAATATGAGACAGTACTTATGATAAAATGTACCATGAGAATATACAATTATTAAGAATCAGAGTAACATTTGATATTATTGTGTATATGTTGATGATGAGTTAATGATAATTGTAGCAGTTCATGCTGATGATAACTTTTTTTTTTCATAATTAATGGTGCTATTGATATGCAATGATCATGATGATAGCACTGTAGTTACAAATTTGTGATGCTCATGGTGGCACATCATGATGTTGAGGGTGATGGCATAGGTGATAGTACAACATAGTGAGCATTTACCGTGGTTAAGTTTTATAATACCAGATGGTGGTGATGCATGATGATATTGTTGGAGCAGGCTGAGAAGATGATGCACAACATAACATCAGTATTATGCATGAAACTTTTTGTTGCCTATTATGTTCATAACACTATGATAGCAGTGATGATGATGGTGGTGATGCATGATGATATTGTTGGAGCAGGCTGAGAAGATGATGCACAACATTACATCCGTATTATGCATGAAACTTTTTGTTGCCTATTATGTTCATAACACTATGATAGCAGTGATGATGATGATGTAAACAATGTGACTGCCTACTACAGGCCACAGGGCATTTACTAATAGAACATAAGGAAAAGAAAAGTTACGATCGAAAATAGAAGAATTTGGAAGTAATGAAGGTGCCGGAGGTGGCGTGGCGGGCTGATTGCAAGAATAGTCCACAGTGCCTGAAATTGTAGAGAGATAAACTTCATCAGTTGTAAGTGAACAAAAATTAGAGAAATGTAAGAGCTCACAATATTAAAACAACAGTCATGTGATGCTAAAAGGATATTTCATGAGGATAAACTAGAATTTGCACAACTACAAAGTAATGTTGAAAAAAAACTGCCTATGGTTAAGATGCTACATGTAAAAAGTGTTTAAAATCTGAGTTAATACTTTCATTCGACCCTAATGCTGCACAGATTGCAGAAGTGTGGTGTTTTTCTTATTGAGATATTTAAATATTATTGGTTGTCACCTTATTCTATTTTTTCTTTTTTCCATCCCTTATTTCTTTCGAAAATATGATGTCGGATTAGAAGCATTGGTATCTGTTCCAACATTTGGGCTCTGTTTGGGGGCCTTGAATGGGAGGTGTTGTGGTTTCTGCCAGTGCTCTCAAGCTCTCTGCTGTCTGGGAGCAGTGATGTTGCCAAAACACTGCATCCGTAGTGGAGTTGGGAGCCCCAAACACCGCATTTCAACACCATTTCACAAGAAGATGTTTTTGGAAACTCCATCCTCAACACCATATTTTGGCAAAACCATATTTTGACAAAACATGGAAATGGTGCTTCCATCTCAACGCAAGACTGCCAAACAGAGCCTAAATTGTGTTCTTATTGAACCTGTCAACGAATTCAGGTTCGTCATATTCAGTAGGCCTTCTGAGCTGAGCTTAGATGTAGGGTTATTATCACTAAGTTCTCAGGCTAGATGAGGTTAGGTCTTGGTACAATCCCAAGTTCAACCTCTTGAAGGCATTCATACATAAAGGAGTTTGAAATGTGTTGGATCTGGTTCAAGTAGAAAATACGCAAACCATGATCCATATCATGGTCTGGCCATGATAAGGTTCCAATTGATCCAACATGACAAGCTTGCCAAACCAATTGAAGTGAGTCCGCGCCTGGGTCCTATGGGTTGGCAGCAGTTCAAAGCTGACCAATACTCTTGTATGAATTTACAGTTTTGAGTCAAATGCTTGTTAATTTAATATTGGTCAAGTCATCAGGAATGCGTAATCAACACACTTTAAGCTTGTACATTACAATGATAGGGGCTGACAATAGAACACGGATCCCATCATTTGAAATAAGATGGGTTCCATCCTCTCTGACAAATATCGCCAGATTTATAAAAATCTCCCCAATATATCACGAGAAATTGCCTAAAAGTTTAAAACAACAATTTCTTGTGACATTTTCAAACCGTGATGAATATCCCGATACTTATATTTTTAAAAGATATTTATTGTGAAAACCCCCAAGAATTTTATTTTTAAATATATTTTATTTATATTTTCTTATAAAAATTACTTTTTATATATTTTAATTTATTTTTTATTCCCGAGATTCTACCAAAAAAACACAAGATTTATGAAATTTTTTAAAATCTCCCAAGTTTCTTTCCTGCCGAGATTTTGCCGTTTTTAACTTTTGTCCCTATGGTTCCATCCTACATTCAATCCTAGCCATCCAATAGAACCATCTAGCAGTTGATTGGATGGGTAAGATGGAACCCATTCTATTTCAAATGATGGGGATCTGTGTTCCTGACAATAGTTTGGTTTGCAGCTTGATCATTAAGGAGTCAAATTGGTGCCATGATCAAATTAGGGAGTCAAATTAGGGCATAGTGACACAATTTATAAAATAAAAAAGAGATCCAATTTCTCCATGTGTTCTGGATCCTACCCATTTGCCTACTTTTTGTGATATTTTTGTTTTAATGCTAAAAAATCATTTTATCATATTAGAGAAAAGGTCTCATACGTATGATTTGGTGTAATATTAGGAAGATTTGGGATCATCTCGTTCGTTGATTCTAATTGGGAACACCATTAAAACACCGTGCCTATGAAAGCACCATATATATCGACTTCTGGATAACGTTAACATAGTAACAAAAGTTCGAGCCGAGCTTGTGCTGGCTCGGCTAAGCTGGAGAAGAAATTTTGGTTGTTCAAGCTAGGCTTGCACTCGAGCCGAGCTTGAACCCCTTTTGCCCGAGATCGGACCACCTCGAGCAAAGCTCAATTTTTCTATTAGTTTTTGAAAATTTTGTCAAAAACTTTTTTTTTAAAGAAGGGAAGACAATGGGGTTTTTAACTCGCACACCACTTCCAAGAATGACCAACAACCTACCCATTAACGTAGGACTTTTGTTTATAACCACATTATGAGCAAAATAATACATATATAGAGTCTAATTTCTTTAGATACTTATGTGAG
The DNA here is from genome assembly GCF_984573655.1 of Nuphar pumila. Taxonomy (NCBI): domain Eukaryota; kingdom Viridiplantae; phylum Streptophyta; class Magnoliopsida; order Nymphaeales; family Nymphaeaceae; genus Nuphar; species Nuphar pumila. The sequence continues at coordinate 125,325,681 of NC_143256.1, forward strand.
CATACAAGCTTATTTGAGTTGGACTGACTGTTCAAGCTCGGCTCATTTATGTGCACCGAGCCTGAACCCTTGTTGTAGCTTGACTCATTTATTTTTTTGAATGAGTTGGAGCTGAGCTTAAACTGGTCGAGCCCAAGCTAGCTTGGCTGGTTGTGTCTCCCTAATGAAAGCATTATCGATACAAAAAAAAAAAAAAGGATTGCTCACTTACAATTGGGGATGATGCAGGGCATAAAGTCTAGGACTGTTCCGTTGGTGAATCTTCTCCACCCTTGTTCGCACTCACAGATGAATGGAGGGATGCTGCTTGAGACCTTACAAGTGCCCCTCCCACAGTTTACAGCTTTGCACACATCCCCTGCAAAATATACAACATATAAATAGCATTTATGTCACAGGGACACGGGTAGCATCTCAGTCACGATGCAAAGTTCATTTTTTTTTAAAACAAAATAACTATATAAATATGTTAACTAATAGTAAATATGTTATAAATTTAATTATCTATAATTAAAACATGTATCTTTTTGTAAATGAGCTAGACAATTAACTGCGGCTTGCCATGAGCTCGAGCTTGGCTAGTTCACCAGCACTAGCTCCGACCCATCAGGTGCATTCGAACCAGCCCAATAACATGCAGTTGGTTTGCAGTTTGGGTTATGTTGAGTTGAGAAAATGAAAGCTCGAACCCGAACCAAAGAATAGTTTGAACAACATACATTTTAATTTGACGAACATTTTATATATATATATATATAATATAAAAAATACCAGGTTAGATCGGATTGGGTCAGATATTTGACAAAATCATAGCCCAAATCTGAGCTGCATATTATTCGGATCAAGTTTTGCCAACCTGTATGATCATACTCGGGTGAGCCTCTTTCCGCCCATACCCTGAATAGGGTTTGGGATGGGTCAGATATCTGACATAGACCCGACCCATTGATATCAATAACAAGTATTATGATATATTAAAAATATGAATAGAAGACGCAATTTTGCCACCCATTTCGAACGTTTAATATATCTCAGCATTGTGCATAAATATCACGACCAAAAGAGATACTTTTAAAAGCGTGATATATAATTCCCCATTCATTGTAAACTTTTAAATATACCACAACAAAAAATGAGTTAAAAACATGAGTATATATTTATGGATTTATTTGTTTAAAATAACTACAAAGGAAGAACTTAAAAACCCAAATACTCTAGGAATTCCATTATTTTCTACGAGTATGAAGAACTTAAAAAACAGAGGAAATTCTCGATTGCCTTGACTATCCAAACACAACTCAAGCTTCTCCCAGCCTCCTCTAGCTCAAGTCTACTGGTGGTCAAATTGGATCAGCCCAAGTTGTTTCTAAATATTTGGATATCAACACCGATCAAGAAAAAACGGGAAAACTTGGGATATTGCATTGTGCCCCGGATTGTCATTTCCCCACAAATCCTTACTTTTCCGGATAAGTGGGTACATCAAATCATCCCTTAAAGAGAAGACAGACTATTATAACTCATCAAGCCGTGCCCAAGGACAAATCCGTCGACTCTGTGATCAAACCTGCCCATCATTTCGATATTCCCAAGGATAGCTGGGAAACCGTTTTACTCAAAAACCAAACACCTAAAGTCTTAAAAGACACCAACCATGGAGCGCATCACCAGTAGCCATCACCATTCATCTTAAAGATGGACGGCTGGAACTTTTCCCCGGGTGGGGACGTTACCGGAGGGCTTTCTCACGAGAAAAAGAATTCCCAAGAAGACAAAAAACCGAACGAGAGGAAGAAGAAGAGGAGAGAATTACCGAGAATCGGCGAGTCGGTGGACGCCCCCGCAGCATGGAAGAGGAGGAAGAGAGTCGCCGGAAAATAGATTCCGAAGAGCACCATCGTCGGCATCGTTCCCGTTCTTCTCGACCTCCACCCCTGAAGAAGAATAAGAAGGTCGGGAATTCCGTGTGGGAATTTAATGGAGACGATTGGGAAGATGGAATTCTCGGGAATTGAAATTCCACGCATACCAACCCCTTGTAAAGGATTACGTGGTCGCATTTTCGTAATATTAGGTTATTATGGAATGCCTTTGACTGACCGTAAACTGGGGCGTTGAGTTTTCACTTTTAAAATGACTATAATACCCTTCAGCATCCTTTTTTGGGGTCTGTGGACGTGTTCATTGGGAAATGGATCTGGACTCTGGACTTGGGGGGGTTAGTAGTGGGGTGAACTGAAGCAGACGAACCAAATCCTAGTTGGTCCATTATGTTAGATTGGGGCTTGTGATGATAACATAGGTCCAGACCGGTTGGCTTTCAAAATGGTTGCACGATATCAGTCTAAGCTTGGCTTGGAATGTGATAAGTCAAACTGAGCCCAGTCCAGTCATGCCATTGTCCACGACCGGATCGGAGATATGATCAGCCAACTTGACTTAGAAGGTTTGACTTCATGTCCCACAAGGTTCAGCTAGTCGAGTTTTGGCTACACATTGGCAGTATGATCTGACCCGAGTTCAAGCTGGGTCTGGATCATTGCATTGAAATAATCGAAAGGTATTTTGGTCATTTCGAAGTCAAAGAAAATGTGCCTCGTATTTTGATTTGGTAAATGCACCGTCAAGGAACTCACTCGGTGGGTCCCACGCTAGAAACACTCGAGGAATTGAGTCGTTCAATTTGAAGTAGTCTTTCATCAAATAAAAATGACCAAAATACCCCTACAATTTTCTGAATTTCTAGAACATTTTGATTCTTTGAAAGCCCGCCGCTGTTAAACTCTGACATTTGTTCGTTATTAGTTTCTAGATACGAGGACAAACGTACAGTTTTCAAATATGACGGGTCGGACCTGGTATAGATATGGGTCCGAATTGTACTGACATATTTGGATCTGGATCCAACACGGAATGTTCCAGGTCAGAGCTTATTTCTTATTCTTGAAAATCATACACGAAAAAAATGATAGGGGCATTTGTTGGGTCTCCAACTAGTTATGGATGTAAATGGGTCGTATTCGGCTCAGACGTAGACAATAGTCAATTTAACATAATGAAATTTTGCCTAATCTGAAACTGGATCCAAACTATGTCTGCCCTAGCAAGTTGAATTTATATGGTAGTCCTGGTTCTGCTAAAAATGTTTTGAAAGAAAGGGTTCTACATGTAAAAGGTGTAAATGAAATGGATTTGATCTGTATCCAAATGCAAACCCCACGGAAAATATATGCTGATCCAATCCAACATCCAAAAGGTCGAATCATGCAAGTCCAAATCCAATTTGAATGCATATCCAGATTATGTTCTAAAATCTATATCTGAAAACAATGTGCGGATTTGAATTGGATATCTGAGCAAATCAGATCCACTTGCACACCAAATTTAAAGTATTTCAAACAGAAGGGGCGCACCTTTGTCTGTGAAGGAAAGAGACCGATGGTGGTCCAAATTCAGGCAGATCCATACCTGGGTCTGAACTTTGTCAAGCTGTTTGGATCCTATCATCCTGGATATAGAGTCAAACTTCAGAGCTGATCATGAAAAAAATGTTTTCTGGGTTACCCTTCATGCTAAGGGTAGACCCAATTGTGGATGACTCAAAAAGTCTTTGTCTTCGTCAATAAAGTATGTTAGCTAGCCTACTTGGTCTTGCTAGGCTCATGGATTCAGCACTTTGAAATCCAGTGGTGCTCAACAATGCTGTCAGAATCGAATCGAATCGGCTTGTTTGAATCGGATCGGCCCTAAATCAATTCGCTTGAGGGTGGAATTGGGCCCTACTAAAAAAATCGGCAAATTCGACCCTTAATTGGCAAGATCAGGCTAATCGGCCTGATGCAAGCTGAATCGGTATTGTACTAGTCCTTTTTGTGATTCAAAAAAAAAATCAATGATTTTTTTGAATTAAAATAAATAAATTGACTGATTTAGCTAGATTCAATTCAAGCCTGAATTGGCCGATTCTCTGAATGCGTTTTGAAAATCGATTCAGGTCTAAAACCGATTCTCGCCATATTGGTGTTCAGTTTCTAAAATGTTGCAGACAAGTCTTATCTTTTAATGAGAGATGCCATCAAGTTCCTGAACTCGATATCCTGGTCGGGTTGCAAATGATGTAAAAACACAGGAGTTCATGAACTTGGTTATGTTTTATGTGATGCTCAAGCTTACCCTAAAAAATGGTGTTGCCCATTATCACATTATGGATCCTATTGTCACATTCAAACCCATTATTGTTTTTATGATCACGATCTCATGTACTGTGTTCTAGCTATGAATGATAAAGTGACATTGCCATGTTTTCAATGGAGAGGGAACAAGAAAAAGAGGAAGACTTTTCTGAAATTTAAAAGCCTCAGTAAAAACTTTTTTCTTTATGACAGGAACCCTCACCCAAAACCGGACCACTTAATTGACCCACGTGAGGCCGGCGATCACCCTGCCTTACGAGGCCCACCTTTGAAAGCTACGAACACACCTGTGTGCCAAAGGAGTTTGACCAAACGCCTCAGTCTCAGCATCTTCACAACCACCCTGCTAGCCACGCGGGAAAAACTCAGTTGAAACTTATGGCACAAAAATATCAACTTCTCCTCAATCTGACTTCACACACTATGACATAGACTTCTTTGATGTAGATGCCGAAATTAATGGGTTTGATTAATGTGAAAGCCAGACCATTAAAACTTAAAACTTAGAAGTCACCACGGGTGATGTGTTTGGTTTCCACAGAAATTTAGACACCATGAGACTTTAAGTAACCTCCTTACTGCTGATAGGATGTATCCCATCGCGTTCATAAGGCATGGGGTTGGAGGACTACCTGGGGTTTACTTTTTTTTTTTAAAGGCAAGCTGGGGTTAGGCAGGCAGACCCCTACCAGTTATACAATTATACCATTGGGTTTTGAACCTGCAACATCCCAAAACAAGGTGGCATGCACTAGCTGCTTCTACCAGACAAGCAGAGCCCTGGTTGGTACCTGGGGTTTACTTTGTAGACGTGTCTATAGAAAAGTTCTTAGTCATGAAAAAGAATTTCAGTAACCATTGTAATGTCCAAAAATTTCACCCAAATTTTATGTAATTTTTTTTTGAAATAGTAAGCACAACGAAAATGATTTTAAATAAAATGACAAACATCTTGAGCGAGTTACTGGTGTTAGCATCTGAACAAATCATCGATTAAAAATAATAAGATTAGAGTTTCATTACTTAGAAATTTAAAAGAGTTATTACAATAAAATTTATTCAAATGAACAAAAAAAAGTTCAAATAAATAAACAATGGTCAAGATCCCTAAAGATTGTGTAAATCATGACTCCATCTACAGCATCCCACAACAACTCATGTATCATCATTAGTTTTTTTGGCAAAATGTCAGTCAGGCTTCATTAGTCTCACTAGAAAACTCATCCCAAAACATGTAAACAACATACCAATATATAAGAGCATGCATTATAAGAAATTTAATGTTGAGCATTTATTAGTAACAAAATTACTATGAAACATGTGAAAGCATGTATTATAAAAAATTAAATATTGAACATTTATTAATGTCAAAATTACACATATCTCAAGGCATATTCAAATTAATCTATAATGCATTCACATAATTCGGTATGCAAAATCAATTACATTAAAAAATGTAAAGTTATGCAGTTATCATTTATGTTCTATAACTAACTCTATACGGGTACTTGCAGTTTGCTTATATCGAGACAGATGAGATCATCCCAAGGTTTATTATGCTTGACACTACAACAGAGCAGTAGATTAGCGACGACCACCTTTCGTCGCTAATCCGTCGCTAACCATGTTAGCGACGGATTAGCGACAACGCGGCGACAGTATGCTTACGTCGCGAATATTTCGACGCTAACTGGCGACGGAATTATTCCGTCGCCAAGTCCGTCGCTAATTGCGACGGAATAACGAGCACTATATTCCGTCGCCAATCCGCCGGTACTAAACGGCGACCACGGCGTGGCGACGGATTTAATTCCGTCGCTAAGCCGTCGCTAGATTAATATGAATAGCGACGGAATCATCCGTCGCTAATCCGTCGCAAAAACGAAAAAAAATAAAAAAAAATTTATTTAAAAATTAATTACGGAGAACTGTACAATTTATATTTCCTGTACAATTTATATTTCCTGTAAATAAAAAACAAACCACACAAAAAAATTCATATAACAAGTATCTATAATAATTAATCGTTCCACCTTAAAACTAAAAAGTTTAATTATTTACAATTCAACAATTACAATTAGGAAAAATAAAAAAAATAGAACTTCTTCAACACAGTCCTCTAATCATCGCCAAGATTTTGTGCGTCTTCTTGTTCATTGTCTTTATCTGTCCCTTCAGCTCCACTACCCTGATTATCGCTAGTAGCCTACACAAGAAAAGAACAGTCAGTATTGATAAACAAAATATAATGAAATAAATTACACACTATATGTGATTCTATCATGTGCTCATGTGTGATCTAAGGCAATAAAAAAACTCTATATGTGATTCTATCATGCTCATATGTGTGCTAAGGCAGTCAAAAAATTGAATATGTGATTATAGCATGTTCATATGTGTTTTAAGGCATATAAAAAAACTCTATATGTGATTCTACCATGCTCAGATGTGCTTTAAGGCAAGCAAAAAACTATATATGTGATTCGATCATGCTCGTATGTGTGCTAAGGCAGTAAAAAAATTGAATATGTGAATATAGCATGCTCATATGTGCTCTAAGGCAGGCAAAGCCAAAAATTTTATATGTGATTCTATCATAAATGATATATAACATGTTCATATGTGTTCTAAGGCAGTTAAAAAACTCTATATGTTATTATAGCATGTTCATATGTGTGCTAAGGCAGTCAAAAAACAGAATATGTGATTATAATATGCTCATATGTGTTCTTAGGCAGTAAAAAAACTGAATATGTGATTATAGCATGCTTATGTGTTCTAATGCAATAAAAAAAACTTTATATGTGATTCTATCATGCTCATATGTGCTCTAAGACAGACAAAAAGTTAAATATATATATATGTGATTCTATCATGCTCATATGTGTGCTAAGGCAGTAAAAAAATTGAATATGTGATTATAGCATGTTCATATGTGTTCTAAGGCATCTAGAAAAACTCTATATGTGATTCTACCATGCTCAGATGTGCTTTAAGATAGTCAAAAAAACTATATATGTGATTATACCTGAGAGGGACCTGGAATCGAAGATCCCCTATCCTGAACAGCGGCCTTGATCTCATTTCGGAGAAAGGGGGCGACGGTGTATTGGAAGTAGTTATTCAGTGATTCATTAATGATCTCGCGTACATCATCACCGGAAAGAATAGTCGGCTGCTTGGAGCTTATGTCGGCGCAAGAAGTTGGTGAGCCGTAACTGGAAGAACCAATAACTGGTGAAGTGTTCATATTACTCCCAAACCCGAACACGCGACCTTTTTTGGGTTCACCTGCTGCAGTCACCCATGCTGTAGGATCAAATGATGGATGCTGAGTAGCGTCTTCACCATATCGCTCTACCATTTGTTGCTCATATGCCTCCTACAAAATAATGTTTAAAGTATTCATTAATAATTAATGATAACATTATGATGACTTGCATATATATTGCAATGATTATTAATAGAATTAATACATACCGTTGTCGTTCTCGCCTTCTCTGATACGAAGACTCCCGTGGTCTTCCGTTTATGTGTTTCTACAAACACATCCTTATATGGTACACTGCCTCCTTTTTCTGCTTCCTGCGAAGTTAAATGACAAAAGATTTAGTACACAAATTTGCAACTATACTTATAAAATTAATATTATATATTGATGAGTTACCATTTTCTTTAGGTGGCTCCCAAATGTCTTAGATCCACCTGTGTGTAGATGGGCTTCGGGCATCTTCGATCGATTTTGTGAAGCCTTCGCAGAGCGATTTTTAAATGCATCTCCCGCCCACATATCGCACATTTCATCCCAGTAATCTCTCCTGATAGTAATAGGACCATGGCCCTTCCACAGTAATGGATCATCTACTACGCCAGATGCTTTTTTTGCTGCAGTCTTCATAGTGTGCAGCATGTCTGCAAATCGATTGGCAGCCACCTTCTGCCACACCTTCCTTGCATCATTTTCTTCCACCGTAGTTGCAAAGCGATTCGAAGCCTACAAATATTTTCAGAAAGTTAGTAGACATTGCTTAAATAAATTAAATATGAAACACATTAACTATGAGGAACAACTGTATACCATGAATGAGGACCACAATCTGTCTAATACCTCCTTTGGGTACTCTTTCCATTGAGCAACTGGTCCTGGTAGATGTTGAAGAAGTGAATTCCTAATCTCCCGTACTACTTCTTGTGGCTCAAACCTCGTGCTGCACATGAATTGTTACACAGTAAATATCAATATAAAATATTTAAAAGATATGCAATAATTGAAAACAAAATACTTACGGTCGATTATCGATATACACTATTCGAATGAGTCTTCTTGTGCCAGCCTGTGAAGACCCTGTTTCCTGTGTTGGCTGTTGACTTGTGCGATCAACTGGTGTAGGTGGGTCGTATACAGGCGCAACATCATCTGTAAAAAAATACACACCAAGTTCTCAGAATGTGCATTTGAACTAATCAAGCATCTAATTAGTTATATGATATACCTATCACAGGAGCCCGTGAAGATGAAGGTTGAGCCTGGCTACTACTGGATGAGCGACAACTATAACCTCCACGAACCATATTCTAACAAATAACATATGTCATACAATACATTCAAATAATTCACATCAAGTATTACAATGCATTCAAGTCATTCACATCAAGCATTGCAATGCATTCAAATAATTCAAATCATTGACATCAAGTATTGCACTAATTCAAATCATTCGTTAATTGCATAAATTATAATACATTCAGATAAATTACAATGCATTCGAATCATTCGTATCAAGTATTACAATACATTGAAATAAAATTTTTAATCATTCACACCAAGTATTGCAATACAACTCACATCAAGTATTACAATGCATTTAAATAGAGGTTTGTAGTATAAGATTTTTTTCACTAGCTTGAGAATTCTTCCTCGTCACTAGTTTGACTTTCTTCTTCTTCTTCTTCTTCTTCTTCTTCTTCTTCTTCTTCTTCATTGTTTGCCCATCCACTTGGTACATCATTTGGATCACATTCCTCTATGAATGTTTCATCAGCCAATGGAGATATGACATGCATATCATGCGCAACATCGTGACCATAAGCGAAGTCACAGACATCATCTGATTGATAGTAATCACTGTCTTCAGCTAACTCATCTTCTTGTAACTGATCATACTCGGGGTATAGTTTGGATTTCACCTTGCAAACTGCCCACCATTCATTTCTATCTGACTTTTTTATACTCGGATATGAAGTATAATAAACTTGTTGAGCTTGCGAGGCTAATATGAATGGTTCATATGTTCCAAACCTGGATTTATGATTCACCTCCACAATGCCTGAAGCTTTGTCGAGTCTTGTTGCAGTTGGATCAAACCAATGACACTTGAATACCGTAACCCTGTTATTCATGCCTAAGTAAGTCAACTCCATTATTTCCTCTATAACACCGTAGTAATCATGTTCATTTTCACCGTAGCTGCTACCCTTGACACACACGCCACTATTTATCGTTGATTTGTTTATACCGTAGTCTTTTGTATGGAATCGATAACCATTTACGATATACCCGTTGTAGCATTGCACAACTTTGGTCGGACCATTTTCTAAATCACATATTCCTTGATCTTTAACATCACCATGGCGAACCTACGCACAGACATAAACAATTATTGTGATCACGATCAATTAAGTAACTTAGTGTTGTTTATAAGTACAAAATTTATGTTAGCTTCTTTACCAACTGTTTCAACCACTCCACAAACTTAGTTTCACGTTCTTTTTGTACTTCTGCATTAGTGAGATGTGAAACTTTGCTTTGCAACTCCAGATCAAATCGTCTGCAAACCACAAATACTTATATTACCGAGCCATGTATCCACATATAGAACATAAAAGGATTTATAATTGAGTTGCATATACATATACTTACTCGATGTATGGGTCGATCGCTGAACAATTAAAAAGAATATAGATGTGTGCTGCATCTTGCTCTCGATCTGTCAATAGCCTTGATCGGCAACTACCAAATGCATGCCCAAGTCGTTGAAATATCGACAGCTTGTCAGCTACAGTTACTTGTTCTCCATCATCGTTACGGGGCGGGCATGTGTAACGTGTTGAAATATGAGGTTCGAAGTACATAGATGAGAAATTTGAAATCTCTTCTAAAGTGTACGCCTCACAAATAGAGCCTTCTACTCTTGCTTTATTACGAACCTTTTTTTTTAGGTCGAACATGCATCTGACAAGAATATACATTTCAAATTTTAAATATCTGTCATTAAAGAGACAAATATAAAAAAACATATACCTTTCAAATGGGTACATCCATCGATATTGCACAGGGCCACCAACCCTTAGTTCATATGGCAGATGTATGATCAAATGTTCCATAACATCGAAAAATGCTGGCGTAAATATCTTTTCTAACAGACAAACAGTGGTGATGACAGAGTCCTCGAGATTCTTTACATCTGATACAATGACCTCCGATGCGCACAATGTTCTGAAAAATCCGCTCAACTCAGACAATACCCCCCATATAGGTTTGTCTAACATATCATGGAATGCTAGGGGTATCAATCGTTGCATAAAGATATGACAATCATGGCTCTTCAACCCATATAACTGTCCATCGTCAATCTTCACAGCCCGAGCAATGTTAGAGACATATCCATCTGGAAATCTCAGTTGTCTCAACCATTGACATACATGTTTTATTTGATCAGGTCCGAGCACGTACTTCGCCTTTGGTTTCAGTACTTTGCCATTATACTCTTTGAGTTCCAATTCTGGTCTTTTACATATTAATTTTAAATCCATACGGGCCTTCGGATTATCCTTCGTTTTTCCTTTAATATTCATTACTGTATTGAACACATTATCAAACACATTTTTCTCTACATGCATCACATCCAAATTATGTCGTATCAATAGGGTCGGCCAATACGGTAGTTCCCAAAAAATAGATTTTTTCGTCCAATTGTGTTCCTTCCCAAATCCACGGAAGGGTGTAGGACTGCGGGCATCTGTTAATACATCTGGAAAGTATCGCAATCTTCTTAAAATCTCTATGCCAGACAATCTTGAGGATGGACCTTCCATTTCAGTTGTGCCTGCTGTAAATGCATTCTTTTGACGTCGGAACGGATGATCGCTGGGTAGAAATCGACGATGGCAATCAAACCAGCAAGGCTTCCTTCCATGCCTCAATCTAAAAGCTTTGGAATCCTCCATGCAGTACGGACAAGCCAACCTCCCATGTGTGCTCCAACCAGATAACATACCATATGCAGGGAAGTCACTGATTGTCCATAGAACAGCGGCCTTCATGTTGAAATTTTGTTTTTTGTGGGCATCATACGTGGTAACACCGTCATCCCACAGTACTTTTAATTCATCAATCAATGGCCTTAGATATACATCAAGATTTTGGCCAGGTGAGGTCGGACCAGGGATCAACAGAGACAAGAAAAGATTTGGACGTTTCATACACAAGCTTGGTGGAAGGTTGTATGGAGTTACAAATACTGGCCAGCATGAGTATGGAGTTGATCTACCCCCAAATGGATTAAATCCATCTGTACATAGACCGAGTCTAACATTTCGCACTTCCATTGTGAAGTTCTGATGAGTACGATCAAAGTGCTTCCAAGCTTCAGCGTCAACAGGATGCGTGATCTTGTTTTCATCGTGTCGAACTTTATTTGCATGCCATCTCATGTGTTTAGCTGTCTTTGAAGACATATACAATCGCTGCAATCTAGGAGTGATAGGAAAGTAGCGGAGCGACTTGTATGAAACTTCCTTTGATCTCGTGCTACCATTGCCTCTTGTCTTTGGCTTGAACCGAGGATGCCCACATGACGGGCATGATATGTCGTTTTCCTGCTCCTTGAAATACAACATGCAGTGATTTGGACAAGCATCAATCTTTTTGTAACCCATACCTAGAGCGTTGACCATAACTTTCGCACGATAGAAATTTTGTGGCAATTTCTCATCTTTAGGCAACATACTCTTCACAATCATGCACAAACGGTCAAAACATGATTGACTCAAATTATACTCGGACTTCAAATTCATTAGTTGAAGAACTGCAGACAAGATAGTGTGACTCTCACAACCGTTCCAAAGTGGCTCATCAGCATCTCTAAGTAAATCATAAAATCTACTAGCTGCATCGTTTGGTGATTCTTCATCTACGACAGTTCTTACATCACTAGAACTCATAGCAGAACCCAGTTCTGTTCCTGCAGCATCAAATATCAAATTCGTATATGGATTATCGTGCACCACATTCACCCGTGCATCAAAATCGTTTCTAAATTCTTCTCCATGAAACGTCCAGTTCTGATAATCACTCACAAAACCCTTCCTGTATAGGTGATGTCTAACGCCATGAGGTTCTACAAATCGATTATTCTTACAAATCTTGCAGGGACACCTAATCCGACCTGTGGGATCTACCGTACTGACACTTGCCGTTGCAAATTCAATAAAACTGTCGACACCATCCATATATTCATGCGATAACTCATTGTCTACTATCCTACGGTACATCCATTCACGGTTTGCAGTCATTCTGTCGTATGATGTTACGAATAGTATCCTAACCAGTTAAAAGAGAACCATCAGAATACTATGATGAAGAAAATATCAAATTTATCATGCAATATATGATGTCATACAATCACAAGAATTATGATGCATGCATTGATAACTTAATATTTTCATGTGCAAACTATTCATGACACGATACATTCATTTGAAGCATGCTTTCAGTATACAATTTCACATGGAAGACATAATCAAATCGAAAGTAACTACATGTAAGCATGGATACAATCACATCAAACATTGCAATACATCGAAATAATTCATATCAAACAAATATCAAACATGTACCTGCAGCAAACACACTTCAATATCCCACTAACTACTACCATGCATAGCATGGACTCCGTACTCCAAAAATAAGAACACTTCCATATTCATACATTAAAATCATGCTCAGCATGATCTCCGAACTCCAACAAAGTAGTCATAGATATCAACAACTAAGTGAGTGTGTGAACAATAAAGTGTTATATTCAATAAATTAAATAACATGTGATGCGCTTGCATCACTTACTCACCACGGGTATTTACCCGATTTGCATTGTTTTTGTCACTTACTTACCACGGGTGGCGGGGCACAAGCAAGTTCTGTTGAGAAATCTGCAAAAAAAAATGATGTTTTAAAATGAAGTCACCATGAAATTATTCGACCATATTAAATCATAAAACCTTAAAATACAAGAAAATAAATTATAAATAAACCAAAACATCATAAACTATAAGAAAAATAAACCATAAAATTAAATAAAAAAGCCACAATTTAAACCTTAATCAAACAAGGAAAAAACCTGCCAAAATCAAATACAAAAAAATCCTTCATCAAATTAACTAAAAAGTATTAATTAAAAAAATGTGATTTAAATCCCTAATTATAGAAAATAAAAACAAAAACTCTAAATAAATAAAAAAAACCTAATCAAATTAACTATAAAAGCCTTAATTAAAAAAATTTGATTTAAAGTCCTAACCAAATTAACTAAAAATCCTTAATTAAAAAAATTATGATTCAAATCCCTAATCATAGAAAATAAAAATAAAAGCTCTAATCAAATCCAAGAAAACCCTAATCAAATTAACTATAAAATGCCCTAATTTTTAAATTTTGATTCAAAGCCCTAATAAAATAAAATCAAATAAAAAACCCTAATTAAATTAACTACAAATAGCCTTAATTTAAGAAATTTGATTCAATTGCTTAATAAATGAAAATCAAAATAAAAAATCCTAATCAATGAAAATCAAAGAAAACTAAACAATAAAAATAAAATAAAAACCCTAATTTCTGAAAAAAGAAAAAAAAGAGCAAGAAACCAGGGGGTCGACCCCCGGCCGGAGACGGCAAGGGGGTCGACCCCGGCCGGACAAGGCAGGGGGTTGACCCCCTGCCGGACATCAAAAGGGGTTGACCCCCTGCCGGGGTTGACCCCCTGCCGGACACGGCGGGGGGTCGACCCCCGGCCGGACATGGCGGGGGGTCGACCCCCCCCCGGCCGGACACGGCAGGGGGTCGACCCCCTACCAGGGTTGACCCCCGGCCGGACACGGCAGAGGGTCGACCACCTACCGGGGTCGACCGCCTGGCAGAGTCGACCCCCTGCCGGAAAACGCAGGGGGTCGACCGCCTGGCAGAGTCGACCCCCTGCCGGAAAACGCAGGGGGTCGACCGCCTTGCAGAGTCGACCCCCTGCCGGAAAAAGCAGGGGGTCGACCTCCAATCCATTTACGTACCTGCGGTTGCTCCGGGCAGCGATGGCGGCAGCGGAAGGTTGACGGAAGGAAGAGGGCGGCAGGAGGGAGAGGGCGGCGGGCGGGAGCAGCGAAAGGAGAAAGGAAAAAGAGGGCTGGGATTAGGGGTAATGCGACATATAGCGACGGCTTAGCGACGAATTAATTCCGTCGCTAAGCCATCGTAATTCAAAAAACAAAAAAGGCGACAGAAAATATTTTGTCGCCTAGGCCGTCGCTATGTTGCGACGGAATCTTAGCCGTCGCAATTCCGTCGCTAACTGTCGTATTTATTGCGACAAAACATTCTCTCGCAAAATCCGTCGCTACTTAGCGACGGATTTTGCGAGGGAATGTTTTCTGTCGCTAGTTTCGTAAAATTCTACAAATATAGCGATGGATTCATTTCTCTCGTTAATCAGTGTATTAATGCACCCGACTTCCGTAAAAGTTGTAAGACCTACTCACCTAAGACAAAAGTGGTCCCTAATTCTTTGGGGTGAGAAACCATCGAGCCAATGTCCCTCGTAACGAGTTTGTGCATACACCACCAGCACACCAGAGTTTGTACCATCTACCTTCTTTAAGGTAGCACAAAAACTAGTTGGACATCAATCTTATCAATTTAGTGTTTATGACATTATTGTACTTGCCTTATTAGGCAACTAAAGCTTTAGGAGCCTATGTACCACACCATGGTACGCAAAACTATATGCTTTTATGGCAAGAACACTGACTACACCTATGTAGTAGTCAATACATTATTTTGTGTTTCATTATGATCATTCATCTAGTGTACTCGTGGTATCAAAACATTGATGGGGTTCGAAACCATGCCCCGATACAAAACTGGTCTGGCCTTAATTTATGTTTATGTTCATGCACTTATTCAGTTTTACTATCTTGGTCATATGAAGAGTACCCCGTTGGTCCAATTCCACTACATACCCAGCTCATGGTTGAGCACACAGGTGTACTAAAGACACCATCACAACATTTATTGGCATGACACACAAACACAATTTCAAGTACTCGTGTGTCATTAGCAAGTCTTCTGAACCCACTTTGTTCATCTTGAGCTTTAGCTTAATCATGAACCACTACATCCATACAATTTATCGAACACATGCATTTAATGACATGCACTCTATATTCGAAATTATAACCATGACATTCATATGTGAAATATACATAATTTCATGAGAAACAATGAATGCACACAACTTATCATGCATTTTTTGCAAAGTTCAATAAAAGATACCTGAATCTATCTTTTCATGCACAAGCGATAGAATTTCAACTCATGAAATGGCACATTTTTGTAAGGCTCAATAATGCTACATGAATCAATATATGCACAATTGATGGAATCTCATCTCCTGTCATAATACATTCTTGTACACTAATAAATACACATATGAATGTATCATAAATTTTCAATGAAACTACATGTATACATTGATGTATAAATACATATGCCTCCCAATATACATATACTATATCTATATGCATATGATTTATATCAAGAGTTACAACTCAAATTTAGGCATACGTCTCAAAATGGTCATGCGAACAAGTCTGAATTTTCTCTCCTATTGAGATAAACATATTTCTTATGAAACTGATCTAAATAAATCAAAATAATAAACCAATTTGAAGTTCTAAATGTGTAGATTGTGATAGGATTTTTATTTATATTTATTGGATTCATTATTTAGGAGGTATATGTTTTCTTTCGAAATTGGTCGGGTTAGAAAATGTGGATAGTCCTTCAAATAAGACAGAACTTAGTCACCTTTTGCAACAAACATATCTCCTATGAAACTGATTCAATTAAATCAAATAAATATACCAAATTCAAGTTCGAAATGTTTAAATCATGATATAATCCTTATTTGCATTTATCATATTGATAATCTAGGAGATATACATTTTCTTTTGAAACTGGTTGGGTTAGAAAATCTAGACAGTCATGCAAACAGGACAAAACTTAGTCTCCTGTTCCAATAAACATATCTTCTATGAAACAAATTCAATTAAATCAAATCAATATACCAAATTCAAGTTTTAAATGTGTAGATCATGATAAAATCCTTATTTTACATTTATCAGATTTGTTATCTAGGAGATATATATTTTCTTTCGAAACTGATCGGGTTAAAAAATCTGGATAGTCCTGTAAACAGGATAAAACTTGGTCTCTTGTTGCAATGAACATATCTCCTATAAAATAAATTCAATTAAATAAAATTAATATACCAAATTCAAGTTCGGAATTTATAAATTACGATAGAATCATTTTTTGTATTAATTGATCGAGATACATGTGAGATCCAACTAGCTTTCTGGGACTGACAGTATATACATATGATAGAAAAAATCCTATATTAATCATCTAATCCAAGTATTCATGCATGACCATAGCATTCTAGATTTTTTAATATGATAAACACAAACTAAATAAAAAATCTTTATAATGAATACATCTTTTCATTTAATTCAGAAATATAACTTGGATCACATATACAAATCCTTGTAACATTGATTCTCACAGTCATGCCATCGATGTTGCTGAAATAGGTGGGCCGATGGTCATGGTGTTGTGATTTCAACGTGATCTTGTATGCATATATGCTATTCACATGAATTAGGCCAAGGATCCAACCTTGTTGTAGCATGAAACACCCATAAGAAACGTGGTGTAGCCTACCCACGAGCACCACCACCATAACCCAGGCCTGACACGAGTTTTGATTAAGACCCACAATTTTTCAATGTAAATGATAAAATATATTATTTTATCGAGTATGGTTCATGTAGTTTTTATTGGGTCCTGGTATGGTTTCTCCTATAGTAGACTCGATTAGACCCGGGTTCGGATGCGATACTATACCCAAAAGTTTTGCCCAAGTTTGGTTATGCTTAGGTCGGAACCAAACCTGACCCGTTGACACCCCTATATGGACTTGCTCCAGTGTTAAGAGCAAATGTTTATAAACCATTCACCCCTTTTAATGAGGAGAGGGGGGGCACAGGTGTGGGGCACCCTTCTTTAATAGGGGGCCGCCACTGCGTGGCACCCCAGTGATGGGCCAAATACTTTATAAGTGTTTGGCCCTGAACATTGGAGCTGCTTCGTAACTGTTGGATATGGGTCATAACCAAGTTAGAATGGGTGAAGGTTCAACCAGTGTTACTAAAAAATCCTTAGATAGGTGGGAAGTGCATTTTCTAGAAACTCAATTCTAGAGACGATACTTCTTGCTTCTTAAACTTAAGGAGAATCTTGATTCTTCCACTTCTTCTATGTTTCTCATACACTATGTTTTTTAGATATTACCTATATGTAGGGGTAGCAATCAGGTCGGGTTGATGGGTCATGTCGGCCGGTTGACGAGTCAGCATACTTTAACACGAACCCTACCCGTTTATTAAACGGGTAACCCGACACGACCCGGTTAACACTACAAGAAACCTGCGGATTAACGATGACCTAAATCCGTCGCTAATCTGACGCTAATCCGTCGCTAAACAGTTTAGCGATGGATTAGCGTCGGATTAGAGACAGATTGCTTCCAACGCAAAATTTTTGACGCTAATTAGCGACGGAATATATCTGTCGCCCATTCCGTCGCAAATTTCTGACAGAATGTATCTGTCGCCAGTTCCGTCGCTACGTTACGACAGATTTGTGACAGAGAATATCCGGATAAATTCCTTCGCTAACTCTTTGTCGGCAAAATAGCGACAGAATACAATCCATCGCAAAACATATCATCGCTAAATATTAGCGACGGAAAATATCCGTCGCTAATCCATCACAAAAATTTTAAAAAAATTAAATAAAATAGCCTTGAGGCATGCGCCTCATACGCCTTGAGGCGTGCCTCAAGCCGAGGCGTGCGCCTCATACGCCTTGAGGCGCGCCTCAAGCCGAGGCGTACGCCTCATGTACCTTTCTCAGGGTTTTTTCAGATGTCAGAATCTGCAAACATACCAAGTTTCTGGTTATTGAAAACCAGCACATTCTGCATAACATTTTTCAGAGATTAACAAAAAAAAAAACAAATTTGTACCTTTGGGTTAGCAAGATTTTCAAACTGTTGAAGCATGTAAGAATTGGGAGTCTTTGCTTTCAACTCTTCAGCCTTCTGAACAACACCTTTCATGCTTTTAGCTGGGTCTGTGAGCACTAGTTCAGCTCCAAAAGCCAGAAGGATCGTTCTTCTCTCAAGACTCATAGAAGCAGGCATGGTGATTATAATTAAGCTTGTAACCCTTGGCTGCTGCGATGAATGCCAACCCAATGCCAGTGTTGCCGCTAGTGGACTCGATCAAGACACTCTTTGGTGTTCACAAAAACACAAAGGTTGCACATGTTACGCACACACAAAAGCAATCAAATTGAGTCAGCTCAAACCCATATTTAGATCAATTACTAGCATCTATTAGCTATGAAATTTCATGACAGAAGACTCACCTCTGACATTATAAGCCATGGTACCGCGCCCAAGCCTATAAAAAATGACCCTATATACACCTGATTTTGACACAAATAAAGACACAAAAAAGAGGGGATGAAAACCAATAACCGTAGATAAGCTAAACATTAGATTCTGGATAAAGTGTATAAAATTTTTCTTCTTATTTTTTATTTTTTTTTGTTTTTCTTTTTTCTTTTTTAGGTTTCACGTAATCTTACCAGTATGCCAACAAGGGCTAGTATTGGGGCAATGCCTCTTGATGAGTCATGAACCTGTAAAGAGAAAGTAACGTTTTCCTAAAATGCATTTCAAGTAGTAAATAGGAGAAAAAGAGGCTGGATCAGGTGCAATCACATTGAAGATTTTTTATGTGCCACTGCACCTGAGCGCGTGCCCACCATCTACTGTGGACATTGACAACTTTGCACTGCCCCAGCCTATGTGCTCTATCCATGGCCTAATCAAACACCCAAAAACATATCAAAAATAATTGTACCAAGGTCACATGTCAGTGATAAATGCCTAGAGATACAATTCATATCCAATAAACAGAAATCTGGAAGAGAAAACGGTGAATCTTCAAGCACAAA
This sequence comes from Nuphar pumila, assembly GCF_984573655.1. Taxonomy (NCBI): domain Eukaryota; kingdom Viridiplantae; phylum Streptophyta; class Magnoliopsida; order Nymphaeales; family Nymphaeaceae; genus Nuphar; species Nuphar pumila. The sequence continues at coordinate 125,345,283 of NC_143256.1, forward strand.
TTTTTACCAATTCAAATTGATGTACATTGAATCATACAATCAGGGATCCACATGCATGTGATCACTTAAGATGAATGATACCCACGTGTTGTTGCTGATGCTTATAGAGGCAGCCTTAAATAAGTTGTCCAAAGTGAAAGACTGCAACTTCTAGGTATTTTCTAGGCTTGTGGGTTGTTTATTTTGAAAGATGACACCATTAGTCCAAACACAAGCATGCAGCAGACAAATTGTGCAACGAATTTTGATACTCAAATAAAAGAAAGTACGAAGCCTAGATATATGGAAGTCCCATATCTTCAAGTATTTCACAACCTGAATTTTTCTCATGCTATTCATTTTGTTAGTTCAGTTGCGCTCCTTGCTCAACTGAAGTGGGTCAATGTGAAGTTCCCAAGTTTTCATAAATCAAAGGGAGTATGTCTGCCTAACTCCAACTGAAATTCATTCACAAAAATATTAGATTTTCACTAACAATGGATTGCATAAAAATGTCTACCTAACTTTAGTTGCTTATGACAAAAAAAATAAAATAAAAAAGCTTGCATAAAACTAATTCTACACACCATGTGTCGTGAGCAGGAGAACATCAATAGTAGGGTCTGAATTATAAGTTTTGACAATTTCAAAACATTTTTTTGGTTCAACCGATCCATCAAGTCGCAAATATGTGACACTGTAGACAGAGGAAACCTTATATATATCAAGCAACAGTGTAAGTTGAACTTGGATTCTCTAACAGGAAAAAAATTAGTATACAAATAAGGATCACCTATATACATTGCATAAAGATAAGTACGCGAGAAAATACATTGGACCGCTGAGAATAACAAATTATGTTGTTTCAAGACCTAATGGCTTCCCAAGCAACCATTTTTTGTCTATACGTGTGGGGAAGCCACCATTGTTTGTCTATACGTGTGGGGTTGTGGATGCATATGCACAATAAGAAGGAAAACTAATCTACAGACAAGAGAAGCAGTTATGTTTGCCAAAGATATAAAATTAGCAAAAAAAAAGCCTTACTGAGCCACAACTTTGTGCTGAACAACACAGGAACCAAAATCCTCTTATGTCAATAGATTAAAAATAAGCTTCTAGAATGATGTTGATCATAACATAAATAGAAAATGCATTGCATAAAGTACTATGTATATATCCAACTAGATTAGGTTAGCTTCTCTTCCGTTACAATCCTGTACATAATTCCAAGTCTAACAATTAAAATAGTAATGCCACAAACTCTCATAATACAACATTTTATATCTGATGTAATAACAACTCTAGCAAGTAATCTGAACTTCAAAGTATTTGCAAAATCAAAAAATACTTCCCTCCCTCCCACCTTACATGTCAGGCATTTTAATCTAATAATTTATGGTCATGTTCATACAACGACTTAGCTATTATTAATAACTAAATAGTTTGTTCTCCAGAAGATAAAAGATGGGATAGAAAACAAAATGCAAACTTGTTTTCCTTCCAAAATTTTCAACAAACAAAATCTAAAGTAAACCACTGAATCCAACTGCACTAAGACACATAAACCAATGAGACAGAAGGTCTCTGTTTTTTAGCTAACCTCCTCATGTGTGTTTGGAACAAATCTCGCTCAATGATATCCAACAAGGACTGAAACGGAATGGGGCAAGAAGGTTAGTGAAATAACACATTTGCAAAACTAGACAAAAATTAGAAGATACTCCAGAATCATACTTTATGTTGTGAAAAAATCAAAGCCCTGTGTTGCCCACCACCAGAAATAGCAGATTCAGAGCCGGTTGTATCTGTGCCTATTCCACATTCCTCCAGTATTTCTTGAAGAGAAACCAACTTGGGGGAGTGTTGGAGTTCATGCAGATATGACATATTGTCAGCACCAATAGAAATCACCTCGTTGTCGCCGTCGCCGTCACTATTGTCGTCACTGTCACCGTCATTGTCGTTGTCGTCGTCACTATTGCCGTCACTGTCACCGTCATTGTCGCCATCTCCGAAAATGACGCGGACGACGATGAAGTCGACCTGGGGGAGGAGGGAGGCGAAGCGCCCTAAGCGTAACGAGAGAGAGACAAAGGGAGGGAGAATTTAGCGCCCTAATTTGGTAGCTTTAAACGAAAATTAGCGACGGAATTAGCGAGGGAAATATTCCATCGCAAATCCATCGCTAATTAGCGACGAATTTAGCGAGGGAAAAATTCCGTCGCAAATCGGTCGCTAAGCTACTACAAATTTTGCGACGAAATTTTTTTGTCACAATCTATCGATAATTAGCGACGGATGTGCAACGACATTTGTTCCGTCGCTAATTTCAGAAATATTTCAAAGATTGGCGACGGATAATGTTCTCTCGCTAATTTCGTCACGAATTTGCGACGGAAAAAATCCGTCGCAAATTTCCGTCGCTAATCAGGGTTTTTCTTGTAGTGTAACTCGTTTAATAAATGGGTTGGGTCGGGTAAACGGGTTGGTGGGTTAGCGGGCGGGTTGGCGGGTCAGGTTGGCGGGGTGGGTTGGGGTTGGGTAAACGGGCCGGTTGGCAGGTCGGGTTCGGGTAAACGGGTTGACCCGCCCGCCTAACCCATTTATTAAACGGGTCAGCTAGGTTGGCATACCCCTAACACGAACCCACCCCGTTTAATAAACAGGTTAGACGCGTCGACCCATTTATGACACGAACCCATTTAAGCCAAATCCGAACCCACCTAAGAGGCGGGTTGGCGGGTCGTGTCAGGTTTTTTCACCCCTACCTATATGCACTCTCAGGCTTTTTTTTTATGTTTCCTATGTGTTTCATATCATGCTTCTCACTCAATTCTCATGTGCTTTTCTAAATAGTTAACCATCATTTTTAAATTTTGACAAAATTTACTTCTAAAAAGTAAATCATGAAATTTAAGAATAATTATTTTTATTTTAGTTTTTATTTGCTTTTCATTTCCTACTTTGCTTTTCATTTGATTCTCATATCGTTTCCTTTTCGTTTGTTATTTTCCTTTCAAATAAGTTCTCACATATAAATTTTAAATTTTGATTCTCATATCGTTTCCTTTTCGTTTGTCATTTTCCTTTCAAATCAAGATCTCACATATAAATTTTAAATTTTAAAATGTCTCGCTTCTACTTCCTAATTCCACAACCAATCTCTTACATAATTTTTAAATTTTTAAATGTCTTGCTTCTACTTCCTAATTCGACAACCATGGGTTCAATTCATTGACATTACTAACTATTAACTATTAAGGTGCATTTGAATGCTTGGATCATAGGCAGCATCAAGAATCTTTATTATGTGTGAATTTAAGATCTCATTGGGTTGCATGAGATACAACCTTTCCCAGTTATACATGCATCAGAGATTCGAGATATTCAACTGCCCCAAGTAAGAGAGGCAAATTGGCAAGAGAAAAACTTCAAGCTCAACATAATTATGTATATACAGCAACTAAGGTCACCATGTTGAAAAAAAAAATACACCATCAAAATTGCCTTGCGAAAAAAAAAAATACAACACCAAAAGTCTGAAACTAAGGGTAGGTGTAAGCGCCATGGGAAAGCACGACCAAGTTCATGACCTCCAACATCCTTCTCGCACAAGAAGCTTGACAAAATTCATGAACTACAAAGTTTCTAATACTACAAATAGTCATCTCCCAAACACACCCTAGCAAACAGACAAAACGTGGGCCCTACAGTATGGGCACTGTGAATGAGCACTCAACCAAGGACGGAGGCACTCAGTGTGGTATCTGTGAAAGCATGGCAAATGGATCACAGACTGGTGCGACTGAAACCCATCCAAACAGACCGAGCACACATCTCTCTCTGAGCCAACTTGGTCCAGTAGGGTCGTTGCGCCGAATCTTTCGCCATTGATCGTGTCCACAGTGGGCTCGCTCCTGCTTGTTGCAGGCACAGGCTCGGCCATGGTCCGGTTCCCCCAACTGAAAATTTTGCTCCATCGGCGTTTGGGGCTGCGAAGAAAGATCATGAAATTTTCATCAGTTTATTGCTTAGAGCTTACAGTTACATAGTATTACAGGTTAATAATAGACTAATAACAATCTGAGGACACTCGATAACTTGCACACTACCAAAATAATTAAGTTTGTGAATTTGGTCACTTTTCTGGGTCGGATGGGTAGAAGACCCAGTGATATTTATCCCTCTTTTTTTAACCATATTTAACCTGGGGAAACCCCACGTCTGGCCTAGAGACGTAGCCGCCATCCAGGGCTGAGTACCCTCACCCAGGGCCTATACATGCTTCGGCTTGCGCAAGGAGGTGGGTAGGCTTGCTCCAACGGAACTAACCCTTTTGGTACCATTTGGATGACACCCAAAACCCTGTTTTCAACTGGGTCTTCAATCCAAAACCCAGGTTTTGGTGTGTTTGGGTGACACACCAAAACCTTGTTTCAAGCGAGGTTTTATAAAAAAAAAAAGCTACGTGAAAAAAGGCTCCACCATTTCCTGACCAGTGGTTGGCCGGAAAATGACAGGCCAGTTCCGCCGAGAAATGGCCTGGCGGTAGCCGAAAAATGGCCAACACTGATATTTGTAAATTGTTTTTTTGTTTTGGATGACCAAGAACATGAAAACCAAGTTTTTGTCACCCAAACGAACCTTTAAAAGTTAGCCAGGTTTGCTAAAAACTTGGGTTACGAGCAAAACCAGCTTTGCCAAAAGTTAAGTTTGCTCCCTTGTCATCCAAACAGCCCTTTCGGATTCAGCATAGCAATTATTTTCCTTTTTATACTTAGATTTTTTAATATTATAAGCACTTTTTTTCTCGATTATCCAGAGAAAAACCATAACTTTTAATATATATTTCATCCTCGCCAAGATTCTCCTTTATTTTTTAATAAAAATCAGAGACCTAGTCGCGCGCTGGCTGGCTGCCTGCGGTAATTAGGATCACTATCTTGGCAGCGCGGCGTACCCCTTGCCCTCTGAGGGAGTCCTCGCCCAGATTCTCCTGAGAACGAGATATGTGATTATTGGTTTTTCACCTGTACCACTGGATCCAGCACTACAGAGGCTCGGTCCAGATTCCGATTCAATCTGATACTCAATTACAAGAACCGAGTCGGATGTGAATCGAGAAGAGAACTGGTCCACGAGGACTTTCAGGAGAGAGATTAGATAAGACACCGAAAAGACCATTTTAACCTTGGTTTCCCATGTTGCGGACAATTTTCCTACATTACCCCCGTGAAGATGCCTTCGAAATTCATGTAGATTGGAAAGAAAACCTTGATGCGTTCTAAAAAACAAGTCCTTCGTGTGTGCTTTCGCCACGACACAGTCGTTCTTTTCTGTCGATCTCCCTCAGTTAATAGTTAAATCCTTGTTTATTAAATCCCAAAGTACCCGACTTTGAGAACGACGAAGCCGAAAGTAGGTTGGACTTGTATTCTAATATGCACCTCGTCGTCACATTTTTTTTTCTCGACTTTAATTTCTCATATTCAGGGTAGAGAAGTAATTTCGGAAACATAAAGCTGCAGAAAACGAAGGGAATAAATAATCCAAAGGCGGGGATCGTGCAGTCAGGATGACGCGATCTCTCATACAATTCCGAAAAAACCTCCATCATTGGCTGAAATCCCGAAACTACCAAACCAGAAGACAGAATAGCTAAGGGAGAAAAACAAACAACTTACCCCGTATTATCATCGCTCCGGAGCTTCTTCTCGAGGCTTCGCTTGGCCTTGAGGGTATTTTCGTCCAAAGAAGATCCGCTGAGCCCCGCCGCGGTGTTCCGATCCAACGTTCGAGGTGAGGGCTTTGGTCCGATCGTATGGTGGTGGCCGCTCGCCCTCCTCCGGCGAGCTAACTCGACGCCGGGCAACATGCCTGACATGGTCGGAATTTTCTTCCCGAAGAAGATTTTCAGGCGATGAAAAACAATGAGGGAAAGTGAGGAGAAACCATTTGGGCGAGAGGTGTCTCCCTCGGCTTATAACGGGTGAAAAGTAGGAAAGAGGGCAGAAGTTTCCATGAAATTACGGAAACGTCATTACGTGTATTGAGGGGAAACAAAATGGACGACTTCGTGGTCTGTGATGCAGACGGTCCGTTAATGGATTTCTTAACTGACGAAATTGTCCTTTTTGCAAAACTCCTTTTGATATCAACGGAACGAATCTCGGTGTGATCCAAATAGATCAGAACTTAGCCCAGACCACGAGTCGCATGACTAGTACGGGACCGGGCAACCGGTCAGCCCGGGCCGTGTTCTAGACGGACTGACTGGCCTGTTGAAAATTTTAAGCATTTATATGGATGGATCCAAGTTTTAGATTATGATCCAACTCTCACCTGGCAAGAATATGCAGTGAACAGGAGGATCTCTCTTGATCCCGGCAAAAATTGGCAGCCTAATGTAGCTACTAAACTTTAAAATAAGAAAAACAATAATAATTACAAAAAACAACAACTAAAAATCCTTCACATGACCCTATGCTAACAATAAAGAAACTCTAATCCTACTTCATATCCGAAATAGATTCGATATTAAATAAGATCCTAAACTAAAATCCAAACTAAATAATTAAAAAACCCCAAATAATGAAAATGAATCTGGCTCCTGCTCCTGCTCCTGCTCCTGCTCCTGCTCCTGCATAGATATCCAACCTTGATTTCGTTTAGATCCATTTGTTATAGATTCTAGTTAAAATCTGATAATCTTCATCGGATCTATTTGAATTCGGATTCTGTCCTGGATAAACACTACACTCAATCCGTTTGAGATCTAGTGTACAAAACGGTAATTCTGTCTATTGCAAAGAATGAGTTTAGTGGCAAAAGAAAAAGCAGTCAACCGACCAATGGCGTTTTCGTTACATCAGAGAAAAAAAAGGGCATCTTTAGTTGGGCTTTTAGTTCTCAACTCGCGGAAGCTTCATCGGAGCTTCGTTTATTGCATGATCAAAATCAAACAAGAAAAAAGACATATTTTAATATTTAATATTGTTTTTTGACACCGTGCGCGGCACACGCCCACCAACTTGGCTTCATTTTTATGACAATGACCTGTTTTTTTTTTATATCATAAAAGAAGGTTAAAATAATTTGATTTTAGGGTGCGTTTGCATGTCGCTAAATGAGGGTCCGCTTCTTATTCAGCGTGGAGCCTTCTTCCGTGGTAAATGAATCAGACTCTCAACGGGAAACGTTTTCGCTGAAAGGGAAGGTCCCACGTTGGTTTTGGGTTATCTTTCCTAGCGAAAAGAGAACTCGACGTTTGTGTTTTCGCAGTGAGCCCGGAAAAACACATCGACGGTCATGCATTTCAACGAAAAGCCCCAGCTTTTTGTGGCATGCAAACGAGGCCTTAAAGATCCTAATTGAATTCTTCAATGAGTTAATAATTAGAAAGTATTGCAGACCACTAAAATAAATAAAAAAACTAGATATTGCGTCTCATGGTTCAAAGCAGTGTTGTGAGAGGCGTACGCCTCAGTACCTGAAGCGTACGCCTCAGAGGCGAAGCGTAAGCAAAAAGTATCAAGGCGCTGCAGTGAGGCATTTGAGTCTCGAAGCGTACGCTTCACATGGATGAAGCGTACGCCTTACATCGAAGCACGCTTCGCTTCTAAGGCGTACAGATAAGGTTTACAGACATTGTACATTTTCGTGCCGTCTTTTCTTATATTTTGGAGCTGTGATGTATGTTTTTTATCCTTGTCTCGTCGGAGTTACGGATTCCGGTGAGTCCTCCGCTGTCATCTCTCATATGAACTCCAATTTCGCCGCCCTAACCTCGTTGGACGTCCTTCGGAGCATCCTTGAGTGCCTTCCCCTTGCCGACCTCGCGCGGGCTGCCTGCGTCTGCCGATTCTGAAGTTGTATTTCCTCCGATCGCGAGATCCTGACCCGATCGTTCTAATCCCACCTGGAAGCTGAAGGAGATAGTCGAGACCCCATCCTCCAACGCCTTCTGGCAGGACAATCGGCTATGCCGCTTCGCCGTCTCGCACCGCCTCCAGTGCAGCGACACCATCGCCAGTCTCGCCGTGAAATATCAGGTTTAGGTCAGATCGGGACTCCTGTTCTTATCTTTTGCTTTGATTTGTTTGCTTTCTGCGAATTGTGATTTTGTTTCGAACATTTTGCATGTTTTTAGTTTTTTAGTTTAGGAATACTGGGTTTTAGGTTGGGATTTTTGTTTTTCGGATTTTCAGTTGTATGCTAGGCTTTACTGTGGGGCTTTCTTTTGAATTGAAACTAGTGGGATCTTAGTAATTTGTCTTGCAACTATCCAGATTTATTGTATGTTGGTCGGAGGATGGTTCTTATAATAGAATTTAAGCTCAATTTTATTGCTTGAAAGCAAATATTCATTTTAAAAAATTCCCCTTTATGGTTTGTAACAAACAATATGTGATTGATCTCAGCTCATAATCTGTAGCTACTGTTTCTTTTGATGCATATTTTGGTAATTTGAACTACGGCGGGTTCAATCCATGTTTCAATGTTCGGTAGTTTTTACTTCTTTTCATTCTTGCATCTCGTTAAAATAGTTAGTGAGGCACTGATGAAGATCCTGTTCTGGTTTCAACTAGTTGCTTCTTTCTTCAGTTGCATAGTTTCATTCCCAATTCCTCTTTTTAGAGTTAAGAGGCGACTCTCAGGAACTATGTTACCTGATCACCCTCCATCTTATGGACAAGCCTGTCAGTTGTGAGGCTTAAGGCTTGATGGAGGGCAATCAGGTGTTTAATGTACAAATTTTGTTGTTGTTTTTTTTTCTTTTCTTTTTTTAATTTTTGTAATCCTGACAGAAATTGTTGTTGCAGTAGAAACGACATTCATGCAATTTTGATAATTGCACCAATTTGCGACAACTTAGGAATATAATATGCAACAATCTCATAAAAAAAATACTCTTCATCAACCATTTAAAATCAATGAATGATACAAGTTAATTATAGGAAAGTAGTATTTGTTTTATACTGTCATTTATTAGTAGTTCTTATTTAAATTTTTTATTATTTTATTAATATTATATATTTTATTATTTTGATCATAAAGCCTACGCTTCAATGCCTCGAGGCTTACGCCTCGCTTCATAACAGGCTCAACGCCTCGCTTCGCCTCATCGCATTTAACAACCTTGGTTCAAAGTAGTCTCATAGAAACCTCTGGCTTCATTTAATAAGGGTCTGTAAAGAATGAGTTTGGGGGGCTCCGCTTGTTTGGTAGGAGCAGCTAGTACACGTCACCTTGTGTTGGGACATTGCAAGTTCAAATCCCAATAGTATCCTTTTATAACTGGTAGGGGTCTGCCTAACCCCAGCTAGTCTATAAAAAAAAAAGAATGAGTTTCAGATTGGGTCAGAGGTGGACGTAATCAGTCAGGGTTCTCCTGGATCAACCATCCATTTTGCACCCTCTGGATGCCCTTCAGATAGTGCATCAACGGTGAATAGCTTCGGGTATCAACGGGTCAGATCTTGTTCAGATCTAAGTAGGTCCAAACCCAGATCTGACTTTGAAGTATTAATACTGGGTTCGGACTCCACTCTATCGGGTTTATCAAGTGAAAAAAAACATACCCAAATATTATACGGATTACATGAATCAGACCTGCTCAATACCTTATAAAATAACAATTTTATCTTTTTTTACATTGAAAAAAGTCGCAAATCTTAATCGAAAATAGGATCAAACCTTGGACTCGTATGAAATTCCACAAACCATACCATACCCAGTTCAAACTCGACCCCTTGACATCCCCTAATCAGGGACCACTGAGCTGATTCACACTAAAAAAGAATGGGTATTTTTTAAATATTTTTTTAAAACACATTCAACTCTTGGAGTTGGAGTTAATGGAAACTCAAATTAACTCCAACAAAAAATTGTTTTAATTGAGTAAAAATTTAGGGTCGATTTTGTGAAGTAATAGAACTTGGACTGTTTTTTCTTATCACAAAAAAACTGCATAGAAATTTAACAACAAAATTATATATATGGTTTATATTTGGTACAATCTAGTTTGAATATCTCATTTTGAGTTTTTTAACACAATCTAACCTCATAGATGTGTTCGGCATGAATGCTTTAGTAGTAATCTACTCTTGCATCATGTTTCTTTGAGGAAAAAGATATGTTTTTATGAGTTTGAAAATATTGATGCCTTCATAGCTGTTGATTTTTTGGATTGCTGGGAAAACCTACTCAAAGATTGATGCCTTCATACATTTTGGATTCAGGCAGTCCCAAAGCCGGTTCTCACTAAATAAAACCTATAAATCACATCTATTGTATTAGATGTGAGAAAAAAAACCCAAATATTTGCTATGTGGTTTGCACCTGCAAACCCAAAGTTTCTCTCTCTCTCTCTCTCTCTCTCTCTCTCTCTCTCTCTCTCTCTCTCTCTATATATATATATATATATATATATATATATATATATATATATATATATATATATATAGTCATTCGAATATGAGAATTGGAAATATGAAAACTAATGCATGAATCATAAGTTTCATTATTTTTTACTCTTTTCTCTTGAATATAACCTTGGATGTGATCTACATGATTGATTTCTTAAATCATCAGATTTTGATGCATAAATAAGATTTTTTTAAGGTTTTAAAAACAATGGCTCATATTCTTCATAAATATTCAAGCATTCAAAATTCATATTTTTTCATCGAAAATACGACCCAATGGTTGATTCCTAGCAAATTCATCATGCCAAGCACAAACACATGGCTGGATTTGCAAAAAAAGTGTTAGAAATGCCCATATTTTCAGTTCTCATATTGTAGTGATATTATATATATATAGAGAGAGAACAACTAAAATATGTTTACTGGTATGAACTAAGACTTTCATAGTTTTTTTTTACTTTTTTATTTAAATTTCATCAAATGATTGTGATCTGAATGCTTGGTTTTATAGAAATAGACTCTTGGATCATCTAATTACGATGCATAAGAAACATCTTTTAAGGGTTGAGAAAATCAACAACTTAATTTTTTTAGAAATATTCAAGCATAAAAATTGTATTTTTTGATCAGATGATCCAACAGTCGATTCTTAACAAATGGACCACACCAAATATATCTGAAGGGTTAGATTGTGAACAAAACATATGAAAATCTTGATTTATACCAGCAAACATATTTGGTTGATATATATATATATATATATATATATATATATATATATATATATATATATATATATATATATATATATATATATATATATATATATATATATATGAGAAAATTGGTAAAAAAATAAATCACTTACGCTGAGCATCTATTGCGCAGCATGATAGACGCTCAGCATCATTTTGTGTAAAAAAAATTTAGTGGTGCTAAAATAGCGCCACTATAAGTCTCAGTGGAACACTTTCTAGACTTTTAATACACCAATAAAAGATTTTCTGTTAAAAAAAGGATGCTAAGCGTCCATCATGCAGATAGATGGAGTCTCAGTGCCTCCGTTTGAGCACCTAATGAGTGAGCAGTTACATATCACTATATATATATATATGTGTGTGATTTTGAATATTTGTTTAATTATTTTTATTTTTTAATTTAAATTTGTCAAAGTTTTTCTTCATATTTTAAAAAGACAATTCTTTTAATTAACAACTAGATTTTCTTTGGATACCAAGATTTGTCACTACGACGTATAAGATAAATTTTATACAAAACTATTTAAATGGGTTATAAGTTTTAAAATGTGTTGGAAAACAAGTCTAGCACAACAAAAAGGCTAGACCAGTCATTAACTTCTTTGAGTTTCAAAACGGCATGCTAATAACATATTTTTTCAAGTGCATCATCTTTTTTTTTCTACGGAGAAAGCTTGGGTTTGACTGACCCCTTACCAGTTATACAAGCATACCATTTGGGGTTCGAACTTTTGCAACGTCCCAACACAAGGTGACACTCACTAACTGCTCCTACCAAAAAAGTGCATCCGGTTTTGATCACAATGATTGTAGGATGCAGAAATCACATAACATCCACATTATCTAAACCTTAGTGGGTCACCATAAATTTTTTTTTAGCTGGGGTTAGGCAAACCCCTGCCAGATATCTCTTAAGTCCCATGTAGCAGAGGGATTCGAACTTGGGCCTTCAGCTTGGCACAGAACCCTACTTACCACATGGGAGGTAGTCATGAATTGCTAAAGTGGTTATCCTTTCTTTTGTGGAAATGAAAAATATTGTTACATAAGCACCAAGAGCATCTTGCACATCATGTGTTTTTTTTTTCAAAAAAAAAAAAAATCCTTTCTTTTATAGTCTAGCTCCCTAATTCAAATTAGGCTTTGAGCTGCACACAGGGGCTCCACTCATCTCTTAGGAGTGACTTGTGAACATTACCAAGTTGACATGACATTGCGAGTTCGAAACCCACAAGGGGAGTCCTTTGCCATAAGGTCAAAGCTGGGCGTACTCCCCGGTGGACGCAGGAACCTTAAGGGTTTTACGAACGGGAGGCCAGCCTATGTGTAGTCAGTGATTGAGAGGGGACGGGGTTTCCTCGTTTAGGTTGGCCAAGAAAAAAAGAAAGAAAACAAAGGCTTTGAACCATCCATCTGTGGACACCTGTCATGTCTGTTTGCATACTATTCTTAATGAAATTTTTTACAAAAATGGTGTGTCCCGTGTCCTTTTTTGTCATGTCCGTATAAGAAACTGTCAATGGGTCAGATTAGCAAGGAGAATCTTAGTTGATTAGACTTTAATATCATTTGAGCCCGCTCTGATTTACCATATGGTCTTGAGCACTTTATATGTAATTTTAAGTAGAAAATTTTTCAAAAAATGCACCTAAAGTTTGAAAATTAATAAAAAAGACATCTAAAATTTGAAAATTTGTTTAAAAATACACCTAAAAATATCTTGGTTAATTAAAAAGGCACAGGATTTACTACCATCAAGTTTGCTGTTAAATGTGATATGCAATTATCATTTTACCCTCAACGTCATACTTTAAAAAAATGTACTTCAAAGAGAAAATGATTCCTTGAAGGGTTAACTAGTAAATTAACTCTCTATTAACTTATCTTGGGTTAGTTAACCTAGGTTAAATTGCTGAAAATTTGGTTTTGATTAACGGTGCAAAGGTTTAGGTGCCATTTTAAAAAAGTTCAAACTTAGGTGTTTTTTTTATTAATGCCAAACCTTTAGGTGAGTTTTATGATTTGGCTTGGACTCCCATGTTATCTTGCTCGGGTATAACCCAAACCCGACTGCATATTTTTAGGTGGATCCAAGTGCACCATAGTGGGTAAGATGTCTGATGCATTAACAACCCTACATCCATCATATGGTCCATATTGTGTAGTTATTGCCTAGTGGTTGAATTTCAAGGTAGGTGGTTGAAGTGATGATTTCATATGGCCCTCTATGTTGGCAATAAATCTGGTATCCAAATGACAAATTGATTATGACAGGATATGGATCTTAAAATCCATGGTCCAAGTTGCAGGGGAAACACGAAAGTCTCATTGGGCCCATTCCTTGAGTAGCATGACGGGCACATGGCCTCCCATGTGAATCAGACAAGGATTTCGATGACCAAATGGCATTGGTGTGGGAATGGTGAATAAAACCAAGGGGAGTTAAGCAAACAGAAAAGTAAATTGTTCAAATCATGGTTATCAGGAATGCTACAGGAGTATTGGAAACACGTTTTTCGAGAAACCCTTTCCAAAATGTGTGAGAAACACTAAAATGAAGGATTTTGCTCACGCTTTTTTCTAAACCGATGAGTAATTCCTCCTCCTATATATATATATATATATATATATATATATATATATATATATATATATATATATATATAAGGGTCGCTGGGAGTTTACCTTCCTTTAAATAGCCGTTTACCCCAACAACGATGTATCGTTTCACCTGAAGCTTATCTAGAATAAGAGAATCATTCTAGATAAGGCCCTGATACAGTGCAATCTCAACCGTTAGAGGAAGAGTGGGCTCTCCTCTATCTTTAACGGGTGAAAAAACTCTGTGAAACATGGGCACGGTTACTAACATCTCCCACTTGGCCATGTGAAACAAAAAACTAGATATAGGTTTTAGCCTCCCACTATTAGAGTGTTTTCCTTGCATTAATATCCTAAAATGACTTATATATTTGAGTTTCTCATCCAGACATATGTCTATATTAGACATATCTTAATCCTATACACGATACATGTTTTGAAAATATTTCCTCTGATATACTCTTTGTTAACGGATCAACAATCATATCAGATGTAAGCAAGTAGCTGACTTTGATTTCATTTCTTTTAATCATATCATGAATATAATTGTATTTTACCATTATATGTTTACTTTTTAAATTATCAGCTCCACTCTTCATAAAAGAGATGACAGCCTGATTATCATAAAAAATCTGGACTAGCCCATTGGTTATTTTCTACTTTAAATCACTAATGAAGTAGCTTATCCAAACAACAAATGTGGCAGCTACATTACATGCAATATATTCAGCTTCCTGAGTAAATTGTGCTACACAACCTTGTTTTTACAAGACCAGAAAATTGCACCACCTCCCAGGAGGAAAACAAATGCAGAAGTGGATTTACTATCATCCCTGCTGCCTGCAAAGTCAGCATCAGAATATTCAGTTAATTCTAAAGAATCACCTTGAAAACATAATTTCAGGTTTATAGTTCCTTTCAAATATCGAAATATTCTTTTTACTGCTTGCCAGTGTGGCCAACCAGGATTACTCTAGTAGCGACTAACAAAGCCCACAGCAAAGCTGATATCTGGCCTAGTGTAAAGCATAACATACATCAAGCTTCCGACAGCTTGAGCATAGAGGACATTTAGTCTTTCTTGTCCATCACCTGGACTATCATTTTTACTCAACTTAACACATTTTACTACAAGTGTTCTAACTGGCTTATGATCACTCATTTTGAATTTCTTGAGTATATGATTTAAATATCTTTCTTGACTCAAGCTTAAAAGTTTGGAGCTTTTATCTTGAGTGATTTTAATTCCAAGAACATAGGATGCTTCTCTCATGTCTTTCATTTCAGATTGTGAATTTAACCATGACTTAGTTTTGACAATCATATCATTGTCATTTCCAGTCAAAAGAATGTCATCCACATATAATGAGAGAATAACAAATTTATTTCCACTTTTCCAGACATAAACACAGTGGTCAAACTTATTTGCCACAAATCCTAATAATGTAATAGCCTTATGAAACTTTAAGTACCACTGACGTGGTGATTGCTTGAGTCCGTATAGGGATTTTTTCAACTTATATACTTTATCTTCTTTGTCTTTTATTGTATAGCCTTCAGATTGCTCCATAAAAATGGGTTTCTTAAGCTTACCATTAAAAAAGGCGGTTTTAACATCCATTTGATGTAGATATAGGTCGTAGTGAGCTACTATTGCAAGAATTATCCTTATCGAGGCAAATTTTGCAACTGGCGAGTATGTATCAATATAATCTAATTATTCTTTTTGAGAAAAACTCTTAGCAACTAATCTTGCTTTAAATTTGTCAATGCTGCCATCATATTTGAATTTCTTCTTTAATACCCATTTACAACCAATGGCTTTCATTTCCTCAGGTAAATCAACTAATTCTCAGATCTGGTTTTTCTCAATGGATTCAATTTTCTCGTCCATGGCTTTTACCCAGTCTGTTGACTCACATGAGTTTATTGCCTCACTGTATGACAGGTTATCTTCCATGTCATCTATGTCTAAAGCATAACATAGTTCCTCTGATAGATAGACAAAATAGTCATCTATAGGTTGTTGTATGTCAGTTGAATCATATTGTAGATCAAGATGATCATCTTTATTTATTTATAGAATAACTTCTTTCATGTTTTGATCTTCCAAGAAGATAACATCTCTACTTTCGATTAAACCCTTATCTGGGTGATAAAATCTATAACCATTAGATCTTTTGGGATATCCGATAAAAATACATCTTATAGATCTGGTATCCAGTTTATCCCTTGATCGTTCTATAACTTTTATATGAGCTACAAAACCCCATCTTCGAATGTGACAGAGAGTAGGTTTTCTTCTTGTTCATGACTCATAAGGGGTTGTGACAATAGCTTTACATGAAACTCTATTTAAGACATATATTGTTGTATGTAAGGCTTCTCCCCAAAATACTTTAGGTAAAGAAGAGTTAGATAACATACATCTAACTATATCAAGAAGAGTCTTATTAAATCTTTCAGCCACACCATTTTTTTGAGGTGTGTCCGAAGTAGCAGTTTGCGGTCTGATCCCATTGGCTTTGCAATATTCTGTAAATTCAATTGAGATATATTCTCCTCCCCCCCCCCCCTCCAATCAAACCGTAAAACTTTAATCTTTCTATCAAGTTGATTTTCAACTTCTTGACGATATTCTTTAAATTTATCTAATGCTTCAGATTTATAAGTTATAAGATAAACATAATTGTACCGAGAGAAATCGTCAAGAAAAGATATAAAGTACTGCATTCCTTTATGCATTGGAGTCCTAAAGGGACCACATATGTCTATGTGTATGATTTCTAATAATTGAGATGCTCTAGTGACATTTTGTGGGAATGGTTTTCTTGTCATTTTTCCATAAATACAATATTCACATCTATGGAATGAAGATTCATCAAAGTCTGGTATTAATTGTAATTCAACAAGTTTTTTCATCTTTTTTAAGTTAATATGACCAAGTCTTTGGTGCCATACATTTACATCCACATTAAAGACAATATCAATATAAACAAAAGTCAAAGTAATTTTATTCATGTTTGAGTCACAAATTTTAAACAAGCCCTGATTCTGATCAAAGACCCCATCAAACAGGACTCGACCATATTTTTCTATAGTGACCTTCCATGGTAAGAAACGAACTTCAAAGCCCTTGGCAACCAAGGCCGGGACATATACTAGATTACGTCTTATTGATGATACAAACAGGGCATTGGACAATAAAACATTATTTTTGGCGGTTTCAATCCGATATGTCCCAACACCCATAACATCAGAGTAGGTATTGTTGCCTATGTACACTCGATGTTCACCAGGTTTGTAATCGATCATGTCCATCATCCTCTCCTTTGTCATAGCAATATGTCATGTTCCCCAGAGTCCACCCACCAACCGAAAAGAGCTTGGTCCACATAAGAGCATTCCGATATCACACTGATAATATCTCGCCTCTCCTTTTGCTTATTGCTTCCATTGTTTATGCCAGTGTGATTATTTGTCCGGCTCCTGCAATCTCTCTTGAATTGTCCAGGTTTTCCACACTTGAAGTACTTCACCTGTGAGGCGGCTAACTGCGGCATGCGAAATGTTGGACCATTTCTCTTATTAGATTTGTCATTACCTTTAAAGTATTTCTTCTTGAATTGTGGGCATCTCGAAGGGTTATAGCCTCGAGAAGTGTCATCTTTAGCAAAGTGTAATTCGCTCTTTCGGTCTTGTTGCATGTGTTGTTGCTCAATTTTTAGTTGAGTAGAAAGTTTTTCTAAGGTTAGATGTTTTGAATTTAACCTAAGAGCAGTTTGTATCATCTTCCAAGAGGATGGTAAACTATGCAGAATTATGGGTATCTGCATCCGGTCAAGAATCACATTCTCAACAATTGTCAGGTCTTTGGCTATAACTAGCATTCTGTTGACATGATCAACAACATTGTCATTCTCTTGCATACGGCATGAATTGTATTGTTCCAAGAGAAGTTGAATGTGTGTTTCTGAGGTTGTGTCATATTTCTTGAAGATAACGTCAAACATAGATTTTGCTGTAGGGTAATCCTCAAAAACCTTAATGAGATCACCATCCATATATGTTAACATGATGGTTCTGGCCAACTTGTTGTCCCTTTTGTATTTGGTGTATGAGGTTTTAACCTCGTCAGAAGCAATAAGACCAGGGTCACTTATTTCAGTAGTAAGGGCATTTTTATGACCTCCGGGGTCAGAACAAGAGGAATCCTCCTTTTCCAAATGTGAAAATTTGTACCATTGAGTTTATCAGTTTTAGCTAATTCAGTAGCACAAACTTTACTTGTCATTTTTCTGTTGTTGGTTTTTTTAATATGACATAACATGATAAGTTTAAGTCTAACAATCAACAAGCAAAATAATAAGAAAATATCAACCATGAATGCATAAAAGAACATGTTCATAATCAAAGGAAAATTCATGATCAATAGCTCAATTTCATGCAACAAAATAAAATGTATGGCAATCATGCTCTTTGATTTTAATTAAAATTGAGCTAATTTGCACACTTCAACCATTTTCTATAATTTCAAAAAAAGTTAGAGGAAAGATTTGCAAAAATAATCCTAAAAAAATAGGAACTAAAAAGGAACAAGGGGTTTAAAAAAAAAACAGAAAACTAACCCTATTTTGATTTTTTTTTCAAAATTGAGTTCTTTTCTGGAATTATCAGAAAAATAGGACTTCTGTTGTAATTAAAGGACACAGAAGGAATAATCAGGAAAGACAATGGTCTTATTCTAATTTTTACCTCATAAGGATATAAACGACAATTAAAGTAAATGCAAGGGTATTAATATAAATAAACTGAAAAAAGGATATGATCAGAATTTCTGAAAAAGACCAGAGGCAAAATGATAATTTTCCCTAGAAATCAGTATATAAGCCGATCCTTTTTCGAAAATCAACAGAAGAATCACGATGAAGCTTCTATTTGTTTGTTTGTTTTCAGTTTTTCAGCAGGGGAGAACGTTGTCGAACCGTTCGCCGGAGAGAAAAAAAATGGCTATGGTGTCGGATCTGCCCAGAGGTCGCTGAAGCAGGGGTCGCCGGTGTTGCAGCGGTGAAAAAAAAAAGAGTTCGAACCATTGTCGGTCTTTCGTCAAAAACATACAACAGCGGCGGACGGAGAGAAAACCTTCGGTCATACGCCAAAAAAAGAAAAGAAAAAGGTAGATTAGTGTTTTTTTAATGTTGTGACAGTCGATGAGAAGACGTCGATCGCCTTCGACTCGTTCATCGAAAACAAAAACGATAAAGGTACCCGGGCGCTGAAACAACCCAGAGAATGCCGAAGAGGTGTTGCCGGTGTAGCAGCGGAGAGAGAGAAAAGGTAATCCCCTTTCTTCTTCTGTGTTTTTTTTTTCGACAAAAAGAAAACCCACCGGTAGATCTCAAAAAAAAAAATTGTACGCTATTTTTCTTCAGATCGCCCGATGTCGGCAACCTTTTAAACGAAAACAAAGGTCGCTGGTGACTGGCGACCCTTTGACGAAAAAAAAAATGTGGTCGGGCGTCCCACTGTGTTGCTTTCTCCTCTTTTGAGGTTGCGATTTTGATTGATTTTTTTTGAGGTCGCCAGATACCGGCGACCTGTTTTTTTTTTTTTTTGTTGAGGTCACCTGCTGCAGGCGATCCTTTTTGTATTTAAAAAAAGAGAGATCCTGATCTCTTCTGCTTTTGATACAGAGGTCGAGGAATCAAACTTTACTTAAATGTTTTTATTTACTTATTTACCGAGGTTGCTGGATGCCGACGACCTTTTTGTTTAAAAACAAAGATGCTCTTCCTCTTCTCTTTTTTGTTTCTTTTTCTCGAGACCCTCTGAAACCTTATCCAGATCCCAGATGGGGTCTGCCCCCCCCCCTTTTTTTATACTTTGAGAAAAAAAGAAAAACGCCGATCTCTCCTTGAGACCACAAAATAATAGTTGTGAACATACATTTTAATGATGGTTAAAGAAAGGAGAAGGGAGGTTTGCTCTGTATCAAATGGCTTTGATATAACATATGTGATTTTAATAAGGTATTTGAGATTTTTATAATAACATAATTTTTTGTACGCTTCTTGAGGATCGCAAGAAAATATGTGTGAATATGAAATTTAAGTAAAATTTTGCCTTAGGTGATGAGCAAAGCAATATATCGCACGAACTTCGTGAGGTTCACTTGTGCGAAGGATAAAAAGGTCTTAATTTTTTTTTCTTATTTTTTATTTTAAGCAACAAGCGGATTTAAAAAAAAATTAAGCATTTGGAAAAATATGTCATATTTGTCATCCATAATCATTTTTTGAACAAAAAGTTAAAGAAAAAATCAATGTTTTAATTTCCAATTACTAACTCCCAAACGTATGAGATTAACAAGTAAATAACATTTTCTGAAAGAATCAAATGATTCTCTATTGCTCAAATGTATGTGATAATTTTTTCTCTTAATAAAGTTAAACAAATCTAGTTTTTCTTAATTGGATTTAGTGTTGGATGTAAAAATCAAGCCAACTGAATTGAATCCAGTTTTGAAAATAATATCTGAACCTGACTGAAACCCGCTCAGTTATTCAGAATTGATTGGATTCAAAGTGCTTTACAACGCCGTACCCAAATTTGACATGAATATTCTTTATTATGCATAAAAAACTGAAATTGACAGGTGCCTAAAAACCTCTTCAATCAAGATTTTGGCAAGATCTATTGCACCTTACATGAGGAAGGATCAGGTGCAATGTGATTGGACACTTTTAGTAAGTTGCGGCACCTGAACACACCCACCAACCGTGGGATACAACGGATGGTGGGTGATGAGGCTTAGTGGCATACTTAAAGTTAACAATCATATTATACTTGATCTCAGTTTTTTGATGGCGAGAAAGCCTCGTCAAAGCAAAGAAAACCCTGGGTGAGACCCATGACTACCTTGCCTTATGTGGCCCACATAATCTCAATTTAGCTTACACTAATTTGCACGTGGCAAGTTTTTTTTTTAATAAGCAAGTCAGGGTTAATCCCAACCGAAGCGTGGTGACTCCCTAAGGGCAACGAGTAAGCCCACAAAGTTTTAAGTTGCCAGAACAATGTTCTTAAGTATGGCACTTGGGGGTGGTTTCTGTAGAGGTTGGCGCAGTGGAAGGACCTCCGCTGACAACAGCAACAGAAAAGAAAGAAAAAGGAAAGTGAAAGTTGTTAGAGACTTGAAGGTTTTCTTCGAAGGCCTCTCTTTCTACAGAGTTGGTTTCGCTGTGTGTATGTATGTATTAGGGGCCGAGTCCCATGAATATATATAGCCTTCGGTTTCCCTCTCTCGGCTCAACAGTCGGTTGAAAGAATCACGGTGAGTCCAATGTTTTTGATAAATCAAAATACGAATTTTGAATAAAAGGTTTGTTTTGAAAACTGACTCTACTTATCCATGAACATGCCTACTCATGGATAAGCACAACGTGCAACGCATGGCCACACGCACCAACATCTCCCACTTGGACATGAGATTGCTCAGTTTGCTCCCACTATTGTGGGCTTCCTTGAACTAATTATGGATTTTTCGTTAAGGATTTCCTTCGTAATCATACATATCTTAATCTCATACGGGCAACATGCTTGGTAAACAAGTTTTTTGCAATGCCCTTAGTTAAGGGATCAGCTACCATATCCAAAGTAGGAAGGTAGTCCACAGTTATTTTAGTATTTTCAATCATATCATGTATGTAGTGATATTTTACCATTATATACTTGCTCTTGGAGCTATCAACTCCACTTTTCATTAGAGCAATAACAACTTGATTACCAGAGTATATTTGTATAGGTTTACATAATAGAACTATCTTTAAGTCTTTAATGAACCTGTTAATCCATACTGCAAATGTCGCTATTGCATTACACACGATATACTCAGCCTCTTGAGTATGCTAAGCCACATAGCCTTGTTTCCTACAGGACCACGCAACAGCTCCTCCTCCAAAGAGGAAGATGTAGCCAGAAGTAGATTTGTTGTCATCTTTGCATCCTGCAAAACCAACATCAGAGTATCCAATCAAATTAAGGTTGTCAGCTTGAAAGCTCAGTTGCAGCCTTTTAGAACCTTTTAGGTATCAAAATATTTTCTTTACAGCTTGCTAGTGAGGCCATCCTAGATTACTTTGATATCTGCTAACAAGACCTACAGCAAAGCTTATGTCAGGTCTTGTACATAGCATCACATACATTAAGCTTCTAACAGCCTGTGCATAAGGAATTTCAAGACTTGGTTGGCCCTCACCAGGACAATCACTTTTACTTAAGTTTACTTCTTTTGCAACTAGAGTTTCAATAAGTTTGGAGTCATGTGTTCTATATATTTTAGAATATAGTCAATGTACCTTTCTTGCCTTAAACAGAGAGTCCTTGAATCTTTGATTCAGATGATTTTAATTCCTAAGATATAAGAAGCTCCACCCATATCTTTCATTTCAAAGTTGATATATAATCATTTCTTAGTGTTGATTATCTTTTCATTATCATTTTCAGTCAGCAAAATATCGTCAACATATAATGATAGGATACAGAAAAGACTCTCACTTTTCCATACATATACACAGTGGTCTAACTGATTTGGTTCGTATCCAATCTTTGTTATGGATTTATGAAAAAACAAATACTATTGTCTTGGTGATTGCTTTAACCCGTACAAGGATTTTTTTAACTTGTACATTTTATCATTATTTATCAAATAACCTTCTGGCTGGGTCATATATATATTTTCTTTTAAGTCACCATTTAGGAAGGCAGTCTTTACATCCATCTTCTATATGTCCAGGTCATGATGAGCAACTATAGATAATATTATCCTGATGGACATAAATTTAGCAACTGATGAATAGGTTTTCATATAATCAATCCCTTCCTTTTGAGAAAAACCTTTTGCAACTAGTCTTGCTTTAAATTTGTTTATAGATCCATCAACTTTATATCTTTTTTTAAGAACCCATTTACAACCAACCAATTTTCTTCCTTTAGAAAGATCAGATAAGTCCCAAACTTGATTCTTTTCAATGGATTCAATTTCTTTATCCATAGCCCTTTTCCATTCTAATTTCTCTTTTGAATTAATTGCATTAGCATATGAGAGATTATCAATCAACTCATCAAGATCTACAGAATAGCAGAGTTCCTCACACAAATACACAGTAGTCATCCAAGTAGGATGGTAGAGCTTTAGACCTTTTACTACCACTTAGTTCTTGAGAAGTAGAGGGTTCAAAATCAGTTAGTTCATTGCCTAACTGTTCCACAGCTGGTTCATTACCTAATTGTTTCACAGCTGGTTCATTACCTAACTGCTCATTCTGATCATATAGCAAATCAAAGAGATCCTCAATTGGATCACCAGATTCATTGTTGAGATTTTTCAGAAACTCAACATCTCTACCCTCAATCAGTCCCAATCTTTGATGATACAATCTGTAGCCTTTTGATCATTTTGGATGACCAATAAAGATACATCTAGCTAATCTGTTATCCAATTTATCTATAGTTGGATCTAAGATTCTTACATGAGCTACAGATCCCCATCTCCTAAGATGATTTATGTCTGATTTCATACCAGTCCATCTTTCATATGGAGTTTTGGGGACAGTCTTACAAGGCACTCTATTTAAGGTATACATAGCTGTATTTACAGCTTCACCTCAAAAAAAATGGGTAGATGAGGACTTGCCAACATGGATCTAACTATGTTCAAGAGAGTTCTATTACACCTTTCGGCAACACCATTTTGTTGCGTTGTCCTTGGCACGATTCTTTGCCTATTAATGCCAAGATCTTTGCAATAATTGCAGAACTCATTTGGGGTGTATTCACCACCTCTATCAGATCTCATAATTTTAATGTATCTACCAAGTTGTCTTTCAACTTCATTCTTATATTCTTTGAATTTTTCAAGTGCTTCTGATTTATTTATGATGAGATACAAATATCCATATCTAAAGAAATCATAAAAAAATGTTATAAAGTATAACATGCCACTATGAGTTTGGACTCTAAAAGGTCCGCAAATGTCTGTATGAATTATTTCTAATAGTTCAGTGACTTGAATAGCATTATGTGAAAAGAATTTTCTTGCCATCTTTTCAAAAATACAAGATTCACACTTTTTAAAGTGAGATTCATTAAAGTTAGAGATTATTCCTTGTTGTGCCAGATTTTTCATTTTCTTTAGGCTTATATGCCCAAGTCTTCTATGCCATGCATTCACATCAATAACTAAAGCACAATCAATATACAAAGAAAATTTTTCTTTATTCTCGAATAATTTAAACATCCGATGTTCTCTTTCAAATTTACCCTTAAACAAGATTCTACCATGTTTCCCCATAGTGACCTTTCTAGGGATAAAACAGACCTCAAAACCTTTTCCAGTCAAGGTTGGTACAGACACAAGGTTTCTTCTCATTGAAGAGACATAAAGAACATCTTTAAGCAACACACTAGTCCCTCCCACATTGAGTTTGTAGGACCTGACTCCTAGAACATCACTATAGGAGTTGTTGCTCATATAGACCTTGTGCTCACCTGGTCCTAGCTCTTTGAGATCCACAGCTCTATCAGTGGACTTGGCTATGTGTCGAGTAGCTCTAAAGTCCACCCACCACCCTGAGAGTTCTTTATTAACAAAGTGGCATTCAGATACAACACAAACGACTTCTTTTTCGTCATTCTTTTTGTTTGAGTTGTTGTTGTATCTCCCACCATTCCAGTTGCTCCTATTGTTAGGAAAATTTGTCCTGCAGTTCTTCAGAATGTGTCTCATCTTGCCACACTTGAAACATTTGACTTGTGAGCCTTTGTTGTCTTGAGGTTTGAAACCTGTACTTTGTCCTTTATGGAACTTGCCATTACCCTTCTTCTTAAAGTTATTAAGCTTAATAGGTACTCGGCTATGAGACGGTGTGTCTTGGACCACCATCAACTCAGACTTCATTTTTTTAGTCATGTGCTCTTGTTCTATGGCTAATTGCAGGGGCAACTCAGTCGAGTTTAAATTCTTTGAATTTATTCTTAACGCAGTGGTCACCATTTTTCATGAATGTGGGAGGCTATTCAGTATAGTGGACACCTGCATTCTATCTGGAATTACATTTTCAACAATGGCTAGGTCTTTAGCCATGACCAACATCTTATTTACGTGGTATGAGTTGTATTATTCGAGCAGTAACTGTATGTGGACTTCGGATGTGGTGTCATATTTGGTGGCTATTGCCTCCATCATCTCCTTGACGGTCTTATAATCTTCAAAGACTTTGATCAAATCATCGTCCAGGTAGGTGAGCATGACGGTTCTTGTCATCAGATCATCTTTTTGAAACTTTTTGAATTTAATTACTTTTTCTTGAGTTGAATCGTCATTTGGTTTTTCTACAGACATATTTCAGTCCTTCCAAGGTTAGAGCTAAAGGGATCCGCCTTTTCCAAACAGGAAGGTTGGTCCCGTTTAGCTTGTTTGTTTTCACTAGTTTGAAGGCGCAAACACGACTAACCATTTAATACTAAAAAATTATATTTAATTTATTTATGGCAAGTTAGCACAAAGAGACAAAAGGAAGATCTCGTCAGTTTAATCTGAGAACATGTTTCTAATTTTAAATAGACCTATTTTTAGGTCTTAAAAAAAAATAAATGAGTTTTTTAAATTAATAGGAACATAGTTTTTTGAAAATTAAAATTAGTTCCAGGTATTAAAAGGGAAATATCATAATTTTTGATAAGTTTTCAAAATTTTCAAAGTCGCAGTCCCGTTTTAGTAAATATTTTTGAAAAAGAATGCGAGTTACAAATACACTTATTTTAACCCATTTTCTGAAATATTTTAAACTTCCAGGGGTAACAGGGTCTTTTTACCCCTTGGGCTATTTAAGACATGACCCCTTCGAAACTGACTTATAATTCATCGGGTTTTTCTCTCTCTTCTTCGTGGGAGCTCCAAAGCGATCAGTGGCAATATTGATGATTTTCGGCCGTTCTCCGGTGGTGATGGGCCGACTCTTAGGTTGGGTTTGATCTTCTCAGCGCAGGCTCCCTCTGACAGAAAACCCACGGTTGTTCTTCTGTCGAAGCTATCAGAAAATTCGAGAAGCTGATTTTCTGGCTGATCTCCGGTGGCGATGACCCGACTCTCTGGTTGGGTTTACTCCTCTCGTTGCAGGCGCCCTCAGACACAGACCCGAGGTCTTTTCTTACGACAGAGCTTCCTTGGAAGACAAAACAATCAAAAGTTTTTCGGCCATTCTCGGACGGCAATGGGTCGACTTCCTATTTGGGTTTGCTTCCCTTGACGTAGGCTTCCTCTGCGTGCAAACTCGAGGCCAAACAGTGGCCCAAAATCGATTTTCCTTGTAGCTTGGGGTTTTTCCCTTTTCTGTTTTCTGTTTTTCAGATTCTGTGTTTTTGTGTGATTTTTTTTAGATAGAGAGCGATAGAAAAAGGTCGAAGGCCTTTTACCCTTGTTCGATCGGTGCTGCCCAAAAAAATGACAGGCGACCGGAACCTTTTTCGATGACAGAACATCTTCTAATTTTTTTTTCGGTCTGTCTCTCTGTTTTCCTTTTTTTTTTAGAGACGAACAGGTAAGGAAGGATCACCTCTTTCAGGAAGAAGGCTGAGACTCTAATTTCTGGCAGACAAAGTAAAGAAAATTGAGTCTCTGTTTCTCAGTTTGGATTTTCAGAGACAAAGAGGAAGCACATAAGAAGAAAGGAGAGCAATAACTCTTACCTGATTAAAGCTTCTTTCTCCTTTTTTTTTTCTTTGCAGATTGAAGGTTGTAGAGATTGGTGAGCGTCTTCGAACCTCTGCTTTGCTACCACTGTAGAGGTTGGCACATCGGAAGGACCTCCAGTGACAGTAGCAGCAGAAAGAAAGAAAAAAAAAAGTGAAAGTTGTTAGAGACTTGGAGGTTTGCTTCGAAGGCCTCTCTTTCTAGAGAGTTGGTTTCTGTGTGTGTATGTATGTATTAGGGGTCGAGTCTCATGAATATATATAGCCTTCGGTTTCTCTCTCTCGGTTCAACAGTCGATTGAGAGAATCACGGTAAGTCTGGTATTTTTGATAAATTAAAATACGAATTTTGAATAAAAGGTTTGTTTTGAAAATTGACTCTGCTTATCCATGAGCAGACTTACTCATGGATAAGCATAAC
Source organism: Nuphar pumila (assembly GCF_984573655.1). NCBI lineage: Eukaryota > Viridiplantae > Streptophyta > Magnoliopsida > Nymphaeales > Nymphaeaceae > Nuphar > Nuphar pumila. The sequence continues at coordinate 125,372,222 of NC_143256.1, forward strand.
GTGCAATGCATGGCCACACGCACCAACAGTTTCTCCGTGTAAATATAAAAAAAAAGTCATGGTTAGGCAGACTCCTGTCAATTAAAAAAAAAGTTTTTACTCATTGATATCGAACTCTTGACATCCCAGCACTGAGTGATGTTGACAAGCCCTCCTACCATATGAGCAGAGCCCTCGCAGTACAGCCCTCCTATGGCGATTTTGCAGCCCTAGGTGATAACAATGTTAATGTACTTTTAACCCTTTCGAAAGTTATTATTTAATTGCATTTTTCCTTGCTTCATTAAAAAAGAAAAGTGGTGCGCATAATTTTGATATCATCTGACTATATGATTAAGAAAAGTCACTATCAATATATATCATGTGTATAACCGGTATTTCATGTGGCAAAAGAAGTTTTTTCCTCTTGAAAGAAAAAGTTTTTTTTTTTAAAATGATCACCATACATTTTGATCCCGTTTTAGTATATCCACCGAAGTTTTTCTATTTTTCTGAACCCCCAACCCCCCATATGGTACTTTAGGATAAGCGAGCAACCCATGAGTAAGACCCCCATAAAACTTATACGTTGAAAATGATAATTTTACCATTAAAACTACTTAAAGTCGAATCCAATCGGTTGCAAGGCCTGGCAGCATAGGCAAGGAATCTCTTATTTAGGTGAAAATCTACTGCTATTTTTCTAGAATTTTCCTTCTGTTTTTTTTTTTTTGAAAAGGCAAGCTCGGGTTAGGGAGGTTGGTTCATATGATCGGGCCGAACACAATAAATTTGAGATGGGATCAGGTCAGAGTGAGCTTCCCAAGATGAATAACATCCAAACCTGCACAAATGAGATGCCTATCACCTGGATGGGTCCCACTCTTTTTCCCCGATGTCATTCTGCTTCCAATGGACGTCATCTGAATGGTCACAGTGAGCCTTATTCATCATTTGATGGGTGTGGTTTATTTTTAAGATGAACGACATCCAAGGCACCTCTGGTGGTGTTATGTTGGAGGTGCCATTGACCTGATCCTCTCTCATTAAATTTGCTCGGCCCTTTTGAAGGGCACCCATGTGTGAGACCCTTACTTAAAGAAGGGTGGGGCAGCCAGTGGTTGGGGCTGATGTGTTCGGCCCCGAACAGTATTGGATATGCTAACCGGTTTAGGCAAATTATTCAACACACTAGATATAGATATTGACGGCTATTGAACTTTTTTTCTTTTATGAACGGATTATAAGGCCCCTTCCTTTCAGTAGGCAAGCTCTACTGGTGGCTATACAACCAGGCAGATACTAGTGGCGTTCGAACTTGCAGCAATCCATCACATAGTAACTTGCACAAACTACTACCAAATCCACAGAGCCCCGTTGAGGGAGGGTCAGGTGCAATGTGATTGCACACTTTCAGTATGCTGCTGCGCATGATCAGCCTCTGTTCTTTAGGATAGAGCCTGTCAGCTGTAGGGCCCAGCAGCAGATGGAGGGTGATCAAGTGCAGCAGCACACCCAAAGTGTACAATCACATTGCACCAGATCTTCCCTCGCCCCCGTTGGTATGGGTTTTGGACTTTAAACGTACCTTCACCCGGTGACATGCACAAGCCGCTCCTGCCAAACAGCAGAAACCTCATCGAAACTTTCTAGAATTTAAGAAAACAATTTAAGTGCACCCGCATCCCAACCCATTCATTTCACCAGGAATCAGTGTACAGATTTACATTATAATAATTTATTCCCCAGTTTTCCTATCAAAAAATCAAGAAGCAAATGAAATTCCATAAAAGTTTCGAGCTTTTTTTTTAGAAGAATTAAGAGTTATGAGTTTTATCTCAAAAACTTTAATCCCAATATTGAACACCACCACAGTTCTGCTATAAACATTACACTAAGCTAACCAACGGGGGCTCCGCTTGGTTGGTAGGATCCAGTGCACGTTTCCTTGTGGTGGGGCGTTGCAGGTTCAAACCCGAGTGGTACCTTGAATAATTACTGGTGGAAGTCTGCCTAACCCCAGCTTGCCTTTCAAACATAACGTCACACTAATCTAACAAGCTGTGTGAGAGAGAGAGAGATGTCAAGGATAATATGGGTGAGGAGAAGGGCATTTTTTTTTTAGTAGTGATGGTCATCAAGATATATTTGGTAGATTAGATGCAGCGTGTAAAGCACTCCAGAGACTGGTGGCTATGGGTGCACCTACTGAATAATATAACACAAATAATAATAATAATAATAATGTTGATAATGATTATACTAATAGTAATAATATTAGTATTATTAAACGGTAAAAGTATGGACTGGGTAGATTGCCCCGGTGACCATTGGGGTTCCAAACCCCTTCTCTCCCTCCCTCCAGTATCAGGGATGGGTTTAACCCTACTCTTTGGGAGATAGCAACTTTGTTTGTTGCACGCAATCTCTTGGGCTATAGTACTTGAGAGCAAATGGGTCAGGTTCGGTTGGACCTTCAATCTGAATCCAACACTTGCACAGATATGGATTTATCGGATAGGACTTTCGAGTTTAGGTACAGACCACAAATTTCGTCCAATCTACATCCAGATCCTGATCAAGTCGTATAATTTTGTATTTGAAAAAAAAAACGTTCAAATACTTTTTAGGGGAGAATTTGGTAACAGTGGTTCTCCAATGGGCTATATCTCACTATATAAGATATCCAAGATAAGGAAGGTAGTTCTTAAATTGTCACTAATCCAAAGACTACACAACCACTTTTCATTTTTTATGTGTGAATATATTGACTCAGTTCACAAGTGTTGGCTAGTGTTAGGTTTAGGATGTAGGAAAGTTCCTTTCATGTACCTCTAGAGCTAGATTATTTGGAGGTAGGTGAGGTTTAAAGAGGAAAAAATATTCTACCATATACTTGTGAGATTTGAATTAAAAAAGATTAATGTTGGCTACCCTGGTGGGTAGGTGTGTCAACGGGCCTGGTTTACCCGGACCCGACCAGAACCAAACACTATAGGGTCTGGGTATGGTGATAAATAAGAATACCTAATTGAAACCTGGGTCTGGAACCGAAGGTCCGATTAATACATAGACCCGAGTATAGTTTGTGAAATTTTATACCAGACTTGGACCTGACCCGAGTTCCCATTAAGACTCATAATTTTTCAATGTAAAAATGATTAAAAATATGGTTTTACTAAGTATGATCCGGGTTTGGTTCATGTAGTTCTTATTGGGTCCAGCTGGTAAGATTTGTTAGAATTTTGTGCCAATTCTCATGTAAAGTCTTTCTTTTACGTGGACACGACAATGACTTAATTAGATCTGAACCTGAAAAAAAAGTCCTTGTGTTTGTTCATTTTTCAAAGACAAAGACCTTTTTTTTTGTTTTTGTCATATATATATATATATATATATATATATATATATATGTGGTAAAAGGTAAAAGTAAGATGACCATCAAATGGTTGTTTTTTTTAAGGGATAGCATTTGCTACCCTCGTGATTAAAGAACCCGTGAGTTGTTTTTTTTAAGGGATAGCATTTGCTACCCTCGTGATTAAAGAACCCGTGAGTTGAAACTCATAGGAGGAGATTGTTCTGGCAAAATCTGATATCATGGATGAGTTCAGCATGGTCAAAATAGTCGGAATCAACTATTGTGTCATGATTTTTAAATATAAAAATATGTTTTTTTGAAGTTTAAAATTTTGGTACATTGTAGGCGGTTGATTTTTTAACTCTTTGTAAAATCTTATATATACGTCAGAATAACATGATACAAAAGTAAACATCTGGAGTGTTCAATGTGCCAAAAAACTGAAAAAAAAATAAAAATATTACATTTTTTTACCAGAAGATTTCTTACTCACTAGTAGGGACGAGTCGATCGGGTTTGGTTCGGACCCAGGTGGAACCAGGCTTGTAATAGACTGTGAAAAGAAACTGAGGCCCTGTGCTAGCATGGCACTTTCCCATAATGATGATTTGATGTTTGTTTCATTTTACTCTGTCCATAGTCCTCTCCTCTTATTTGATTAATCTATTGCATCCCCCACCAATGTGTATAGTGTAAGCTTTAAAGTGGTTTGATACAACGTGCTGTTAGAGTTAGAGCTAAGCTCTTTTTGAGATGAGGGAGAAACCAGTGCTTGGTTTGGGTGCCTCATCATAGCCACAAAGGTGCTATTTTTTACTGTGCCATTGTTTCTGTGGTGTAAATCTTTATGAGTACCCTTTTGGACCATGCATCATATAGTTTTAAGTTGGTTTCAGCCTTTGCAACAAGGGATCCCAGGTATCGAACTCTCGACATCCTTCAACTGAACGCCTTAAGCTAATATAGCTAGTCAGGTGTGTGGGTTCTTGTTGGTGCAGTTAAGGCTTAGCTTAGCCCAAAACAAAAGAAAATATCTACAAGGTTTTAAAATCTGAATTACATTCATTCACCATAAGAAAAGATAACCATTGAGGAGATTGCCTGAAGGGTGATGGCCTGAAAGGAAGGGTGCTTGGGACTGTCAATGGGTCGAGTGTCCAATCCATTAGGGTGTATCCAAACTCACCAAATAACTATGTCAGATTCATGTTCAGGTTTCATCGGATCATAAAAATGAAATCCGAAACCCAGATCTATCTAATTTAAGAAGCTTACTTTCACTAAATATTAAACAATCAGGTCAAGCCGAGTTAGGTAGGATATCTGAGAAAAATCATAGCCAAAACTCGACTGGTATATTACTTGGTTGACCGGAATCATACGTGAGCATTTTTTATGCCCATACCCCAGAATTCTTGTTGGTGTCAATGTGAGAGAGAAACTATGAATACATAGTTAATTTAGGGATGCAAATGGATCGGATCCAGATCAGCTAAATACATAAAAAAATTCAGATCTGTATAGTGTCTGAACAACCAAAAATGATAAAAGTTCCGTACTGGATCTGATCTGTTCGCACCCCTAGTTTGATTTTTTTTTATTTTACAAGTAAAAATTAATTTACTGGATCAATAATACGCCTATACTATAAAATAATCTCGTCCTCTGACATATGACATAGAGGATCCCATGTAGATACATCTAAACAGTTAATATCGGTTTACATCCTGGTAAAAACTTAAATTAATCTTAGCCATTGATTGGATGGTTAGGATTGAATGTAAGATGGATCCTATCATATGTCAAATGATGGGATCCGTAATCCCGTAAGACACATCAATCTTTTCTACAAGGGAATAAAGCAAGCAAGCAAACGTGCTGAAGGGATAATGTTATTAAATTATTAAAACACATTATTTACATAAAAAATTGTTCCCTCCTTTCCCACAACCCAACCAAAAGAAATTTCCACCATCAAAATTTTAGGCCAACTATCATCAACCACTGGATCTTCGGGTCCAACCTCATCTGGGTCCGGAAACCTCCATGCTGCAACGCACACAAAAGGAACTAAAGGGTCCGGAGCCATCGCCCACCGAACCCCGGACCAGGTCGTACCCGAAGGCCTCCAGGAAGCGGGGCGCCCTCTCCACCAGCCAAAGCGGCGGCGGCTCCACTTCGGCCTCCCCCAGCAGCATCTTCAGCACCATCCCCATGGAGGGCCTCCTGGTGGGCTCCTCCTGTATGCACCAGAAGGCCACCTTGGTCAACCTCACAGCCTCCTCCATCTCCCCCTCCCCCATCTGCAGCCTCCCGTCCACCACCTCGTCGAACCTCCCCTCCATCGCCTTCAGCATCGCCCACAACGGGAAGTAGCAGTGCCGGGGGTCCTCCGCCTCCGGTACGAAGTTCCGGCGCCCGGACACTAGCTCCAGCAGCACCATCCCGAAGCTGTACACGTCGCACTTCTTCGTCGCCACCGAGAACCGGATCCACTCCGGTGCGAGGTACCCCGGCGTCCCGCGCACCGCGGTCACGACCTGCGTGTTCTCGCCGGCATCATCGAGCAGCCGAGACAAGCCGAAATCTGACAGCTTCGGGCTGAACCGGTCGTCCAGGAGGATGTTCTGCGGCTTGATGTCCAGGTGCATGATCGGCTCGCGGCAGCCCTCATGCAAGTAAGCCAAGCCTCGAGCCGTGCCGACGGCGACTTTGTATCGTTGCCGCCAATTCAGCGTGACGCGTCTCGGCTCAGCTTCGGCTCCAACAGAGGATGAGCTCGGCTTCAGCTCGAACAGCCACTTGTCGAGCGAGCCGTTCTGCATGAGCTCGTAGACGAGGAGCCGGCGCCGGCTATCGGCGCAGAAGCCGCGGAGCCGGACAAGGTTTACGTGGGAGATGCTCCCGATGGTGGCCACCTCCGCCCGGAACTCGCGGCCTCCGCGGCCTAGTGTCTCAAGCTTCTTCACCGCCACAGGCGTTCCGTCCGATAATGTGCCGCCGAAGACGGTACCGAACCCCCCGGTGCCCAGCTTCCGGCTGAACCCGTCCGTGGCGTCGCGAAGCTCGGCGTAGGTGAATCTCGGCGGCAGCCCCGGCAGCGTCTTCAGGAACTCCTCCTCCTCCATCTCTTCCTTGTCTTCCTCATCGTCTTCTTCGTCCTTGCCGTCGGCAACCTGTTTCATGGTCAACCGCCGGTATGCGCATCTGAGAACCATGGCCACTAAAGCAACGCTTCCAATAGAAATTCCGGCAATTGCCGCTGCGCCGAGACCGGAGCGCGCTGACACTGGCTGTGGCGGAGAGGTGGCGTTCTGGACCTTGATTCCGGCATGGTACGACTCGTTCCCTGTATATTTCAGGGTGAAGACGTCGACAGAGATGAGGGAGCATTCGTTGGAAAAGTTCCGATAGAAGTAGGCGTGGCAGCCGCAGGCTGCTGCGCACAGCGACTCGCAGCCGGACTCGTCAGCCGTGTAATTATCTGGAGATGAGACTTCGTTGAGGAAGTAGTCGAAGGCCGGAATGTGGATGAAATGGGTGGCGGTCTGGCTGCCGGAGGTGCAATTGATCGGGTTCTTCGGCCTGCACCCAGCGGTGATGTCGCTGGCATCGATCTGGTTGAATTGGTCGCTGGAGTCAGCACCCGGGCAGCTGCATTGCCCGTTGCGGCAGAGTCCGTAGGGGCCGCAGAACGCCGGCATGTCGCAGAGATCGCCCGGCGGCACCAGCTGACGCTCTGGCGGCCATCTGCGCGACGAATTCGTGTTTCCCGGCGGCAACGCCGTGTAGGTCCGGAGGTTCCCGTCAGAGTCGAGGCGGAGGAACCCTTCGGTCGAGTCGTTCCGGTCTCCGGAGTCGAGAAACACCGACGCGTTCTTGAAGGAGCACGACTTGGACGAGTTTGTGATGACCCCGGAATAGTACAGAACCAGCGAGCTCCCTGTGAACTCCGCGTACGACTCAGCGGAGGAGGAGGAATTCGACGTGGCGAAGCAGGGGCGGACAGAGGAGGCCACGCCGGAGTCGGACGTCATCGGAAGAGTCATGTACGGCTCACCGGAATAGTACAGCACGGCGCCACCGAGATGCATTGTGAGAGTGTAACGGCCGGAAACGGCGTCGGAGATGGTGGCTCCCCGGCGGAGGGTCTGACCGGGGAGGAGCACGTCGGACGGATGGTCCCAGCTCTGCCAGATAACGTGGCGTTGGTTGGCGAGAGACACGTCGGACGTGTTGAACACCTGGAGGTTGCCGTTCTCGAGCATGCCGATCATCTTCGCGCCGGAGCCGCCGAGGGTTCCGGCGATGGCCCCGCCAGAATCCTTGAGGGTCAGGGTTGCATCGCCCGAGAGGCCCAAGGTGCAGTTTCCGGTGATGGGGTAGGAGGAGTTGAGGTACCAGACGGTAGTTGCGGGTAGGGAGGAGGCGGAGAAGACGACGGAGAGGAGGAAACTGGTGGAGTTGTTGAAGCGGAGGAAGCCGAGGGTGAAGGCGGAGCCGTTGCTGGCGATGGGTTTTCCGGCTGAGCCGGTCGCCGGGAAGAAGGTGCCACGGTCTGCGGCGATGGTGAGGTTGCCGGAGGATAGAGAGGAAGTCGTCCAGTTTGTGGGCAACACGAAGAGCGTGGCGAACGATGAGTTTATTAATACGAAGAGGAGGAAGAGGAGAGTGGTGGTGATGCTGCTCATCTTTTGACGTTGTTGCTGGTGAATGAATGTAAGCCTCTCTCTCTCTCTCTCCATATACGAATGTGTATGTGGTTAAGCAAACGGGTTTTGGTATGGAAATTCAAAGCACCGATCCGCGTAGCCAAACAGGGGCAGTATCGCATGGGAATTATGAACAGATACTGTCAACCTTCCCAAGTTGAAATTACGGGATCATCCTTATCAAAACGTATCCCCAAAATGGTTCAATAAGTACTTAATTGGTAGGACACGTGGATCTCTTCTCACTGGCCATGTGGCAAATGTGTTTGTGTAGGGACCAGGGCGCGGCCCATCTGGAGCAGGGAGGACATATGATATAATTGAATCTCATGTTGATCCTACCCGTTCAACTGATGGATCTGGACGGTAAGGATTAGTCCACATTAATGAACATCGTCTGACCATGATCATGGGCACGAGCCCATCATATTTGAAAACCCCAAAATCTTATGTTGGTCCCACGTCTGTTGAGAAAAATATGTTTCATGTCCTAATAAAAAAAAGATATTCTATGCATCAACGATGGCATCTTTACCTCGTACAGTCAAAGCTATTGATGGCTTAAGTTGAGATTGCCTACCTTTGATCATTCTTAGTAAAGTGAGTTTCTGGAGGAAAGTAAAAGGTAGACAATTGCTTAGGGTCTGTTTGCGTGTCACGCCACCTTCCTCTCTTTCTTTTTCACGGAAAGAGAATCGGGCTACCGCCACGGGAACACTTTCCGCTGAAAAGGGTATTCCGTGTATTTTGGGCTCTCTTTCTTTGGGAAAAGAGAGTCCTTTGTTTGTTTGGTTACAGTGGGTCCCACGAAAATGCACGCCCGTCGATGCGTTTCCCACGAAAAGCACCCACTTTCCGTGACAAACAAACGGACCTTAAGTGGCCGAATGGATAAAGCTTTATTTAATGCTGGAATACTTTTTTCTTTTTTTTTAAATCCCTAACAGTGTATCTGACCTTCTTCTTCGTCTTCGGCTTTAATGTTCTCAACTTTTTTTCTTATTTTTTAATTAGAAGGAAAAAATGAAGGCTCGTTGCAACAACTAAGAAAACCCAACCACCGACAATTTCATTAATAGTCCAAAAAAACGAATGTCAACGGATCAGTTAGGACCCGATCTTGACTTGTACTAGATCCTTTAGGTTTAGGGTTTGGTTACAAAAAAAGGAGTCTGATTAGCTATCCGTGTCAGACTTGTGAGGTCCAATTAATAAATAGGTCGAGTATAGTTTATGAATTTTATACCAAATCTGGGTCTGACCTGAGTTTTGATTAAGATCCACCATTTTTTAACGTAAAAATACTTAAAAATATTATTTTACCGGTAGAGTATGGACTGGGCCTGGTTCATGTAATTTTTATTGGATTTGGGTATAATTTTTCTTAAGAAAAATACAGTCAGACCCAAATTCGGATCCGATACCCATGTCACTTAGTCAGATCCGGGTTTGGACCTACCCATTTCAGCGAGAGTCTGACCCGTTGACACCCCGGTCCCAAATATCTCTCATGTCTTTTCTTTCTTCTTCATCATGAGAGAGAGAGATAGACCTCTTACTAGCATGACCCTCTTACTGGGGGTTCAATAGTCTTATTTGGATTCTTTCAAAAAAAAAAAAAATCTCATTTGGATAAGCTCTTATGGTCTCTAACCCATTTTAAGTACTTCTAGGGTCTAGGTATGCAAACTTAAGAGTGGGCAACAGGCCGGGTACACAATGGGCTGTCGGGTATGTGGCCCACAATGGACCGGGTACAGCTCAAACCTGAAAAGAATCCGATCTGACCCAGCCGAACCAGCAATTGGGCCGGGGCTCAGTCAGTGCTAAAATAAAATGTCGAAAGGGCCCAGCTCAATCCACACAGAAGCAGCCCGAACTGACAGTATTCTGGTCATTCTTCTGGTTGCCTGAATCTGGGTAGGGCCTTAACAAGCCTTGGGTCAGGCCTGCCCGCCCTTTTCCAGACTACGTCTTAGTATCATGTCAATTTTACTTGTAAAATTTTCACAGAAGAACATGGTTTAAAAGATTATCTCACTCAAGTCATGTTTTTTTTTTTATATGAACTGGTATAATTGTTCCTAAATCCTGATCTGACCTAGGCCAGATGCCATCCTACCTGATTCACAACCTTCCAGAAATATTTTGGATACCAAATCTTGACAAATCAACTTAGTACCAAAATTTCCTCACTTTCTTGTATGTAGTCTTGACAAATCAACAAGCAAAAATCCACTGCACATCTCTCCCCCTCACCATCACCACTTTTTCACGGCCACCAATTCAGTGAGGGACCGTCACATATTCACCATCACTCGCACCACCTACACCTTTGCCACCGTTATTATCATCACCATTGGGCACCATCATCATTGTTACCACCACCATTACCATTTATAAGTGCCACTAATTGTGTGTGTGTAAAGACTATCTCACGGTTTTCATTGTATGGTAAGCATAAATAATATACATGGATATATAGGTTAAAATTCAAAATGATGATAGAAATGGGAAGGAAGACGAAATCTTTCCTTAATGAGGGGGCTTTGAATGAGCCCATGAGGTGGCCTGGATATGCTACATCGACTTATCTTGAGTTCAAAATTTTGGGACTGGAAACTCTTAGTGACCAGCCAATCATTGTATTGTTCGAGAGTGTTATCTGCTTTCCTTTTGATCCGGTAGGTCCATTTACAACCAATGACATGTTGGGATGGATGAGGAGGGACAAGAGTCCTTGTCTTATCGCGCATAAGAGCACTTATTTTTTCAGGCATGGCTGAACCCCACTTGGGGTCCCTAATGGCTTCTTTGAATGTGGTGGGCTCATGGTCTTGCATTATTTCTGTTAATACGGCAATAATGGGTATCAGGTGTTTGGTGGCTAAGAAGGTTTTAGGTTTGAAAATTCCAACCCATTGATGAGATCCGTCTTTGGATTTGGGTTGGACGGATTTTGGTTTTGTTCAGGTGAGTCATGAGTTGAGGCAGGCTGGTCAGCTATTGCTGTGGGTGGGTCTGCAGCTGGTGGGGCATTATTGGTTGTAACTTGAGTTGGGTGGTTTGTTGGAGGGACGATAGGTTGGATCGTAAAATCAGTTATTTGGGTGATCAGTATATTGGGTAAAATTGGTGCGTTTTGGTATTGTGATGATGTTGGGTTGAATTAGAGTTGGTTTTGTGTCGGGTCCTTTGAATGGAAATATGATTTCATCGAAGAGAGATGATCACTATGTGGGGTTTTAGGGTACAGGCATAAGTAACCATGGTGATTATGACTATAACCCTAGAAGCAGTGGCGGAGCCAGAAGTTTTTCGTTGGGTGGGCAGACTTCGGGTCTCGGGGACAATGCTATGGTCTTGAAGGACGATCCATTTATTCGGACCAGTGGCAGAGCCAAAAATTTTGCGTTGGAGGAACAATCGTTCATGGAGAGATAAAACTTAAATAAGCCTTTGAATTAAAATAACAATTGTTACAAACACAAACAACTAAATTTATGAACATAATAAGATAAAACCTTAAATTATACTTCTAAACTAAAATAAATATTATTCACCTAAGAAATACAAACAACTAAATTCATGAAAATTTTACAACGGGCATCTTCTATTTTTCATATTTTGAAAACAATTCATAATTGCATCATCACTGATGGTATCAAATGTCTCCTTCTCTATGTAAGTAACCAAAGCATCATTGATCCATTCATCTCTCATTCTATTACGTAGATGACTTTTGATATTGTTCATAGCTGAAAATGCTCTTTCAACACTTGTTGTTACAACTAGCAAACTTAATGCAAACTTAATCAATAGATACACATGAAAAAATACAAAGTGCTTTTGAGTTGCTACATTCATCTCTGCTAGCTCTGCTAAAGATTTTAAACTTGAAAACTGATTACTGTTTCGCATTTCTGCAATATATATATATATCCAATTGATTTTCAAGTCTAATTATGTTTACTCTAGAAAAGTCCTTAAGGTAAAGCTCAGCAAGATGAATCAACGTATCTTTATCAAAAGCAAAAAAAGAATTCTTTAGATTCAAGCATGCCATTGAAAGGAGGAGTTTTGTATTTGCTTCAGTGAAACGATCATTCAACTCTTGAAGTTGTAAATCAATAATAGCATAAAACACATCAATACGATAATGATGCAATATGGTGATCTTTTCAACCTTACATCTTGGTCATCCTTGAGGTGTATATGAGTCCCCTAGATCAAGAATCAGAATATCAAATCTCTTACAAAATATGAACACTTTATTTATGAGAGAGTCTCATCTATTATCTCTCAGACCTTGAAGGCACTATTTTGATGTAGTGACTAAACTCATAGCATTCACAATGTCTTAATCTTTTCGCTGAAGTGTTTGTGAAAGGTCATCAGTTATTCTCAAAACTTTACACATCAAATATAATCAAAAAACAAATTCAAAATCTTGCAACTGATGATATAAAATAATTGCATCTGAACTTTTTCCTGAATATGTATCTTCTGCAATAAAATCTAACACTTGAATAACTGAAGAATACATACTGAGTAAATTAACCAAAGCATCGTAATGAGAACCCCATCGAGTATCATCAGGTCATTTGAAACTTATTTCTTGATTTAATCCTTGTCCTGTTTCAAGTTCACTCAATGCAAGTGCTTCAGCAATTCACATAAATTCTGCTTCTCGAGTAAGCTCAGATCTCTTGCATGAAGTGGAGAAAAAAGTTGACAACCTGCCTAATATTTTAAAAAACACATCAAACAATGAATTTTTTTTAGCAACACCAACTAATGCCAATTGAAGTTGATGTGCAAAATAATGAATATAATATGTAGATGCATTTTCATGTAATATAAGACTTTTCATTCCATTAAACTCCCCTTTCATATTACTTGCTATATCATAACCCTGTCCATGCAATCTTGATATGCTTAATTTATTTTTACAAAATGCTTCTTCAACTGCTTGTTTGAGTGACATAGAACTTGTTTTAAGAACATGCACAAGAGTAAGAAATCGCTCAACCACTCGACCTTTTTCATTAACAATCCGTAAAATAATTGTCATTTGTTCTTTAGTTGATATATCATGAGAATCATCAAGTAAAATAGAAAGAAAAGTATCTCTAAGTTCCATGATAATAGTATTTGTGGTTTGTATAGAATCAGCCTTGACAATATCTTTTTGTATAACTGGAGATATCAATTTGTTATTTTCTGGAGCACTTTTCAATACAAATTTATTTATGTCATCATTGATCTTTGCAAATAACTTCAACAACTCAATAAAATTTCCTCTATTAAGAGATTCTTCAGCTTTATCATGCCCTCGAAATGTCAATCCTTGACTTAACAAGTATCTGATTGCATTAACAGTTGCCTAAAGGTGAAGTCTATATTCATCTTTCCGTCTAATACTTTGTTTATAAAGTATAGCATCAATATGTTGTTTTTGTTGCATCAAATTTTGACACTTCATTCGTGCTGAATTGTAAAAACTGTTAGAGCTTCCAACATGTTTATCAAACATCTTCTTGTCTTTCCAGTTATCAAATCCTTTAGATATGAATGCCTCTGCACTAATCTTCTATGTATTTTTTGTCCTGAAAAGATAACACTGCAAACAATATGCTTTATGCTTACTTGTACTATACTCCAACCAATTCTTATACTCATCATACCAAGCTGGAATGAATCTTCATTTTTAGTGGTTTAATTGAAACGTACAATCTCGAGGTTGACAAGGACTTCAGATCATATATGCTCTACGAACATTATCTTGGATATTAGGATAATAACTAGAAATAGAAGAACGAAGTGCAGGGTCTGCAGGTAACTCTGATTCATCAATTTCTGTTTTGCTTATTTTCTAACTTGGTTCTCCTTCTGGAGTTACAGAAGATTTATTAAAGATTGACCTTTTCATTATAAATTTATTCATTCTTATGCAACAAAAAACAAATAAGACAATGTTCTATGAGCCAAATCTCATTGCAAAAAAAGTTCGAGAAAAATGAAAATGACAATCTTCTATGAGGCTAGGTATCAAACTATGTTTTGTAATTAAGCAATGAGTATCAACAACATAATATGAACTGAATCTAAAGCTCTCAATCATCAAGTGAAAGTAAAATTCTAGGGAAGGTGGCAGCAGGTATCGTAAAATTCTCCAAAGTCCAAACCCGATGTGATCTCCAGATCTTCCTCTTACATGAAATAATCAGTTTACCTCATCTGAATTAATGCCAAGTAAGTCCAAACCCGATTTTCAGTTCGCAAGATCTAGCAAGTAATGCCAAATCATTAAAAAGATAAAAAAATTATCCAAGTTTTGCACGTTTCAAGAAAATCACATAAGAGAAGCATTAGCTTGTGACTACAGGGGTTTTACCCTTGCCGACAATCAAAACCATAGGGGGTGGATCCCTCTGTCCTACCAAAAAGATCAAAGGGGCAGGGGGCAAAGCCCTCTGCCGGCAGACTCGAGGATAGGGACGAGGCCCCCTGTCCTGCCGAAAAGATAAAAGGGGCAGGGAGCAAAGCCCCCTGCCGGCAGGCACGAGGACAGAGGCGGAGCCCCCCTTGTCCTGCCAGAAAGAACAAAGGGACAGGGGGCAAAGCCCCTTGCCGGCAGACACAAGGATAGGGGCAGATCTAGCCCCTCCCCCCCGTCCTGCCGAAGAGACCAAAGGTACGGGGGAGGCCTGACAGAGGTGGTCTGGACCTCTGCTAGCCTCCCCTCCCACCGTCCTCAGATGAGTGGGGAGGGACCGACAAAGGCAGTTGGGCCTTGCTGGCCCTCCGACAACCACCGAAGAAAAAGGGGGAGGCTCTGACAGAGGCCATCCGGTCCTCTGTCGGACCTTCGACTGCCCCATGAGAAGGGGGAGGCTCCGACAGAGGCTATCTGCCCTCTGTTGGACCTACAATGGTCACAGAGGAAGGAGAAGGCTCCGACAGAGGACACCAACCCTCTGTCGATCCTCTGGTGATCTCGTTCGAATGAGAAAAGAAAAACAGAAGTCGGGGTTTACCTGCGGAAGGCACCGGTGCTCGTGGCGGTAGGGTTGGCATGGGGGATTAGCTCGTCGAAAATCACAGAGGGGGAAACAGAGAGGACGAGAGGGAGCCGATGGCGCTGGGGCTATCAGAAGCCACAACAAGACAGAGAGATACGAGAGTTGCGAGGAGAGGGAACAAGAGGGGAGGGAAGAGGGAGCAGGCGCAGAGCTCCGCCCCTTCCCTCTGATGATAAAAAACCCCTCGGGGGTCTGAATAAGGAAACCCCAAAGGGTGTTCTTTTATGGAGTAATGCAATGGCTGACGATGGCCGTTACGGGAGGTGAGGAGGAAGGGGGAGGGCGACGCAGGGAAAGGCATTGTGAGCCCTTCCCCGCGGCCCTACTCACTTAACCCTATTGGGTTCTCGGATCCGGGTTGGGTCCGGACCGGACCTAAGTCCGATAAGAAATTTTTTTTCTCAGGCTTTGAGTCGAGTTGACTCGATCTAGTCGACTAAGTTTCTAATTCTGGGGTGGGTGACCGCCCCACCCATGCCCACCCCTGGCTCCGCCACTGCCTTGAGGTCCGCCTACCCACCAGAAGGCACACTCAACTTCGACCTTCCAGCATGAGACGCCTCATGGGTTTCAAACTAGTGACATCCTGTCAGTTTAGCCCTTGTAGGCATCTTGCTTCATTTTTTGGTTTTTAAAGGGATGCTGGGGTTAGGCAGACCCCACCAGTTACACAACATACCATTGGGTTTTGAACTTGCAACGTCCCAACACATGGTGACTTACACTAACAACAAACAAGCCAAACCCTCATTGGTGTCGTGCTTCAGAAACATTTGGTCTTCATTAGACTCAAGACAACCCTATAAATGGATCTAATGTAACATCCAAAAATGAACTTGGATGAGTTGGAGTATTGAGCCAATCACAACTTCAGGTTCAAAATATATTATTTAATGGTTTTTGGTCGAATAAACAAATTTTAAGGATAGTTTAGTATCTTTCTTTTTTCAACCTGAGTTATTTTAACATCTTTTCTTCATAGGCAAGCTGAAAGATAACCCTTGTGTGATTCGGACCAGAGACCTGTTATTGCGTGCTACTTAACCAACCAGCTATCCAATTTGGCCCCTTTAAGACCAAATAATTTAAAATGTAATAACTAATAAGCTGGGTGGTTTTTCGTTAATAGCAGATAAGAACTGCAGTTTTTTGTAAACTCAAAAAAAAAATTTAAATGATGAATTTGGGCCAGTTGGTTGTTTGTTAATAAGGCTGCAAATTAGTTCGACACAGTTGGATCCAGACCCCGATCCAGGTCCTACTTAAAGGGGTAGACCATTTTGTTTTTTAAAAAAAATTACATGATATATGTTTTGGATCCAATTGTGATCCTCTGTTAAATTTTGTCAATGATTTTTTAATGGAAAATATATATAAGAATAAAATGTTATGCTGTTATATTTTGTTAACGATTTTTTTATTTGAAAAAGTATATAATAAAACATTTGGATGGAGATGCGGGGTATCGATCCCCGTACCTCTCGCATGCTAAGCGAGCGCTCTACCATCTGAGCTACATCCCCCTTCAATAAGTCATCAATGATATTATAAAAATAACAGTAAGATAATCCGATGTTTGAAACATGGTTTAAGGGTTAAAATGTCCTGCTATTATTCAAAATGTCATGATATTTGTGTTTTAACTTTTGTTACATGTGTTTATCGGATGATATTTTCGATAAAAATTCAGCAGAAATAAAACTTAAAAAATATCACGAGAAATTGTGCAGCCGATTAAATGCCAATTAAAACTTTCCGTAAAATTTCAAGACCATGAGGTAGGTTCCTGACACTCTGCAGTGCACTGCACTGCAAGATGGTATCACAGTGGCCATGATAACCATAATATATCGTGTACTTTTGAATTCGAAATGGTCAAAAGTCACGATGCTGCGGCCAAAAAAACAGAAATTGATCTTCTAAGTAGGGGTGTCAACGGGTCGGTTTACCCAGACCCGAACCGTACCAAACCCTATAGTGTCCGGGTATGGTGATAAATAATAAGACATGATTAAGACCCTGGTCCTGACCTGAAACTCTGATTAATACATGGATCCGGGCATAGTTTGTGAAATTTTATACCAAACCCGGGCCCTACCCTTGTTTTGATTAAGACCCACAATTACCGGGTATGGCCCGGGTCTTGTTCATGTAGTTCTTATCAGGCCCGGGTATGATTTTTATTATGGTGGTTCCAATTATACCTGGGTCAGGACCCTAATCCATACCCAAAAAATTGGGGCCAGGTCTGGTTCTACCTGGGTCCAAACCAAACCTGACCCGTGTGTGCTTGAGCCCCAACAAAAGTTTAAAACTTATCGTCAAGATTTTTCTCGTGAGATTTAAATTTTTTTTTATCTCTAGTTTTTTAAGAAATTATTAGCTACAAAATAAATTAATTAATATTTAATAAATATGGGCAAATAAAAAATTTAGAAAATGATATAGATTTATTAAGGTCTTGTCCAAAATTGAAACTTCTAAATAAAATCATTTAAAACTTCAAAATATGGGTCTAATTTACACGTTCCACTTTAGATGACCTTTCATTCTTAATGCATTTAAAGCTTTTAATTTCCAAGATAGATTTTAAGAAACCGGTTTCTATTGTCAACACTTTCCAAAGCTGCCTTGCTGATGATAAACTCGTTTTGTGTTTTTGTTATTACCATCAAATATGAGAGAGATGAATTAAAAAATAGTTTATTGAGAATCATTCACTTGAAAAGAATGTTGTTCAATGTATTTTAAATGAATTTAAAGCAAGTAAGGGTCTCTTTTTATTTTAAATCTTGCAATCAAAACGTAAATATCATAAAAACGTGATATTTAGGTTTTATCAAAAATATCATAATATAATCACATTTTTCATGATATTTTCAAAATATCGCCGATATTTGTCACTATGGCCCCACGGATATAGATCCAAGGATTTGAGGGTTCTCGGGCTTTGAGATCCGAGGATCTCAAATACAAAGATTTCTGGTCCGACCCTCCCCATCAGACCAGAAATCTGCAGATTTAACTGCATTTTGAAGATCTCAAATCCTCAGATATGAGATCTTTTATTTGAATGGAATGTCTGAACTGGTGTGTCCGTGGATCTATGGGTGAAATATGTGATATTCAAAGACAACCTAATTGATTTGAGTGTTCACCATTTTACTTTTTTGTACTGTACACAACAAACCATACACGAAATTTGATTTAAAAAACGAAAAAAAAAACTACAAGCCTAACAAATTAGGAATACAACACGTGCGTGGACACATCTGCACAGACAGAATGCCATTGCTTGCTCTTCTCGACAGCATGTACTGTCTAGTAGAAATCACTCTTTTTTCAACATTTTCTCGACTTTTTTTTATTAAACATATGGATATGATCTACATGATTTATTTAATGACATGTTTTGGATCGTCGATTTAAAGAGCTTTAAAATCGGTCGACAATGCATCGCTATTTCTTGATTAAACAAAATCAAGAAAATACATGATTCAGTGCACATTTGTTAGATTGATCAAATAAAGCCTGCAACCATGACTTTCTACTAGAGAATGTGCCACAATGGAGGACACTATATATACAATTAAGCATAGTTCAAGAAAATAACTATTTTTTCTGGTGGGGGTATGCCTAACCCCACACAGCTTGCCTATAATAATAATAATAATAATAATAATAATAATAATATATATATATATAAAATAATAATAATAATAGCTATTTTTTGATGAACAAATATCTGTCCCCTTCAGAGAGAGAGAGAGAGAGAGAGATGGGGCTGGGTAAGTCTAATGAATGACCTTAGCTTGAAAAACAATAAAGAAAGAATAATAACCCTACAGTCTACACGCGAAATTATGATGAATTAAAGCCCAATAATAATGCAACAGAGTTACCCCACCCGTAAACGTGTTGAAACCGACCCCGCCATCTCACATGGCCTCTGACCTGTCCCTTTTACATGACAACAAATGTATCAATCGGCTGATGCATCAAATTACTAAAATGGGCAAAGTTTTGTGCAATGTTGTCAGAATCGGATTTTGAACCGAATCGAGTTTAAGAAAAAAACTAAAATTTGATCTGAATCGAATCGAATTTAATTAGTCTTTTAAAACCAACTTTAAAAAAAAAAACCCTCAAAAACTTGAAGAACTTATAGCCGATTCCATGGGTCGTCTCTTTCACTGAGGCTCTGTTTGGGAGCTGGCATTGTAGAGGAAATTAGAGTGATGAGAATGGAGAAAATGGAAGTTGAGGCTGTAGTTTTTTTTTATAGGCAAGCAGAGAGATTCGATCCTGGGCCTTCAGCTTCACCCACTTCTCCACCCTTAACAACATTCTCATCTCCCAAAACAAGGTTCCCAAACACCTGTAGAGGTAGATGATATTTAATTAAACCCTCATAAAATAGCATCTCCACTCCCATCTTTGACTCCCAAACAGAACCTGATTCGAAATGAAACCATAATCAACTGATTCAGGCAGGACAACACTAGTTTTGTGCCGCTTCCATTAATAGACAGCATGTTTTTTCCAAGAAATTCTCTAAACACGCTGTGCCTTTGTCTATAGCACAAGAGGTAGAATTTGAGGCATTGATAATCTCACAATGTGCCTGAATCAGTGTTGTTAGTATCGGCCTGTACATATCAGCAGAAAACCAATACAATACTAACCTGAATAGGCTATTTTTTAATAAATATAAAAAATACTTAAATTTATTTTTTAATATTATTTTAATGGATTTAACACGTGGCATTCTTATTGACATGTAATATTTTTTAACTATATTTTGTCCCATTCAGAATGATTCACTTGAGTATTGGTATAGGCCGATGCACCTGAATAGTTGGCCAAACGATACAGGGCCGATACCGATACTGACAACACGGATCTGAATCATCTTTATCAATCGGGACAAAGAGCCAAGGTGGGAAGCAAAATAGTCTTCACATCCTCCACAAAAAAAATACGATTGGTAAGATGAAAATAGTAAGCATGGGCAGTTCGGTCAATACGAAGAACGAGGACACTAAGCTGAAGGCAGGCACTGTCCATTCCATAAATTCTTGTACTGTTCAAAGCTGGCTCTTGGATAAGAAGTAACCTCTCTCTCTCTCTCTCTCTCTCTGCCGCACGCAGCAGCATAAATTCTTGTGATCTTCAATGCTGGCTCTCGTGTAAGCATTAACACCTCTCTCTCTCTCTCTAATGTGACCACATCAGCAATAAGAAAACAGCAACATAAAATATACCGAGTTGCCCTTTGACGTCAGAGTTAAGCCAATGAATGAGAAACTCAAAAATATATAAACAAAAAGAGAAGATAATGAGAGCAGACAGCCAGATGGATGTATAGACAGAGATGGATACAGGTTACTCCTAAAAGAAGAGAGAAGGAGCCTCTCTCTCTCTCTCTCTCCTTTTTGCCTCACTATGGCCGCCCCTGATAAGATATGCCCATCACTCTGCACCGGTTCAGAGTAGCAACAACAATGGGAGTAACCGGTAAATTGCTGAGAAGCTTCTTGGGCAGTAACAAAAAGGAGAAAGACAAGGAGAGTAATAAGGAAAAGAAGGAAAAGCCGAACCAAACTTTCTATTCAGCTGAAGAGAAATCTGTTTCAACCGCAAATCGACCTCCAAAAGAGAAACGCAGATGGAGCTTCGGGAGATCTGCCCACAAGCATTCAAGTTCACACAATTCTGTCACCGCCAATTCCGACACCACCACATCCGGCTCCATTACATGCCTTTGTGAATCTGAAAATGAACAAAAGAAGCATGCAGTTGCTGTTGCTGCAGTGGCATCAGCAGCTGCCGATGCTGTTATCAGGCTTACCGCCATGGAACGCCAAGAGACTGCAACTGAAGAAATTGCTGCCATTAAGATCCAAGCTGCATTCCGTTCCCATCTGGTTGTGGCTCTCCCTTCCTCTTTCTTGCTCCTCTCTCCCAATTGTGCTTTCAGTAAATTCAAAATTGCTCATTGACCACATTCCTTTGTGCAGGCAAGAAAGGCCTTGCGAGCACTCAAAGGCTTGGTGAAGTTGCAGGCACTGGTGAGAGGTCACCTGGTGAGGAAGCAAGCCACCGCTACTCTCAGGTGTATGCAAGCTCTAGTAACAGTTCAGGCGAGAGCCCGGGCTCAGAGGATTAGAATGGTCGAAGAATCACAGCCTAATGCTCAGCGATTATCAGCTCACAGGAGATCGCACCATGAACACCAAGTCAGACATGCATATGTAAGCACTTCTTGCCTTTCTATTTCTCCAATACATAACATTCCTGTCTTGGAAAAATTGCAAGCTATTTCTTATAAATTCATCTAGATCAGACAAACAGAATGAAACAACACTAACATAAAAATCCCAGAGTTTGCTGAATTTATCAACAAGAATAAATCATCAGTTTAGTAAGCAACAAAACTATGCAAAATCATTCTGTACTGCAGCCTTTTGGGAGATCAAATCCTAGTTAAATAACTCTGAATTGAGGTGCAGTTTCTCTTTGTCCATTTAGGATGCAGACAGAACCACAGATGAAAACATAAAAATTGTTGAGATGGACATGGGCGAAAGCACGGGTATCTCAAAGTCTAAGACAAGTAATTCAGGTGCACATTCTAAAAGATCTGAGCAGACATGCCCAACACAATGGAGGTCCTTACCGCCCCTTCCAAAATTGGACTGCTCCCAATCACCTGCTCCTTCAACTGCATTGACCGATGCCAGCAAAAGAGCTTGCAGTGGACAACGTGAGGAGTCATCATTTACGAGAACACAAAGCACCCTACAGTATTTGTCAGCAATGTCTAGGCCATATACAAGTAGAGGTTCATTTGGAGCTTCGAGAGCTGAACACTCAGAGTCCACTTCCAATGACTGCAGCTTTTTCCCCAATTACATGGCCAACACAGAGTCTTCAAGAGCTAAGGCTCGGTCACACAGTGCACCAAAGCAGAGACCTGATTCATGTGACAGAGCATCGTCTAGGAGGCGGTCATCAATGGACAGTAGAAGTGTGCCTCGAGGAATTCAAATGCAAAGGTCATCATCACAAGTTACCTGCAAAAGCTATCAGTATGCAGGTGCAATCAAACTCGATAGATCAGCAATGTCTCTAAAGGAAAGCGAATGTGGTTCCACCTGTTCTGTGCTCATAAACACCAATTACTACACATCATCAGTTGCCACAGAGGTAACTATGGTATACAAAGATACCTAAAACATGTTAAGAGACTGTTGCAAGTTTTTGCATTTACTATGATCACCTAATGTGGGGATGGTGTTTGCAGGCATATGGCAAGGGGAGCCAACTCCAGCTCTGAATTATCGTTGGGATTTGGAAGTGTTATTTGTGAAAGTAGAAGGAACAATGCAGAAACTTGACAGGCCAGTTCTGTATCAACAGGTAGGGAGCCAGAGAGGAGGCTACTGAAGATGCAACATAACATTTTAAAGACATCTTAAGGCATATGATTTGGATCCTATCTACTGCATGTAAAATTCTTTTAGTCTGCTCTCTGGCTATGTCTGTCAATTGGCTGCTGACATTTCTGTGTAAAATGCAACATTTTATTTTCCTACTCCTTTTTGTTATGGAAAGAGCTTGATAACAATATGCCAGAACAAAAAACTTGCTTTTCATTGTCTCCTGGACGAGTAATTTCAAGAATATAAAAAAAAATGGCAACTCTTGCATCACTTCATTCATAATCGAAATTAGCAAGGATCCATTTCGAGCAAGCATGATACAGCATATGATCTATCTATTGGATTGAAATCCCTTGCCCCCATAATATTGCTTTGTTGTTGCACGTGAGAATTCTGCAAATGTCATCCCTTCTTTCAGGCGAGTTGAAAGTGGCGGAACCATTTTCTGGATCTCATAAGCTAAATTATTAAATTCTCTACCAATTGTATTGGTGCTGTGACCTGACTCATTTTCATGGGTACTACTTTCAAAACTATGATTTCTTAATGCCAAGTCCTCACTGACTCTAACTGCAGCTGTATGGGGCAACCCTGAGACTGAAAGAGCCTTGCCCCATGCTGGTTGAAGGAAGACAACAAAAGTTTCTCTACTTAGGTTTTCCTTTTCCACAGGTCTGAAAACAGAGTGAATAGTTGAGCAGAGCTTTCCATTAGATAGTATCTCAGCTGCTTCTCCAACCTGAATAATGAAACTCTCAGGAGGAGCACTCACCAAAAGAATTTTTCTACTTACAGGATCAAGAATTTGCAGACATGTATGTCCATCCAGAAGATAACATTCAGATATATGACCATCTAACTTGACCTCATCCCCTTCCTCCACCAGCTTCTCATGTGATAACGAAAAAATTGGTGTTGTTAGTACTGTGAAAATCCCATAGTCATAATGCCACTGTTGCCACAAACTGGACATGGAAGTCTCGCAGGATCTAGTTATATTTTCATTAGATTTCTGGTTCTCCCTATTCATTATAGATTGGCATCTAGTATTGTCATATTCTTGTTTCAGTACCTTTGGTTTTTGCCTAGATGATTTTGGTTTCACGGTGTCTTTCAAAATAAGCCTATCCCAGCTCGAATGGTAATGTATGAGACGGCCTTTAGCTGAACAAGATTCTAATACGCTACATTCAAGCTCACTACCCCCTATTGCCTCATCACATACTTTTGCTAAAAGAAGTCCTAGCTCCATCATGCAAAACCCTAACTCCTTAAAAGCATCACTTAGCATCTTAAACTCGTCCTCCTCAAAATCAGACATGCTAACTGCATCGGGACAATCTGTTGGGATCCGGCCAACTTTATCCTCAGTATTTGGACCTTCAGAACTCGATTTCAAACTTGAATACTTCAGCTGCATTGCGAAAGATGAGACATTTCGTTCTGGGTTCTTCAAAGGAACGTCTGTTCCCAGTCCATGATCCTGGAAATTTGCAAAGTGGAGCATTAACAAAGACAAAATTGAAGTATTTTAATCCGAAACTGAAAATATTCAGGTAATTATGGCAATTTGTTAATACCTACAACTGGGTTCAACTCAGCAAGCCCTTAAAATATTCCAAAAGGTGTTTGAGTCTTCCCTTTACAGACTCAATTGATTTACAGAAGGTTTGTAATAATAGAGCAGAAATCAATACACCCAACCCCACACTCGCACACATGTACATGCACAAACAAAGGAAAATAAGAAAGCAAGAAAGTCTGACATTAGAGAAACTGGCTATCACTAGCAAACGATTTTAAGCGCAACTGAAATATTCCAATTAGAGAAAACATGAAACCTTCCCCCTTAACAGTAT
The DNA here is from genome assembly GCF_984573655.1 of Nuphar pumila. Lineage (NCBI taxonomy): Eukaryota > Viridiplantae > Streptophyta > Magnoliopsida > Nymphaeales > Nymphaeaceae > Nuphar > Nuphar pumila. Next base: position 125,396,663 of record NC_143256.1, read on the forward strand.
CTCAACCAAAAAATTACAAAATTGCAAAGCTCTGAACGTTGGTCTCAATCAAACGCCCTATTTCTTTCGTTTCTTCAATATCTAGAAATCTCAACCAGGCTCAACGTCCACATAGAGTGTTTTCATAAAGAAAGATCTTTTTATTAATTTTTCAAGCTAATGAGATGCTCTAGATAGCTAAATAGTTTTATTTGCTCTTAACAAGTTAATTTCACCACATACTCATTTGTAAAGCTTAAAATTTTAACATATAAGCTGATCAAAATCCTCCTCTTGCGCCTACTTTAAATTCCAAGTTTTTAACTCGTTTCGAAGATGTGCACAATGTTTGGCCTACGGCATTCAGCAATTAGTTTTTCTCTGTACTTGACATTTTGGTCATCTATTGACAGTGGATTCACTGAGATATGGTTCTGGCACAACCTAGGATGTAATTGAGTCCTTGCATTTTAACCATTTGTTCTGAGCTTTTCACTTCAGGATTCTTGTGATATACCCTACATCACACATTCGTTTATCCACAGAATCTTGCTGAGGAAAAAAATCCTAAATAAGCAATACACGGCATGTGCCACTTAGCTATATGAGGTGCTTGATTAAATCCTTTATCAAAATAAAAGAAATAAGGCAATATATTATTAACTCTCATGAAGAGATTTATATATCCTAATCAAACATGACCAATGATGCAAAGGGCATTGTGAGTTGATTTCAAGTATCAATCCGAAACAAAACTCCAGCATTGTACACTTTCCCAATAAACTTGTTGAGACAAAAACGGTGGAAAGAAGTTGCAGCACTGCTGAACAAGCTAGGCAACACAAGCATTTTCGAAGTGCTCCCTATTCAAAGAAGCCACCAACTAATTTCCAAATCACGCATCAGAAGCTCTAATAAACTGCAGCTAAACCAAGTACCCAAAACAAATTAAATCCATGGAGATGTGATCAAACCAATCGAATTCTCATATATTCAAGAAAATATGTAATTCCACCATCTTTTCCGGGTAATCTCTTTCTTTGTTTCTTTCTTTTCTTTTCCTTTTTCAACGGCCACTCTCCTCCATTCCTACTCTGTTTTTCATCAAATACACCAAAACCTTGAAACGTCAAATAATTCTTCATCCCAACCTTATTTTCCATCAAATCAATCCCCAATTTTTCGGAATCCCCAAAATCGTATTGAAATTGGTACTCTCTAGCATATTTACCAATAAGAAGAAACGAAAGAAAATCTCCTCAATCGAGCCCTAAATTCCATAATAAGAAAATCCTAATCGTTTGAGTTGCTCAAATCGCGTTTAGATCTTTCTTTTTTCCAACGTCTAGACCAATAACGAAACAAAAAGAAACGCCTCTCCGTCCCAAACCCTAATTTTCATCAATGCAGATCTTCTCGCTCGAATCACATTCCAGATCAAGAGGTGAGTCGAGTATCAGGAGGTACCTTGAGGATCCGGCGGCGTCGATCATCGCCGAGGAGCGCAAGCTTACGAGCAAAGGAGAGGAGCTTCTGCGAATTCTCGCCGGCGTTCGGCACCCCAGTCACCGCCAGCAGGCCGTGGCCTCCGGGTCCTAGGGTTTCCATGATCGTTCTGGAGATGAATTCGAGCCTCTCCAGGGAAGGACATGATGATGATGATGATGATGATGATGATGATAGGAGAATAAGGTCGGAGTAGCGGAGCTCGAAGGCTTTCAGAATGCTGACCTCGTTTTCCATGGAGTGAATTCGGTGGGAAATGGAGCCCAGTGGGGCGGTTCAAAATTTGGGCAGACATAAATATACGGATGTCAACGGGTCGTATTGGATTCAGACCCAAGTAGAATCAGACTTGGATCAGATTTTCGGGTATGGTATCGAGTCCGGGCCCGAGTTTAATCGGTCTAATATAAGAGACACCATACCTGGACCCGATAAGAAATACATGAACCATATCTAGTAAAATAATATTTTTATCAATTTTACATTGAAAACATGCAGGTTTTAATCGAAACTCGGGTTGAGCCCGGGTCTGATATAAAATTTTATGAACTATACCTGGGTCCATGTATTAATAGGACCTTCAGGTCCGGACTAGAGTTTTAATCTGGTCTTCTTATTTATCACCATCCTATAGGGTTTAGTCCGAGTCGGGTCGAGTAAACCTAACTCATTAACTCAGAAATATAAAATATTGAAAAATATAGATTATTATAAACAAGTAAGACATTGTTTTTCTTATGAAAAAATCTTACAGATGAGGGCTAATTTTTTTTTTTAATCCAAAGGAAAAACTCTGAGTCACCTACTGCATATTGGCTGGCAACCAGTTGGTAAAACTCTTGAGTCCCCCTTGCTCACCCGGGAGTACACTCAGCTTCTACTTGTGGCAGGGGATGCCACCCATGAATTTCAAACTTGTGACGTTCGGTTAACTTGGTGACATTCACGTCACCTCTACCAAATAAGCGGAGTTCTTGTGGGCATGATCTGCTTGTTTTTTATAAGGCTTAAAAAGTTAATATCATACACTCTCATCTCGTGAAATTGCTTTTTCTTGCCTATAAAACCTGAATCAAGAGTTGATCCCTGGGACATGCTGAAAGTAACCCCAGCACCTTAATCCAAAAAAAAAACTAACACATTGAATGGGATGTCATTATCTTTGAGAATTTCCTCAAGGAGCAAACTCGGGCTTATCATAAGCTTAAGCTCGGCTTAACTCACCATGAGCTCGAGCTAGGCTTCTGCCTTTAGCCCTTAATCAAAGGTGAACCATATATCTGAACCATGGGCTGAATCGTGGTGATCAAAACCATTCTTTAGAAAAAAAGTTTTCCATGACCAACATCGCCCCAAGACCAATTGTCTCCAAATGCCATTATTCTCAGTTAATAGCAACGATACGAACGTGAATTAACAATTAAAACAATTGAAGCACATCAAACGAGATATGAATAAAGGTTTACTTGTGTTCTTTGAGTTTCAATCGTGCACTTATATAATTTTTTTTTATATTTACTTTGAGAAACCGCCCCAAAATCAGACACCTAGTCGCACTGGCTCTGCGTGTCATGCCTACGGTCACTGTCCGGTAAAACTCCCCGGGAGTCGCCACGCTTGCGCTTATGTAGTTATATGTTGAACTTGAATGTCATGTTAATGCTTTAGTCCTCAAAAGTCTTTTTTTTAAATGCGGTCCTCTAAAGTCATTCATTTTAAACAATAGTTTGTTCGATTGAAATTAGGCTGCTTCATCTATGTTTTCAGATCAGATATCTTGGCAAGAGGTGAGTATAAACTGCAATCCACCTGAGCTAGACACAAGGTTGGTCAGAGAGAGAGAGAGAGAGAGAGATTTCCCAACACCAAATGAAAAGAGGAAAGATGGGATATTCAGCAATATGGATGTCAATGTTCCAGTTTCAGTGTTCCCTTGAAGCTCTTTGTCAGCCAGATAGCCGTCTCCCTAGGAGAAACCTTGCCCGGTCCAAAAGGCTTCAGCAGTATCCCCAACTCTGCAAACCTTTCCTGCTGCAGCAGCCGTGCGCTGAACTCTAGGAGCCCTTCGAGCGCTTCGGCCCTCTGCTGGTATGACCTGGTGTTGAAACGCTGGTTTTGCGAATCCATCAAAACCTGGCTAGCACACACTCCCACTTCATCACCATCAACCGATCCTATGCAGCATGAGCTGTGCCTTATCACATTCATAACCTCATTGGATCCAGTTTTCCCGGTCCTCCCATGTATCCTGATCGTCCGCTTTTCCTGTGTCATAGACAGATCAGCTAAGTTTGATAAGGTTCCCTGCATGGCAGAGCTTGTTGGTTTTGCATATTTGTTATTCTGAGGCTTGGTAAAGAGAGACTCTTCAGTGCATCCTAATGGGAACTCTGCAATCTTGTCGATTCGAGGTGCATTGACGGAGACATCAGGCGAGTCCACAAGATGCAGAAGGCTGATATTGTGCATGACTGGTTGGCATGTCTTGACAACTCTGGTCGCAGGCGACCCCGGAACAGCAGATGCTCGTGGAGTAATGTATGTATGCCGGATTCTTGGTGTTGCAGCACCATTGTGGATGCAAGGTGTCTGAGCGGTTCTTGTGGGTAGTGGCAGTGATGCCCTGCGAGTGGGCCTACCGGATTGATCACCTGGAGTTCGCCCTGTAGGAAGCTTTGATGGCTTCATATAGGAAAAAAAGAGTCAATTGCAACCTATGTCACAAGGACATGCCATTCTTGTGTAATTTTCCATTAGAAATAGTATATAAGAGGATATGACCCAACAATAAATTAGAGAATTCCTATAACATAGATTGCAACCATTCATTCAGGCCAACTCCCAACACTGAGCACCATGAAACCCAGGCAGAGTCAAAAGTGCTGGGCCCAGCTAAGCATTTGCTTGATAGTAGAAAAATAAGGTGAAGAACCATACGAGCTTACCGATTCACGATTCAAGCCACTTCTTGAGATCTTTGACAATGACAATCTCTGCGGTGTACAGCAAGCTTTAGCAGGTGTTTTGGGGTGCATTGAGTGAGTTGATCTAGGTGTTGCTGCAACATGGGAGCCGTTCTCATATAGAGGTTTTCTAGTGTTGGTATCTTCAGCATGGCTACAGGCATCTGATAACCCACTCACTCCATGCTTCACAAAGCTGGGACTACTGTATACTTTTCTCTTGGCAAACATCCTATCTTGCTCACTATCTGGATCACAAGGTCTCAAAAGTTTTTCATCGCTGAATGATCGCCTCCTCCCTTCATGGTAGGGAGGAATATATTTATCTTCTACGCCAGATAACCTAGAACTATTAATGCAATCAAAATGAGAACATGTTTCTGGATAGTGATCACCACACCAGACCATCTTTCCTGCTTTAACCACACCATACACATTGTCTGCATCTTCCAGATTACTTGGACATGTTGCGCCATATCTAGGTGGGTGCCATGGAAGAGAAGAGCGCATCTGGTTGGACTTGAGATGGATCTTGAGGACATAAGGCTGAAGAACTGGGTGCCTCAGAAGATCTGCAGCCTGATAAGTCAAGTGGTGTTAAAATCAAAGTCTGATTCCTGGATTTGAGGTCATTGGTCAGGACCAAAGTAGTGCATAGAGGGTTTCAGCTAGCGATCAGAAATTAGAAAAGCAAATAAAGAAGATACAAGCAAATGAATCATTTATAAAATTCACTTGGATTAGTGTTTGGATAGCTAATTAGCTGATCTTGAATCTTCTTTTGCATCAGCAAAAGTGATCACGTTCGTTTGGTCATCAGTTGTTTGGGCAACTTTAAGAAATTTGGAGTTCTGGGACATCAAAGCTGCTGCCACAGAGACCAAAAGAGACGAAAGTGAGCTTCACTTTCCCTTTCTTTGCAGGGAAAACAGAGGGACTTTGTCTCTTGGACGTGATTGGAGGTCATGTCAACAAGACTGTTCATCCCTGTGCCAAATATTCTTGTGCATGGACATGACTAAACATAACATTAAACATCTTTTATGTAAGAAAGAAAATGATCCTGGAAAGTTGCATTCAGTACATACACTTGGCCTGTACTCCGGGCTTTTTCTCAGCATGCTTTTTACGAGGCCCCTACTGCAAACAGAAAAATGTATCAGGTACAAGCACAAGAGTTGCCATATCATCCAGATGAATTACAAAATTCTGGAGAAAAAGAAAAAGATTAACTAAAACTTGCCAGTTTTCCGACATTCTTCCAAAAGACAGAAAATATCATTTACTTGCAGAATTTTCACATTTTAAATATTTAGATGATCATATTTATAACAGTTTATGTCCATGGGTGATTGCCTATCAATATGTGGCAAAATTTGGAGGCAAGAGAAGCAACATGTAACTGAATGCAAGAAAAAAATAAAATTGAAGACAAAAAGGAATTATGAAATGATCAATGGTTTTTCAGTTTAACATGTCCAATTACTCTAAAGCGTGAAACCTCATATCGACACTTCAGAACACAAGAACATGATACCTAGAACTGAGACTCCTAACAAAGCTCAATGTGTTGAATGGATAAAGTGAGCTATATGAAATATTTAAGCATCCATCATGTAAACTAAAGTTGCACTTATTTTCTCTGCTGTGACGTTTTCAAGGAGCATCCATCACGAACTAAATTTGCATTTAGTTTTACCACTGTGACATCCACTTTCAAGTTTAACAATGACAACTATTGACATGAGCACTAGAGGCATGAGACTTACAATGCGCCAGAATACATGGTTGGAAGGGGAGCCACAATAGACTTGTTTATTTTATTGATTAGTGCTTGCATATCCTGAAGGGAAAAAATGTCAATTTAAACTGCCGATTAGCTAAGCTGCAATATATGCCATAGACACAAAATATGCCCAAAAAACATACAGTGCTAGAAATGCAAAATCATGAACATGGGGGCGTAAGAAAGAAAATATATGAGGGTGATAATATAATGAGCATAGAGAAAAATTATGAAGATATTCCTACAAGGATGATAAAATTAAGCAAGTACAGAACAAATAAAAGATAGGTATTTTAATTTCTTTTATGCATATTCATTTAGTCTATTTTGTACTTGAGAGAAACCTTAGGCCCGGGCCATCATGTACAATATGTAGGCCATGTTGGTAAAACGAGAAGAACTAACTGATCTTTACAACCATAAAATGTTCAGGAATAAATCTATAGTCGTTGATAATGGCTGCTGATCTTGACTGGGACCTTGTCATTTTCCACATAAATAAGATGATGATGAAGACGAACATATGGGAACCATGACACTGTCAATATACAGAATACCTTTTTCTATCTATCTCACGACTGGCAAGTAGCCTTGCCAACAACACATCCCATATAGATCCTTGCAGACAAGGTTATACTGCAGTGTTAACGGAACAAAAATCTGTTGAATGAAATAACTGAAAAACTTAGGTGGTTACTTTTGAATGGAGTGACCAATTAGGTAGCTTCTTGTAAGTTTCTCTATGACAGGCGTGAACTTGCACTTTTCTCTTTCAAATATACCTTACACATTTTTATTTTTCAATATACCTTACTTATAATACATCCCACAGTATTATAATGAACCTTTTAGCTTTTACAGTTTTTTTGAATTTTTTTCATATGTATCACATAAAATAAATTTTTGGCTCACTTTCGAGATACCAATCCTTGCCATTACATACATTTTAGAAAACTTTCGTTTACTTAACACATAACACAAGAGTCCTTCCCTATAAGTTTTTTTCCAGAATCCACCAAGAGAGAAAGGAAACATGCCATCCAAAAAAATTTGAACACAGATAAAATAGACTTACAAATGCTTTAAAAGCAGGCCTGTGAGCAGTCATCTCATACATGCAGCATCCTAGAAGCATTTGTAATAACAACTTGTATAAGGAAATGACGTGGACATGAAGGAAAACCCAAGGAATCTGAAGAAATAATAAGTCAAAAGATACCTAGTGACCAAATATCAGACTTGGTGCCATATGGAATATCAGCAAGAAGCTCAGGGCACATGTAGCTGGGAGTTCCAACAACCTACAGATTAAGCACAAAAGTAGAGAGAGAAAAACAAAGTATTAGGCAAGTGTTAAAAAGGAGGCTTCTATTTGCTTGATATAATTAAACAATGATACACATGTAGCTTTGATATCTAAAAAAAATCAATTTTTATTACACTTCAAACAAGGGATGCCTTTATTGGATGAAGCAACTCATTAAGGCAAATGATGAATGGGTAGGCAAATTGTAATTTCAACAGATGTTAAACAGATATCGAAATTGCAGATATATTGAGAAGTTTTATCCAGTCAAGGATACTTACAGAAGAGGCAAGTTCATCAGAAGTCAACATTTTAGCAAGTCCAAAATCGCCTGCACCCAAAATTTATGTAAGTGGCACAGATCATGCATGCATCTACATGAATACCTGTATATTAATAAGACTAGCAACACACTGATAAGAAGGGATACCTAACCGTATGTCTTGATCCTTCGTTAAAAATATATTTGAGCACTGAACCAATTATGCAACACTATCAGTAACATCTTGACATCTCCAATATCCACCACCACCTACAGAATTAAAAGACTACCAACAAGATGGTCAGGAATTTTCAGTACCTTCACATCGCGATGAAGTATGTGATTTGAGTGCAAGTAGTCAAGTGCCATAAGAAGTTGTGTGAGCCATTTGCAGAGTTTCTGTTGAAGATCAAAAAACTAGTAAGAAAAGCTCCACACATTTTTTTTTCTAAAATTAGATCAAACCAAACAAATAAATCCAGCATAAACCATATATGATGCCAAACTGAACTACCTCTTCTGGAAAATGAACTCTATTTGCCTTCTTGATAGCCACTGCCCTAAATAAGTAAAATAAACAGATTAAAGGGAACTTGATCCATCAAAGCAGCTCAATTTAATGGAAATAGAAAAACATGATGTCAGTAAGAAAGAACGTACATGTCTCCACCCTCACAGTAACCTATAATGATGCACACATAGCAACCCTGAGAGAAAAGGAAGCATCATGGTATTAATTGAATTTAGTGATTAGCGTATATAATTTCAGTTTGCATACAGATGACAAATAAAAGTTCAGTTCAATAGAAAGGAGTACACGAACAATCAATAAAGATGCATGAACAACCAGAGTAAAAGGAAAAATATGGGTTTAAAGTTTAATCTTTTAAAATATCTCATATGACTGAAGAGAGAAATTCCAACACATGGCAGCTTATCATTTATCAATGACAATCCATGTCAAATACAAAAAGACATCTGTTTTTATCACTAGTTCGGCCAAGCAAGAATTACATATTTTATTTATGTCACAGATTAAGGTAAGAAGTGATATGTGATTAAAGTAATTAAAGAGTCATGAAAACGACAGTGGTGCTACCACATTTGGAATGTCAAGTGTACTTTGAGAACTAACAAGACAGATGCATTAAAAATGCCTAAAAAATCACCTTGAATTCTGGTTTGAACATAATTGAAGAGAATGTAGTATGGAAAGCGGGCATATGCAGCTCAATTGAATTCTGGTTTGATCCATGGGCTGGCCAATAACCCCTCATAAGTCTACTTGTGAAATCATGAGAGTATCTTCACAAATCTTTGAGACATGTTTCCTTGCATCATATATTAATTGTGCATGAAAGCATTTTGCATTATCTTTCTAAGATTGATTTGCAGGTTTCTAATGATCTGATCCAGGTGTGTTCAAACCTAACCATCTCAGGAACGGATATTTTGGAATGGGCATTCAGCAGTGATTTTAACCCTCATGCTGCGATGGAGTTTGTTAGCTCAAAAGGCAATAAGTCCCCGCTTCACAATCTGATTTGGGCCAGACACCATTCTCTAAGAGCCACGATGATGCTAAGAATTGCTTTGGCGGAGAGGCTATTCACTCAGGATAGAATGCAAAGGTTCGGCATCCAAATAGCAAATAGATGCTATCTTTGTTCTTGTGATGTAGAAACATGTTCCCACTTATTTCTAAAGCGCAAGACCACAAAGAGGATTTGGAAAATGGTAGTGAGGCTATTTGGAACTTGGCTGAGGAGGGGCGCCAATCTGCAGGATGCTCTCAGGAGATGGAGTCGTGAAATTTCCTAACAAATATCATAAGGCAAGAGTGGATCATTGCCTTAAGGCTGACAGTAAATTTGGACTCTTGAGTCTTGATTATGCATTAAGATTGGAAATCAGACAAGAGATTCAATAAATGAGACAGCCAGACTGAAAATTTTAAAATCTATGATATATATATATATATATATATATATATATATATATATATATTCAGTTGGTTGTGAGAAAGATTTGGGAGATCAGAAATTTAATCATCTTTGAAAATAAATGGTTTTCCCCAGATTTGTTAATGTTGAAGTTTTAAACAACGTGCGTGAAGGTATCCTTCCTATTCTTCAAGGAACAGACCATGACATCAAGCTCAATTGGATCTAATGCTGGCAGATGAAGACCAGCTCCAATGGGATGCATATCGGTATTAGTTTACAGTTATTGTAAGCCTCCCTGGGTAATTGGTTATGCAGTCAGGTAATTCGGGTTCAAATTGGGTTGGATGGTGAGATCTGACAGTCAGCTGCATAAGGAGTGGCGATGATGGACTGAAATCCTCGAGGATATCAAGGCAAACAAGGTGAGGATTGAATTATCCAGGTGTGATGTGGTTAGTGCGAAATCTCAAGCTCTTCATGGTCAAGATTTTCGTGTAAAAGCGGACAGAGTGACGGTTCAAAGATTTGCTAGCTTTGATATGTTTCAATGTGTTTGGGTTCCCAAAAAATGTAATTACGTTCCTAGGAAATTAGCCAAATTAGGAAGCATGGGATTTGATAGATGCTGGAAGGATAAACCACCTGACTGGTATCCTTTGAATGTTTAAAACTTTAACCTGTATGAAGTTGTAACTCATTTGTAATTTAGTTGGGGTCTGCCTAACCCTATCTTGACAACCAAAACAAAAAAATGCCTAAAAATTTCCACATGGCAGCAGAAAATTATGGGAAGTTTTGTCTCAACTGTGTTGCAGTCAACCTGGTTAATGTATATTAATTTGTTAATGCATAAAAGACTGTTGTATGAGGTATATTATTGCCAATTTTGGAACAGTTGATTAAAGATTCCATCCTGATATGGCAATAGGCTTCCAAAACAAAATCTTTCAAACAGTCTTCCACAATATCTATCTTCAACAACAATTTGACCATACCATACACTATACCCTCACTTCATCCTAAAACCACAGTATAGTAACCTACTTTCTAAAGTATTCAATGCTAAGCAGTTCTCATTGAGGTGCTTCGATCAGGGAATAACTAGGAAGACACACAAGGTGACTTTGTGAGTATGCAAACTTGTTATTCTCTAACAGTGTCAACTGTCAAGCTAACCAATCATCATAGCATAGATCAAGGTACAGCATTTGTCAAGCACATTAGTTTGTGGATTTAGCTCATATGCTAGTTGCAAACAGACAGAAAACTTTCACAAAATGAATATGGGAAAAACTGCAGTACTATATATTCATTTTAATGGACAATTGTATGTTGATTTACACAATCATGGTAGTAAATGAACTATAGAATCTGAACAGATACTGACCTTCTCCACCCAAGAATCTTTATATTCCACAATATATGGATTTTGGACTCGTGAAATAAGCTCCATCTACAAGTATCAATAAATTAATTAGCATGTCTTACAAAAAAAACTCACAAAAATTCACTTAACATTTGCTGACATGTTCTCAATGTCTTGAGACACAGACATGACCGAAAAAACAGCAGAACAAAGGTCTCTGGTTAAAATTGCAACATTAAAAGTTAAGATGCACGAAGAATAACATGTGACAACCCTGGTACAGGTGTAAATGGCAAGACTGGGTCAGAGGTCCAACTGAGTCCATTTGGCCTGGTCTTGGGCACCATAAAGTCATACAAAATTTGATTAGGTAACCAGATAAAGGGGTCTCCAAACCTGAATGGAAAGTGTCTAATTCAATAATGACATCAAATAAGATTTATATACACACAAATGTCAGATTCAATAAAGTCACTTATAGAAACAAGTGAAATTTTTGAGGGAAACATCCCAGCATGAGCAGAGTCCAAAATTTCACAGAGATCCAACACAGGTAAATTCTGTTACATCAGATGTTCAATTGTGCCTAGATTGGAGAGAAAAATCCTTTGTTTTTACATCCCCATCCTGGAGATTAGAGGCTAAGGAAAAACAAGATTGGTTATTTCATTTGTAGTAACTCAATCTTTAAACAAATATTATCTAATCAAATTCGGTCGTGTGGATAATTTCTAGCACAGCTATTAACAATTCTTGAGTGCAGAGCAGAGAGAGATGATACTATCCACACAGATTTCTAAAAGAACAAAGTAAACAAATATCTCGTATGGCCTCTTGAAGGAACCACATCTAAAGCAAATGATAACTGAAAAAGTTTTTACAGAATACAGAGTGAATTGTCTCAAGGCATCACCACTAAAAATTATTGGAATTAACTAATCCTGGAGTGCCAAATTCAAGTTCAGGAATCTGCAATTGGTGATCCACAACCAAAACATTCTTTTCTTTTCAGTATTCTCATGGTGCAGCCAGTGAAAACATCAACTTCCAGACTCGAACAATTCCAGTAACACTGCTGCTAAAACAAGAACCCACCTCTTGGTGTGCAGACCTCCGGCAGCGATCTGTCTGACGAGCAAGGCGGATTTTCTTCAATACATATCTTTAGAAATTAAAAAAATAAAATGAAATAAAATGTTATACATGCCTCTGAATCAAATGTAGAGAAGAAAAATTACAAACTTAACATCGGACAAGCTGTAGGTCTTACTTCTTTTTCTCTTGCTTATGCCTCACAAGGAGCGCAGAACCAAAGGCCCCCTTACCAATCTGCTCCAGCACCTCATACTGCTCCATTTTTTCTTAAATCCAGGCAGTTCCACAAACTTCAGATAGTCTAACCCTGCCAAAAGACAGCCAGGAAGAATAGCTCAAAAAAATATACAAGAGGAAAAACTTAATTCTAAAGAACACATATAACAATGCACACATCAATCTAGAAAACATAAATGGGAAAATAGAGAAAGAATGTAAACAAAATCAAGAGCAAGAGATTTAGAAACCAAAACATTTATCAGATTCAAAGGCCTAAACTGAAAACCAGAAAACCTTAATTAATATATTTGCATAAAGTTAACAGGGGAAAAAAGCAATTCAAAATGCAGAAACTGTCCTCATAGTTTATGCTAAAAAACAGATGAACTGGTTCAGGAGGCATGCAAAAGCAATGCCGGCATTCAAAGAAAAAGAAGGGAATAACCGCCCAAAACATGTCAAAGCAAACAAAAACATCATCATACTCAAACAATGCCAACGTTTAGCTCGAAGAAAAGACTGCAACATAAAAGAACAAATCATTGAATACACTGAAAGTGGTAAAAACAAGGGGAAAAAACGAAAGACCAATCAGTAAGAAAAACAATGTAGAAGCTGCCAAGACATCAAAAGTTACTGTTTTGCTTTCCTGAAAAAATAAAAATCATAAACTTTTCATAAACGAGTATCAAAAACCTTACTTCCTTTGCTTTCGCCCCTTTCTCAAAACGCACAAAAACGAGAGAACATTAAAACGAGTTTCTTCACAAATTTCCCGGGCCACTAAAGTTCCTGTTTTACTTCCTGTCACTCAATAATTACTGTTTGTAAACGGCCTAAAAGTACATTTTCTAGATTAAGTCAGGGCATTAAAATTCCGGCAGAGGAAGAAGATGAGTGCAATAATATCAATGAACGTGGAAAATTAACCAACAAAAAAGAAAGAGATGCAAATATATTGCTACAAAACAGAGTAACCATCTATTGATGGTGCTGATGACGCAGATAAGCAGATCAGACGACGTCCAAGGAAGGTCAAAGGTAATTGGCTTACCGTCTTCCAATCATTCTCTGTTTTCTCCATCTCAGACAGAGAGAGAGAGAGAGACGAAAGAAATTGGAGAAAAAACGAGCTAATCAACCAGAAAACGCTACAAAAATGACCGAATCAACAAGAAGAAAACACGCGAAAACGAATAAGAAAATGTAAGAGAAACAAAACTTGTCCTCGTTCCATCAACTACGAACGAGAAGCTTCTAAGAGTAGCGCGATTTCTCCTCATTCCATAAAATGTAAGAAATTCGAGCAAATGCGAAAACGAAAGAAAAACGAGATTTCTTCTCATTGCTCAAATAAAAACGAGAAAGAGAGAAAGAGCAGGAGGAGGAAGAGGCAAAAGAAGGAAATGTAACAAGAACAAGATTTATCCTTTGTTCATCAAAAAATAAGGCGGAAAGAGCAACAAATCAAGAAGAAAATGCCAGCAAAAAACAAGTTTTCCTCTCATTCCATCAAGAACACGAAAAAAGGCATAAGAATTACGAAAAAACGGACGGGGAACGATACTTCTCATTTCATCAAACACGAGAAAAAATCGCAAATATCGACACGATAAAACTAAGAAAAACGAAAAATCAAACTTCACCTGGTTCAGTCAAATTAGAAATGAACGAGAAAACGCGAAAGAAAACGAGACGAGAGAATCAACAAGAAACTAAACAAGAGAAGCGAAACTCCTCTTCTCATCAAAACGCAGCAAAGAAACGAACAAAATCAGGAAGAGAATGCTAGCGAGGCAGAATCCGAGCTGGTACGGAGATCGCAACGAACGCGTACGGAGATCGCGAGAAGAAAACAAGAGAGACAGAAAAGACGGAGAAAGAAGGGGCAAAGGATCACGAGATCACGATCTCCGCGCAAGCATCCAAACGGTAACCAGGAAAAGACCGTACTACCTGCGCCCTCGGATCCGATGGAACCGGTAATCCCTCCGCTCGTCGACGCGAAATCGCAAACTCTCGACTCTTGCAGAGCGAAGAAGACCGAACCTCTCCCATTCGTCTTCTTCTTCCTTCCTTCAGAGAAAAGAGACAGAGCGGCAAAGAACCAGAAGCAAAGAGCGAGTTCAAACTTCAAACTGTCCACTTTGCCTTCCTTTTATCGTTCCGCTTTCCATCTTTATCTTTCGCAGTCAGTAATCTCGTTTTCGCTTTTTTATCGTGAAAATAATGATCGCGATTAAAATTTGGGATGCTTGAAAATCAAGTTCTACCAATAGTTTACTGCCACGTTTGGAGCGTGAGGTTATTCCCCAACACTCCCTTCGCTGAAGCCCACTAGGTTGTTCACATTCTGGCTTGATCTCTAGATATTAATTATTTTGGGATCAAAGAATTGTATTTTAGGGTGCATAGTTTGTGTTTGGATAGAGTCAAGCAACTTCCATGGATTGTTTTTACTTAAGGATGTCAACGAAAAGGATTTTATTCATACCTGACCGAATTCTATTTTTGTGTTTTTCATATTTTATCACTTTTTTAATTTTTTAAAAGACTTATATAGGCTGATGTTTTCTTGCTATTCATGGACAATTTTTTATTTTTACAATGGAATTAGACATGAGGTATTAAACATCCAACCATATTGGCTGTTCATTTTGAATTCCTTTGTTCAAATGGTAGTTCAAAATCTATAATTTGGATATTTGTGTAAGTTTTTTTCTGAAAAAAAAATATTGGATCTTGAATAATCCATGACTTATATAGCAATTGCCAAAATCAGAACTTTTAGCAATCCAAATGCAAATCTGGCTCCTTGAATTTATATAATCTTCCATATAACTGCCTTTTCCATTGATCATGTATATTTAAATGAAACTAGTCCTTCAAATGTGATCTACATGGTTCATTTAGTGGGGCTCGACCTTTGAATCATCGAATTCCTCCAATGCGCTTTGTTTTTCTTGCAATTCAAAAAATTGATGGCAAATTCATGACTTAAAAGATGCACTTTTTTTGGGTCAAAAAACATGATTAAAGGATTGATCTCTAGCCCCAAGAGGGGTTGGCTTAGCAGGGTGGGGGCTTGGCTGTTAGACAGGCAGTCAAGGCTCGATTTTCATGGACGTTGCCCTTCGGCACAAGTCAACACATACCATAGTCCCTGCGGACAGGGGTCCTAGCCTCGGAGTTTTACACTGCCGGCACGATGACGGTAGGTATGGCAGGCTGAGCCAGCGCGACCAGTTCATCGGTGCAGTTTCTTCGGGTTATAAATTCAAAAAAGGTTGATCTCTAACAAATCAACTATTGGACATTCTTATGGGGTCGGACCCAGTTAATGCAACTTGAACTTGTAAGTTTCAGCTCATTGTTACCAAATGCACATCGGCAACAAAGACATTCCCTTATGAAATTTATAGCATTTTAGAAAGTAACACATCCCCTTAAAGAAATTTATAGCTTCTTGCTTTTCTAAGGGTTTAGGTGGTAGTGTTTGGGAGAAACTGATACAAATAACTTGGAGGGATTTCAGAAGCATTCGATATGAACGGAAAATGAAACTAATCGTCTTGTATGTTTTGCAGAGCCTCTTCCAAATTACATTTTCTAGTAAAATATCTTTTATAACTGCATTTCTAGAGCACCTATAAATATTTTATATGACTTTTTAGTACATAAATATGACATTTTCTAGTAAACTATCTTTTATAACTGCATTTCTAGAGCACCTATCTTAACATAAAATAATTGTTAAAAAAAAAAGAAGCTTCCCTTCCCATTGTTTGATTGTTTTTTTTTTCATAGAGAAACGGGAACACCACCCACGAAGCCACCTGCTTCGGCATAGGCAAGGGGGTTCCCATTGTTTGTTTCAAAGAGAGGAAATTATTACTAGGAAAAAACAATTATAAATAGCATCAATAAACAGAGATGAAAAGGAAAGCAAACACATCAAATCCATGAAAATTTTCTGAAAATATCTTTCTCCTTTTTATTCAAAGTAACTCAATTTGGCTCCTTAGGATGCGTTTGCCTCACAAAGAATAGAGTTTCACATGGAAACTCACATGCAGCTCAGTCCTACGAAAAGCAATCGGGCCACACCCTCATGGAAAGTGTTCTCGTGGCCCAGCGATTCTAGGGACCACTTTTCTCGCGGAAAGAAGCAGCTGTGTTTGTGTTCGCACGGTGGTTATGCGAAAACATTTTTTTCTATGATGAGGAACCCTCCCGAGAACCGGGCCACTTAATGGACCTTTTCTCCAGTGAGGCAAACCCCGGGTTGGGCCCAAGAGCACCCTGCATATTGTTCTTAGGGGTGTCATCGGTCCACATTTACCCGGACCCAACCCGTACCAAACCCTATAATGTCTGGGTATGGTGATAAATAAGAAGACCAGATTAAGACCTGGGTCAGGACCCAAAGGCCAGATTAATACATGGATCTGGGTATAGTTTGTGAATATCAGTCTTGGGCCCAACCCGAGTTTTGATTAAGACCTGCAATTTTTCAATTTAAAAATGATAAAAATGACTCGGGGCTGATTCATGTAGTTTTTATCAGTTCCGGGTATGGTTTCTCTTATGGTGAGTCTAATTAGACTGGGGTCTGGACCTGATACCATAGCCAAAAATTGAAGCAAAGTCTGGTTCCACCTGGGTCCGAACAAAACCCGACCCGTTGACACCCCCTAATTGTTCTTGTGCGATTTCTCCAGAATCCCGCAGTTTCCTCGCGGGACAAACGCATCCTCAATGATGGAAACTGGATTTCTCCTCATGGCGTAAACGTGGCAGGACACCAGGTATGGCTTGATCTGGAGGTTTTATATAAAGTCACATGTAACCCGAGAATTTTGTTTTTACAGGAATAAAAAAAGGCCAAATCATTGTTTCAGTGACTGGACTGGTGCCTGACGCGGTACACTTTTGTGCCTGGGAATGCCGACCAAATCGCCCCATTATCGCTGCGACTCTGTCACGAGCCCCAAAATAAAGCATCAGGATACTACCCAAACAGCCCTTGTCCTCGGTCCCAAATGACAAGGACAATTTCTTCCAGAAGCAAAGCAGAGTCGGCCCTAGCGACTCGGTAAGAAAACGAGTAGGTTTGGTTAGGGACAGCTTGACCCGATACTTTTTTGTCAAGTTTCTGAAAACTGGTCGGGTTTTAAATCCTTGTATTATATGGATCTCACGGTGAATTTTGGATTAGGTTGCCATTTATTTAGTTAGTTTATAAGAAAATGGGTAAAATTTAGGGCACGTTTGAAAGCAAGAAATTTTCACAAAGGATAATAAGATTTTGCTTATGAGAAGTTTTGATAACATTACTTTTTTAAATGAATTTTTTTTACTTGTTTGTATAGCATGAGAAAAATAGAACAAAAAATGTGAGAAAAATAAGAGAGAGAGAGGAGGGTGGTCGATCAGACATGAAAATGGTGATGGGTAGGAGGAAGATGAAGATGACGGAAGCTCTCTTTGTAACAGCCCACTGGATGAGATGTGTTGCGGGTGAATAGTTGCAATAGTCAAAAAAAAATTTTGATAGAAAACATTCTCATCCCACGGGTGGACTGATTTTTCTTATAAAAAATCACACTATTTAGAAAAACTTTCCTTTCAATTTTTTTTTTCTTGTTTGGAATGGTTGAAAAACTTGTCATTTTTTCTACTATTTTCTCGCTTCTAAATGGGACCTTATTGATTTTAGCATTTTATCTGAAAAAGTAAATTTGGTTGTCACATTGATTCCGACTCAGGTCCGAACTTTGTGTACAACTCTGATCCACATCCAGCTAGACCCACCATAAATTGTCTGAATTCGACCCAATTCCTATACACATCCCTGGGATATGACTATATCAGAGTATGGAACGGATATGGTTTGGACCAGTTATAAGTATTCTTTCTTCTTTATGGATCGGTCTATAAGTACTTGGATCAGATCCACTTGATGCTGTTTTCTATGATTTTTTATGTATAAGAATTGGACCAGATGTTGGGTTAGGTTTGGAGCCAACTTGCATATCATTGAGGCAGACTTGGGCCGAGCTCCATTTATTATCCAAAGTCTGAATCCTGCTACGAATGAGATCAGGTCAATAAATATATTTGGATTTGATAGAATTGGGTCCGATCATGGGCAGATCCAGGGAGGGCGAGGAGGGTCTCGATGGTGCCCCTCCTAAAGTTTTGAAAATCTTCATTATAAAAATTTATATTGCCCCGCTTTATATTTTAGTTTTATATTTTATTTTATTATAAAAAATGTTTGCCCCTCTTTAAGCAAAATTCTGGATATATTTTAGTTTTATATGTTATTTTATTATTAAAAAATCCCCCCCCCCTTTAAGAAAGTTTTGAAAATTTTTATTATTGTATTATAAAAATTTATATTGTCCCCTTTTTATATTTTATTTTATTATACTTTTTTTTTGCCCCCCCCTTTTTAAGCAAAATCCTGGATCCGCCACTGTGTTGGATCTAGTCCAACCTATTTAACCTTTTCCACATGAAATGATGAAAATCGATATATATATATATATATATATAGTTTTCAGCAGAATCAGGTTTGGCTCGTGTCTGGATTATGGAGTCCACTGTGATTATCTGAGTCGGGTCTTGATCCATTCTACAAAAGTCAAGAAACAAAGCTGGATCGAGCACGATCCAAAGCATATCCAAATTGTTTTCATTCCAGTTGAGTATTAATTTTCTTTTCCTCTCAAAGTTTTTATGTGTAAACGAGTTGGAACAAGGTTGTCTCTCAATCTGCAAATACCCAAATTGGGTTCTGGATCCTACGAAATTCGCTGATGTTTTGGCTTGAATTTGGATCGGATTCATTGACTGATTTTCAATTGTTGTTTAGTTCCAAAATTGCAGACTGACCCAATTGACCTGGCTAGGTTTGCCTGACCTTTTCACTAAGTGGGTCAGGTTTGGACCTACATCACTAGGTCACGAGGTCCGGCCCAATCTTGGTCAATTTCACAGACGGGTCATACGGAACAAGCAGGGGAACGAAAGAATTGAATACGGACCAGATGATGAGGTAAATCTGAAATTGAATTCGGGCCGTATATCTGAAATTTATATGGTGATACTGGATCTGTTGGAAAAAGGTGTTTCATTTTGTTTGTAAAAGTATAAATGGATCAGAATGTAGGTCCAACAAGATTTATGATCTAGACCCAAATCCAATCACATTTTAAGACCCTTGTTTGCGAAGAATCTGTCAGATCCGGATCAGTGTCATACCAAAACCGATCCATTTGCTCCCCTATCCACATGCCTGAATAGACCTGATCGGTGTCTTGATTAGGTAGAGTGGGGCGTGGGTTGGTCTCCGATTCGAAATCAAATCGGAATCGAATCCCAAATTCCGAAGCGGGTCTCAATTCCGAGGCTGGACAAGTAAGACCTTCTCTTCGTTTAATGATGATGGAAGTCAAGGGTCAAGCTGTACTTCGTTGGCGGTCTTGGAGACTAAAATTCAATGATCAAATGCCCTACATCATTTAATTTATTGACAAAAATATGCATCAAGGAAAACAAACTGTGTTCTCGTTGACGATAAAGTACAACTCTATATAGATTTTTTGAAATTTATCATGGTATTTTAGTCAAAATAGCTAAAGTAAAAGGCACATGTTGTTCGTTGAATACTTTTTGACCGTTCACGTGGATAATTAAAGTTCCGGGACACCGTTGATCACGGAATTCTCGAGGAAATCAGTCTTTTTACTAAAAAGTTGGGTATATCCAGCGAACCCATATCCAAATAAACATCTGACCCGTTTATAATCAACACTGTTTATCTTAATTTTTTTTTAAAAACCGTTTGCATGAAGTGAATGAAAGGTTGTAATTTGTAAATATAGATGAAAATCAATTTTTATATTTTACATATATGTTTTGTTTTTATTCTTTTGTAATGTTTATTGTTTTTTTTAGTCTTTTTGCTTATATTTTTGCCGATAAAAATACGAGAAGATCGTTGCAGTGATTTTCCCGTTTAAAACTTTTGTCTCACTATTTGCTTTTAAAATCTACCTATTAGGTCCTACTTGTTATATCAAACATAGATCATTGACTTTTATTTGTTTGTTCTTTAACACTAAGATCCGTACTGTCTGGTGTGTTATTTTACGAATGCTGAGTTTAGTTCTTAAAAATAATAAATACCATCAAGAAAACTCTTAAAATAATTAAAATGGAAGGTACCTGGATATAGTAAATACCATCAAGAAAGTCCTTATGCAATGGAGCTTGGCCCACATTATGCTATCCAGTGCATAATTCATTTCGGGTTTGGATCAGACCTAATCCGCTTGCAGTTTTTGAGTTACATTGGTCTGTACTCATGGAATCCAAGTTCGTTAGTAGTAGCTCGAAAATCGAATAAATTCGTTAGATATTTAGCACGAATACCTGAATATATGCTGTTAGATAATGAAGTCAGAGAACATGGGAGCGAGATCCGTGTGGCGTCCATATCCAGGAACCTACCAAATTGCACAAACACTCAATAATGCCTACCTACATACGATACGTCTTGCATGGGCGAAAGGAGGGGCCCACGTTCGTCTTTATTGATATGGCACTGCAACCCATGTGAACTCTTGGGAAGCAGCCCAAAATGGGCCGGTCCAGGTGTTGGATCTGTCTTGGGTCTTCCCATTCGGGCCCATTTTATTTTGGGTCCACACGATAAACTTAATGTGAATTAACCAGGTGCCACTTTGAACTAATAAGGTAAACCTATATTTATTTTGTGATTCAATGCCATCAGGCAAGGTTCATCACTGCCATGTCCTGGTTCAGATGGCAGTTGGAGATTTGAATCCTGCCCCATCCAATAAGTCCATTGAACATACTAGGTGAGTGTGGGCAAGAGATCCCATTGGTCAAGCTTGGATCGGGATATGGACAACTAACATCTCTAGTTGCATAGTTAATGCGATCCAACCCGATCCATAAAGGTAAAACTGAATCTGATCCGTTCTGAAGTTTTCAAGTTTTCATCTTATACCACCACGGCCCCCAAAACAACTAAAAATGCGTTGATGGTCCACTCCACACCTGATCCAAACCCACAATGCCTGGATCTAGGTACGAATCATTTGAATCCAACCCTACATCATGCCTGAGTATAGAAGGCCGGATTTTACCTATACCAGATCCAGTAAAATATGGTTTAGTCCATGCCAGGACCCATATCCAAATTCCTAGACAAAGACGGAGGTGGGGATCCGGATCCATTTGGATCTGAGCTGGGCCCCCTTAGACAAATAAATTGGGTGTACTAAATTTCACCGCATTGATAATGCCAAGCTGGCAACAAGGAATTGTGGGGGAGCAAGATCCGTTTCGAGGCAAGCAAATAGGACCCACCTGACACGGGACTGAGCTTGGTGTTAAAAAGAGGTAAGGGAGTTA
Source organism: Nuphar pumila (assembly GCF_984573655.1). Classification (NCBI taxonomy): domain Eukaryota; kingdom Viridiplantae; phylum Streptophyta; class Magnoliopsida; order Nymphaeales; family Nymphaeaceae; genus Nuphar; species Nuphar pumila. The sequence continues at coordinate 125,418,541 of NC_143256.1, forward strand.
GGTGTACCCATTAACTCTGAAGCCCTTATGGTCTACCTTGGTACCCTACATTCACTGGGACTAGGCGAGTAATTTGAGAGAAAGAGAGATTTTCTTAATACATTTTTTCTTTGTTCATGTTTCTTGAGAGAGAGAGAGAGAGAGAGAGAGAGAGAGAGAGAGAGAGAGAGAGAGATTTTCTTAATATATATTTTCTTTGTTCATGTTTCTTAGTGCATATTTAAACGGTGAGAGGGAGAGATTTTCTTAATATATTTATTATTTGTTCATGTTTCTTAGTGCATATTTAAACGGTGAGAGAGACAGATTGCATTATGCGGCTTCCTTAATACATTTTTTGGTGCATATTTGAGAGAGAGAGATTGCATTGTTCGGCTTCCTTAATACATTTTTTTGTTCTTAGTGCATATTTAAATGGAAGAGAGAGAGAGAGAGAGAGAGAGAGAGAGAGAGAGCATTGTTTGGCTTAATACATTTTTTTTTGTTCTTAGTGCATATTTAAATGGAAGACAGAGAGAGAGAGAGATTGCATTGTTTGGCTTCCTTAATACATTTTTTGTTCTCAGTGCATATTTAAATGTGCGTGAGAGAGAGAGAGACGAAAAAAATACAACATTACCACTTATGAAGATCAACAAAATGTTGAACCCATGAACTGAACAACAGCAAAAGCCAAAACAAATAAAAAAAAAGCAGAAGAAAAAAAAAACATCAGAAAGAGAAAGAGAGAAGCCTGCTTAAGCAACTAGGCTGGTTCCAAACTAAGATTTATTGGACAAAAAAATCTGGACCTCTTGTTACCAAGTCTAACGACTATCATTGAATCAGGCCTAGCTCAATTAGTCATGGACAAAAAAGTTATTGGTTTTGGCACATTACTTGTCAGGTATCTTGGTCTTATTGAGAATGATAACAAGTCGACGTGCACCGTTTGAATAAAAAAGAACACATAAATTAAAACGCATAAGTATCCCATAACATTGTCAAGATGGTAAAAAGTAGGGATGCAAACGGTTCCATCCAAAACAGTTAAATGCATTGGAGACTTGGATCCTGTCAGATCCGAAACAGCCAAAATTTGCAAAACCTCCATCTTGGATCCCCAACAACATTGCCTATATGGTAAAAAGTAGGTATGAAAATAGTTCGGATCCAGAACAGTTAAATACAATGGGATTCAGATCTAGATTTACCAAAATTTGCAAAACCTCGATCTTGGATCTGACCCATTTGCATCCATCTTTAAAAGGGCTGGAAAACCATGAAAACCCCCAACAACCAAAACACAGTGCTTCTCAACACTCACGATTTCATGCTCCATTATCTTAAACTAGTGTCAAAATTTTAATGAGTATTAAAAAAGAAAATGTGAAAAATGCCAATTTACTCGGTTAAATGCTACTAGAAGGCTGTTTAAATGCCTTGGATCGTAGATCCCTGGATTGGATTTGGTATGAGGTGCATGCCAGATCCATATCTTATGCAGATAAAAGATTTTTAATCCTTGGATCTGAGTTACATGTATAATCACAAATATCGCCTATATTTTGGATTTATGGTAGTTTTATCACAATAAGTTTGCAAATAAAGAAAATAAACCTTTTATAAAAGATATATATATATATATATTGAAAATATCCCTACATGTGGGATTAAAAAATCTTTAAAGGCATCCTTCAAAACCATTCTAATAGATCTTGACAATAAAGCATTAATTGAGTGCTATTTAATGTCATTTACTGCTACATTTGATAAATACAGCAAGTACTTTACAGTAGTGTGATATTCAATTATGCCACTAATACAAACTATAATATCATTTAAGAATTAATAGAAACTATCTGCATTTTTTATAAATATGATAAGTCCTTGATAATACCAGCATTCAAACATGCCATTAGTATGATATTTAATGCCATTTAAGGATTAGTAGAAGACAACTGTGCGAGTGTGTGTTTTGGGGCGAAGGAAAACCCTCCATCATCAACCGCACATTGGCAGGCCTCTGGTTGATAAAACCCTTGAGGTCCCCATACCCACCAGGGTATACACCCAGCTTTGACCTTGCAGTAAGAAATGTCCGCCATGTGTTTTGAACTCGTGACACCATGCCGACTTGGTCAAATTCACAAGTCTCCCCTACCAGATGAGCAGGGCCCTTGTGGGAAAAAAGTTTCAAGTTTAGTAATTAGTATAACATGGACCTTGGTTTAACACACACACAAATTAATCCATCACTCCTTTGGGTAATTTTTTTTTTTACTTTTAACTGTAAATGTACAAAGGTTTTTCTCGAGATTTTTCGGGAAACATACAAATTTTTAATTTATCACAAGATTTCCCCCCTGCCAAAAAATCCCAAGAATGAAATGTGTGACTATGGTTTCAGGGAGGGATTCAGATAAATGGACGTTTGGCTGCTCTGTTCCCTTGGGTCAAAATATATCTAAGATTCAGGAAACTAAAATCACCTTGAATTAAAAATTTGAGACAAAGAAAATCTGCATCCCATGCAATTCCCAAGTGCTAGGGGAATTACATATGCATAGCATGTGTGAACTTACATGTCATGTTTTTTCAATGTTATCAGTATCGGTATCTGCCCTAAATGGTTGGGCCACCGATTCAGCTGTATCGGCCCAACATCGATACTCAAGTGAATCATTCTATACAACAACAACAACAACAACAACAACAACTACAACTACAACTACAACTATGCCTTCATCCCAAAACAATTGGGGTCGGCGATATGAACCAAAAAAGAAAATCATTCTCGGTCTTCCACATGAATCCTTCTCCTCCAATCATTCTATATTGGCCAAAAAAAAAATATGATGCCCCAATCATAACATAAAACTATTAAAATAATACAAAAAATATTTTTAGTATTTTTTTACATTTTATTTAAAAATAGCCGATTCATTCACATATTGATGCGTATAGGCCGATATGCACTGATAATGATAATATTTGGCCAGGCCAAGGGAAAATCCTCTATGGTACACTTCACATCGGTTGGTAAAACCCTTGAGGTCCTTACTGTCCACTGAAAAGTACACCCATCTTTGACCTTGTGGTAGGGGACATCCTTTGTGGGTGTCAACTCGTGACATCCTTTTAGAGGGTGATGTTCACAAGTAGCTCCTGTAGGATGAACGGAGCCCTTGTGGGCAAATTTACAAGCCACATGCATGGTGGTATCCCATGTGGTAATTCCTGTGCCACCACATGGGGCTTAAGAGATATTTGGTAGGGGGTGTGCCCAACGCCAGCTTGCCTTTCAAAAATGAACAAAAGGAAAGATGCACTGTTTGTAGTATACAGGAGTTGCACAATAAGAGGTTAAACTGGATTATCCCTATGGCATAAGTGATAGTAAAACCTTTTTTGGTATCAGAGCACAAGTTAAAACAAAATAATAAGAATAGAACACAACTTTTGCTCTCAGATGAGAAAGTTTTTCTTGGGAAAGCTTTCTCCTTTTATCTTCTTTGGACCAATTGACATAATAGTTTCTAATTAATGTGAGAAAGTGGATCACAAGTTTAGCCAACATGACCTAGAGTTTATAAGCTTTGGCTGCATTTGACATGTTGCTCTTCTTGTTTCAAAATCAAGAACTTTGGCTGCATTTTCCAACTGGAAGTTCAGTGTATGGGCAAAATCGTTCCCAGAGTAAATGAGAATGTCCAGTGGAAGTTTAATGCTCATGTCTTTTTGTTTACTGGTTGAAAATTGGAGGATGGACCATCATCTTTGGCCTTAGATTTTGGGGCATTTATTCTTGTTTGGATCGATCTTTCCAAGTGAAGCAAATGGTAGCTAAGGGCACTTGGACAACAAGATGGCTTTGCATGAAAGGAAGATGATGAGAAAGAAATGAAAGATTCCAGACAGGAAGGGAAAGGAGAAAAGCTAGAAACAATTACAACCACAAACATTGAAAACTCTTTCAATTTTCAGGTGATGAGATGGGGAGAGGATCCATGTGAGGTTGCCAAGGACAAGGTAAAGGCCTAAAGGGAATTGAGTGCCTTGTCTACATCATGGTTAGGCTGCTAGTTTCCATGACCATGTGCATGCTAGTTGGTACGAGTCACCGGGTCTCACCCTACGAAACAAAGCATCGACATGCATGGGACCTACATTTGAGAGAGAGAGAGGTGTTGGGGATTAGGGTTGTAAATGGTTTGCATTCAGGTTGGATATCTAATCCAATCCGAATCTTAGACGGATTTGGTAGCCGAAATAAAATCTGATTAATAATTAGATGTGGACTCAGTTTTGATAGAATCTGAATCTGAACGTATGGTAATTTCAGATTTAAGCTAGTTGTATCTGGACTTGGTTTCAGCTGATCCCATCCAACTCTGAATCTTGATTCGGTTTTGAAATAGATATGATTAAGTTGGATTTAGTAATGCCTAGATCCAAACTGAGTCCAGTTCGTTTTTACATGATGATCATGTAAAGAGGGATGTGAAGTGGTCGTTTAGGATGGACTTGGGTTGGATGTGATGGAGTGCAACCTAATCAAAATCCCAAGTCGGATGGAGAAAGCCCTCGATGAACCTGGATCTGAGTAGCTACATATCCTAATGGCATCTAAATTTTATATGCAATTAGAGTTGGATATTTGTAGGGTCCGGTGCCAGATTTGGACTCAGATTCAGTTTTGGGTGTAAAATCACAAAAATGAATCTGACCCAATACTAACTAATTAAATATGATTCTTCTGAGCAGGGTAACTAAAATATGTAAGCCAGTCAAATATGTAAACTGATTTTATAGAAACAGACTCTTGGATCATCGGATTACTACGATGTATAAAAAGATCTTTTAAGGCTTTAAATATGCAAGCATTACTTTTCTTGATCTGATTACAATGATCCAATAGTTGATTCCTAACAAATGGACCACACCAAATGCATCTGCATGGTTAGATTTGCCAAAAAACCTATAAAACTCTCTAGTTTACATATTCCAGTTTTCCCTTCTAACCAAATCAGATTAAATGGATTCAGCTTAACACATATATCCGAGGTGTAAATGTGTTGGATTAAGGTCAGACCTAAGCATTACAAAATCCTGCAGATCCTGGTGCAGCCTAATTGGATATGAAAGTGAAGTTGGTATCTGGAAAAATATACCAAATTAATCTGGGTCCAACTTACTGCTTAATGGAGTTCAGTTTTATATTGCACCGAGGTTCCTTATATAGTAAACAAAATTCAGATCTTTCCGGATCTAATGTGAAAGACAAAAACAGATCCGATTCATAGGGCTGATTGGATCTAAAAGGGCTTACCAGATCTGGGTGAATGGCAATTCTTCAACAAGATTTCAAAGCCGATCGAGCCATTGGCATGCCCACTTTGACATTGGTTGCATTGATTCTATTTGGACATTCAAAAGACTAAATAGCAGTAATGTTTGGATGCATAATAATGCAGTTAGATCAATTATGGAAAACAATGATGGGGTTGGGGTACACCATATACACCTTTTGCATGTGGAACCCACGACTCAAGTTGCCTGAAATGGTCCCATCGAAAACCCTAATCCAGCATTGATGGGAATTTGGTTCTGTATCAGATGAATGTTTGGGTCCCATAGGGAACATATATAATTCATCAACAACAAATTCCCAGTTGATGGAAGGGGGGAGTGCTAATAGATAGGGATGTAAACTGCTTGGATTCGGGATGGATGTAAAACTAATATCAAATCTGACCGATTGTATATTAGCTAATTGAACTTAGATTTAGATGGAAAAAAAAGCCAATCCAAATCTGAAAAAATGCATGTATTCCAATTTGGATATCCATTGGATTCAGTCATGAAATCTTAAGCGAAATCTAAATTCGATTATTAGTCGCATTCAGTTTTCTTAACCAATTTCAACTAATCAGGTTTGGAATCAGGTCAAATATCAAATATATCTGATCCATTGACGTCTCTACCCACACCGAGACACATGAATAGAGACATGGTCAACATGGCACCTTTCAGATTGTGAAGGACGTCCAAAAACTCTATTCCCACCTAAAAAACAAAGAAAAAAGAAAACCAGCTAACTTCTCCAACCTATTTTTTTTTTTGAAAGGCAAGCTGGGGTTAAGCAGACCCCTCCCAGTTATACATCTATACAGTTGGGGTTTGAACCTGCAACGTCCCAATACAAGGTGACGTGCACTAGCTACTTCTACCAGGCAAGTGGAGGCCCCATCGGTTAACTTCTCCAACCTATTAATTGCTTGCTTGCTGGACTTCATCTTAAGGAACACGGTCCCGTCATTTGACATATGATGGGATCTATATACCCTACATTCAATCCTAACCATCAAACCAATGGTTAGGATTAGTCGGCATTCACATCTACATATGGACAAATCCTATCAGTTAGACATCCAGGATTGACATAGGATCCTTCTTTTCATCTAAAGACTTAGAGGTACCATATTTGTACCCACTTGAAATCTTGGCTTCCAATATTTGATATGGAATTACATAACAAACCAATTTGTTTACCACATTTTAATTAAGAACACCACTCAAATAATTCTAGCTTTACGAATTAACAATCCTGAGTGTGTGTGTGAGTGTGTTTGCATTCAAGAAATTCTATGGAATTGAAATTCAGAACCAATTCATCCTTGTGACCGGAAGGTGGCCAAAAAAAGATTCAGTAGAATGGTACAATTCCACTTAATCAGTATTGTCCTTAATTGGGTGTGGTCCTTTACCAAAGGGTACCATGCTGCTGCTTATTTAATGCTTTCAAGCAGCAACCGGTGGCAAGGTGACCCACTTTACTTTGTTTTGCTATACAAAGAGGACGCTAGTGGAAGACACTATTCAATAGACAACAGGCACCAAAACCGGGCATCTTTATTACCATAACTGAGAGCACATGTTGGAAGCAAAGCTGCACGTGGGATCCTATACCATCTTCTGACTTTATTTAGGGTTGTGATCCATAGCCCTCTGTTTGGTAAAACCCTTGAGGTCCCTCTCTTCCCCACCGGTACACCACCTGTGGGTTTCGAACTTGTGGGGTGCCCTCAACTTGGTGACATTAACAAGTCGCCCCTACCAGATGAGCCGAGCCTAGTGGGCTAATGTGACCTGATCCATCGTGATCTGATGAACCTGAATGCCCACCATGACTCTTATCATCTTGTTCAACATGACTTATCACAAGCAGGACTCTTATCAAATGATCGATCGATTGATCTCTGCCTTTTTAAATTATGAGTATGCCCCCTTTTGTGTATGGCAGTGCCTCTCCTTTTTTTTTTTCATGACAAGAAAACTTCCTAGAGATGCAGATCACTTAATGGGCTTGCTCGCTATAAAGTAAATCTCAGGTGAGTCACCAACGTGTGGCTCCGCTTGTGTGGTAGGAGCAGCTAGTGCACATCACCTTGTGTAATGACGTTGCAGGTTCAAAACCCAATGATACAGTTGTTGGTAGGGGTCTGCCTCACCCCAGCTTGCCTTTCAAAAAAAAACAAAATCCCAGGTGAGTCTGCTGGCCCACGGCCTTTATTGAGACTTACTCAAGAAAGAAACAGGGCATGCTCCTACCAAGCGGGATGTGATCCCTACTCCTTTCACCTTAGAAGCCCTTAAAGACAATGATGTAGATGGCCCTAAGTTTTATTGAAAATACCATTGCTAATTACAGGTTAGGTAATATAAAGAACATGGCCAATTTACTGTTTACTTGACATTTTTGCCGTTCGTTGCCTATACATTTAGGCATCTGCTTTTTCAGGCAACAACTTATGTGGTGCCTGATTTTTTCAGGTGAAAACTTACGTGGCACCTGATTTTTCTAGGGCAACACTTACATGAAACCTAGTCTTAAAGAAGGCGCCTACTTTTGTAGGTAACAAGAGGGCAAAAGTGTTAAGTAAACAGTAAATTGGCCATGTTTGTTATATTTTAAGTAGTAAATTGGCTATGTTTGCATTATCTTTTCAGTTGAGGTCAAAACTCAGATTTGTGCCAAAAGTGAGTATCATCCAAGTCATTTCCTGTTTAGAATTGATTGGAAAGCCTTTTTTTATGGTGAGAAAATCTTGATGAAAACTGGGTCATTTAATGGGCCTGTCCCCCTGCGAGGTAAACCCCTGGTGGGGTCACCAACACCCAAGCCCTTACGGAGCCCACCAGTTAAAGCACTCTGAAATGGAAAGCCATATTTCAACCTGAATATTTTTGGGGGCAAGATAGCACTCTCTATATCTCTTGAAGTTTGAAAGTAATAGAACTAAGTTGGAAAACCTTGTAAGAGCCTTGGGTTCAGCTCGAAGTGTCTTATTTAACAAATGAGCGAAAATTGTGATTAATTAATTGGCTGTTTTAAAACCTATGAACATATACATTTAATCATCCTAATCATTTCAAGACTACTAAAAATGACTTCAAAATTTCTGCCAAAACAAAAAGCACAGAAATTAATCAAAACAATCAGTCAACCAACTATAGGATCACATGATTTTTAACTGGATCCCTTTATCATGAATATATTATTTAGAATTGATGAGATTAAACAAATTTTAACTGAAAATTTGGTTCAAAGTCAATATTGGCATTTGTGATTTTATCTTTTTTCCTTGGCTTTTTAATCGCCTGTCTTGAGTGCTAGCATGTTGTAGAGAGTGATTCTTCTATCAACATCTGATTGCTGCTGGATAATGTGATACTTATAGTAAAATAATTTAAGATTTTTAAGTCATTAAGACACTTTTGAGGCAATTTTATTTACCATCTGAATCCCCAGCAAGTCAGCAACAAATAACAGTTAAACAATGATGTGTTTGGAAGAAGAAAAAATTGATGCTTTTGCATATTTTGTTGCTTACATTTTCTTAGCTATGTTCAGAATTCAGAAGCGAGGCTGCAAATCCGTTTCTCACATGCTCCTCTATAATTTTGATCTAACATGTGTGCCCTTCACCAAAAGTAAGAAGAAAATACCTTAAACTTGTAAACACCCATAAATTTTGAGAATTATAAATAAAGTGAACATCATTATGATCAAGTTAGAAATTTGTTTTTGGCTTTTAAATTTTGTTTTTAGATGTTTTACGCCAATAAGGGTATAATTGGTATTTATAAAATTAATTCAGGTAATTAACTGTTAAATATATTTAAGTTATAAATAAAAATAGGTATTTGATTGTGCCTATGACTCATCAAAGTGCTTTTACAATGTTTTGAGCTTAACTAAATGTATTTAATTAGCTTGAGAATGAATTTTTATCAAACTAGTATTTTGGTAAAAAATAATTTAGGCAGATTTTTTATTTCAAAATAATGATTAATCAAAGACATGCTAAAACAATAATTTATTAGAGATAGAATAATTTTCCATAGTTTAGCAAAGCATGGGTTTTCGCTTTAGAAAAAAAATGGATGGTAGTATGGATTTGGAATCCAGATGGGTTTGGACCCAATAGGTCGACCCAAATTGTTTCTTATGTATTTTTAAATAATTAAAAAGATTTATATTTATATTTATTTTTGAGTTGAAAACGTCATATAGGTATATATTATTATTTATTTGGGTCTGGTTTTGTATAAACATGAATTAGGGTTTTGGGAGCGAACTGGACCCGAATTGGATCCAGTTTGGAGAGGCACCCTTAGGGTTGATAGAGAGGCTAGGTGCACCCCCCTCTTCTCTCCTTTCTTGCTCACTCCCATAGCCGAAACCCCCATTCCCCTCTACTCTCTTAATTTGTTTTGAGAAAAAGAAAGAAAGAACTCTTCTTATCTTTTACCCTAAAGCTTACCCTTCCATATTGGGGTTTGTCTTGGGATTTGTGCCACCATCCAGCCCTTTCTCCTAGGGATTGATGCCCTAGTAGGTCCTTCATTTTCTTCTTAATATTCTAATTCATTTCTTCCTCTTCTTGATGGTTGGCTCAGAGCTGATTTGGGTGTTTCATCCTTGGTAGCAATTTTGGTGTAGCTTCATTCCAACAACCACCTCGATCTGCATGCGACTGTAGTGATTTTCGTCAGCTTGAGAACACTCTAGCTGAACCCATTCTACACTACTTGGGTTTCTTGGTGTTTGAACGCGTACACTAAGTGTTCGATCAATTGCATATTGTTGTAGTTTTTGCAGATTGCGAAATCCCAAGGGTTTTTAAGATTCATAGCATTTATTTATCAGATCTACGAGAGTAAGAACCCTCAACTAAACTTTTAGAATGCTTATCTAGGTTGTTTTGTCATAATTATGCATTATTTATTGCTAAATTAATTTAGGCATATAGCGTACTTCTAATTTTAGCGTAAATAGTTTTGGGTTTATGCCAATAGTTAGAATATGCTAAGTTTAGATTAATTAGTGATTGAATAATGTATTTAAAATTATTTAGTTAACATAATAAATTCTGTTTTACATGCAAATTCTAGAATTTCAGTTTTGCTTTGAAAATTGTGTTACATGCTAAATGTTCAGTAAAATGCCTATGCAAAAATTTTTAGATTTGGATGCAGTTGTAAACATGTTTCAAAACCAGTTTTTAAGTATTGATTATACGTGTTTAAAACTCAATTTTGAAGTAGTTTTGATAAATATTTAAGTCATGGTTTTGATTATACCTTATATACATTATAAATGCTTATGATTAAGTGTGAATGCACATAGTTAAATGGCTAACATGCACATCATATTTTCAGTTTTATGCAAGTGCTTATGCATTATTGATGTCCTCATTTGAATGTACATACATGCATATGTTATTTCAAATTTTAGACATTTATCAAATGTTTAAATGCTTGCACCATGTGTATATATGAATTGTTATGTAGGCATGACAAAAATATGGTACTTAGTGTTAAGTGTCGTAAAGCAACTATAAGCCAATGCACATAAAAAAAATACAATGTCTATAAAATCGAGTAAATTAAACTACCTATAGTAAGCATGTATGATACAATGCATCATGCAAATATTGAAAAAAGTTTGAAGATCATCTGAAACATGATCTGAATATATGAAAGTTGAAGTATTTTTCTTGTTGAGGTATGGAGATCATGCTTGATATGATTTTAAAATAGTGAAATATGCAGTGCTTTTGTCGGTACATGTTTGTGCATGATTGAAATGAATGTATGTATAAAATGAATACATGTGTGAAATGAATATATATGAAGCATGCCGTATCTGCTATGAATGTATCATGCATAAAAATTTGATATGAATGATATAACATGTATCATGCATTAAAACATAAATGAAGTTGATCATGTATCATACAATGGGAATGAGTACAATGATGATATGAATCATACATAATGGCATGAGAGGGTTATCATATACGATAATGACAATAGGAGTGTAACCTATGACCCTAATAAAAGATAACCCTGAGACCATGGGTTCATATGAGGCACCGGTAAAATTGAACTCTCTATGATGGCTAGGTCCATCCCGATCTCAATGAGATGGTTGGGTCCATCTTGATCTCTTATCTTCCTTAGAGAGGGAAAGGTGATACAAACCTTTTAGGATATAAAATTGTTGAAGGACTACGTGTGCCTCATCTTCGCCTTATGAAAGTTACAAAGACAGGCCTAGCCAGGGATTCACGTAGTAGAGTCAAAAACTCTGCAGAGTTAGGAAAGATGTTTCTTATATTTTTAGCTCGAGGGACATATATGGGCGTAAGCTGGTACAAGGACTTCGTGTTCATCTCTCAATCATTGCATTGCAGGATTGACAGCCTAAGATAAACCCAGTTAAGCCTTCAAAAAAATACTAAATCACATTGAATAATATACACCCCATTGGTTGTTTATGGACGACCATATCCTCTTTTATATCAGATGAGTTTAATTAAATCAAGAGAAACAATGCATTAGATTATTAGAATCACTTCTGTCATATGTATAAACATAATGATGTAGACATATAGTTTACTAATGTTTACCAATGTCATTGCATATAGACTTACATGCAAATAAAAAAAAATATGTATTGGGTCATGTGATTGATCAAATGAAGTAACTCAATGAGTTGACTAAAATGCATGTGAGATGCATACAAGTGTGTAATACACATGAGTTTGTTCCTCTTTATGAAAATGCATGAATGCATAATATGATCATAAGAATTAACCAGTAAGCTACATAAATTATGAATGCATGTCATGGTCATGTGATTGATTTGTTTATTCTTTTATGAAAGAATGGCTATGAATGCCATAAATGGTTATAAATTTCTATGTCTTGTTTGTTTGTAAAGCAAGTATATATGATATACTCTGGAATGATCAAATAAGATTATGACTTATTTATTATATGCAAATTTGTGAATGCATATGTTATGAATGTGAGAAACTCATATATCCTGACTTGTTTGAAAAACACGTGTGTGTTTCATGCTAGACACGATCAATGAAATTTGACCTATTTGCTTTATACAATTATATGTGATTTGTTTGATTGTCTATTCATTTATGCAAATGACTGCAATGAGAATGAATGAATGAATAAATGAATGCAATGATAATGAATGAACGAATGCAATGTGAATAAATGTTCTGAATGTTGATTGCCTTGACCTTTATTTTATAATGATGGGAATCACATTATGGTTGTACCAATACAAACTTGATTGTATTCTTCAGGTTGAGTTTGGGTGTATCCTATGGGCATGTTGTATTAACGTCCAAACAAATTACAAATATCATCTTCGAGGACTGAGGTGAAGAATGTGACACTATGCTCTCGAGGGACACTCTTACCTGTAATCTCATTCTTATTACGTAACTTTTCAAATGTCTTAACCTTTAAATATATTTCGTCTTTCACATTTACTACATAATGTTTAATAGTATAATAAACTAAATCGAGTTGTGTCTACAAATAGTTTCGTACTGAACCTAATATTGGGTGACTAATATATGCTTGCGCTTGCGCTCAGGCGGGCCGTACAATATTTGAAACAATAGATAGGTTCGTTGATGCATTACCCTTTGAAAGCCATGTTTACTTTTACACGAATGAAAAATTTTAGGTTTTAAAAAAAATTAAAAGGTTAGATTTTTGTAGGATGTTGCAAAACTTCGCTCTGATATGCAAGTAACTATCTCTAATTGTATACTCATAAATGTTATGTGGAGTGGTCTTAATCATATTGAGACTCCATTCATGGACCTGATTCATAATGGCATGCATCAAAATCTTGATTTAAATAATATTGGCTATTGGAGTTCATTAAGACAATACAAAAGAATATACTCTTGGATATGTCATGTACACAATTTGGATATGAATCCAGTTTGAACGCAACATAAAGGTGTGTAATATGAGATCTTCAAGATATATTCATCTCAGTTCAGATGTAGTAGGGATTTGGAGCCTTTAAGTAAAATCTAAATGTGCATTCGGGTCGGATTTAGATCTATTCAATCAAATTATATTCGGATTTGGATCACTATTTTATTTCGAATATGAAAATGATTCGAATCAAAACCTGATCAATTTGCATTTTTTTGCAAGTAAATAGTTTACTTTTCTTCTATTTTTTCTAGATTCAGCACTCACTTGTATTTTGGATGCTCTTACTGAGCCAAAACCTGGACCGAATCTTTTAACAACCTTCCTAAAGCAAAACGTCTTGTAGGTGACATTAACGCTTGAACTGAAACTTATCAAACTAAACAATAGGCAACAATTTAGTCAGGATGTCTGCAATTTGATCCTTGGAGGATAAATATAGCATACACAATATCCATTTGGCAACCTTCTCATGCACAAAATGAACATCTATCTCAATGTGTCTGCTTCTTCCATACCCAATCTTTAGAGCATAATTTAGATTGGACCCAAGTTCTTGCAAAAGATATTGAATCCACATGGCTTTTGTGGCTACATTGGCAACGTACGGCCCTGTACTATGCTTCTGTGTTGGAGTAAGCGACAACATGTTGCTTCTTAGAACTCTATGAAATCAAGTTTAGTTCAAAGTATACTGCATATCCAAAAGTAGAGTTTTGATCATTTAGATTTCCTTTCCAATCAGCATAAGAGTAGATCTACGTTGACAATTTGAATATGTGAGTTTCGTTAGTGAGGATATGATCCAACTCAAGAGGAGTCGATCATGTCTATGCCACGTTATATAATTAGGATTATGAACTCGTTTATTATCTTGGGCAATAAATTCAACCGTTTAGGCTTAGAGCGTCGACATACCCATTTAATAACGGCTTAAATTGAGATGCCCAGAATGCATAATTATCAGCAATAAGCTTAGTGTTGAGAAAATATCGAAAGTTGTCTGGGGCAGGCTTTACGTGGTTCTATTTGTGAGGATCTGCATCCATGATAATGCATCTTCTCTCTCTACAATCAACAAGAGAGAGAGCCTATGGATATTTATATTAAGTGGGATGATGATTTGTTATCTCTTAGTGAGAGACCTTTCCTAACATTGTTGTTTAATTTGGTCACTCCCAACGTTTTTAGGAATCCCCTCAACAGTGAACTCTCTTTAAATTGAAAATATATAGTTCTAATCTACTCTTTAGAAAATTCTAAAAACAAAATTGGCCTTAGAAGGACCTTGCTTTGCCACTAATTCTTTCTATATATGCTTTGGATTATTTGTTTGGTGTAAGTGGACAATATTTGGTGACCACATGCATCCCTCAGGAGGTTAAAATCTATGGACATAGACGGGTCCTACTCGGGTTGGATTTAATTTGATGTAGGATAGTTGGATTTGGAGTGGGATTCGGGCTTGAATGCATAGATCCTATGCTGAACCTGGATCCAATTAGAGTATATATATACCCTGATACATAGGAAATATGCATATCAAATTCGATCTTGTCGGACTTTATGTCCGACTCTGATTCAGATCTGTACTCGGATGTGATTTGTGAGAACGCTATGAACAAATTAACCTGAGTCTGATTAGCATTTGCATATCAGACCCGAACCCAAACCATCTAGATAACCATTAAAATCACAAAATTGGCATGGTGCATAAGAGGAAAATGAAAAGTGAATTGCACTCGACCAAGTAGATGTTACTTAGAATTAGATGTTTAATGCACCTACTTACCTAGAAAAGCAGGAGCTGGAGACTCGCAGAGGAGTGCAATTTCCCAACTTATCCTGCTTTTCTTGATAAGTGTGTAGATCCCGTTAAGCTTCGTACTAGCTAGAGTAACACCTGCTGAGTCATATTTCGTCATTTCCACCGTCTGTTACTATTTTTCTCCATAGGATTCCATCCTATGGCAGAACTATTTATTTTTTCTTGTCCATTGTGGCCATCAGTGTTTACCGTGAATTGGAAAGTGAATAGTCTACTTGCCTAAAGTATTGTCTTTCAGTTTCAACGTGGGCACTGTGAAGAAACATGAATTCTTTTTTTTCTTGGATAACCAAGGAAAAACCACCTCACTCAATTGCCATGTCGTTGGTGTAAAAACACAGGGTCTCCCTGAATTGAGTTCAGGTGCAATGTGATTGCACACTTTAAGTGTGCTGCTGCACCTCATCACCCACCATCTGCTGTTGGGCCCCAGAGCTGACAATCTGTATCCCAAAGATGATGGGTGATAAGGTGCAGCAGCACACCAAAAGTGTGCAATCACATTACACCTATTCCTCCCCCGGCCTCCCTTGCCCACCGCAGGATATACACAGCTTCCGGTCTGCAGTGAGGGACACACACATACGGGTTTCAAACTTGACTTGTGACATCTCTTCAGCTTGGCGACTTTCATGAGATCCCTGCCAGATGAGTTGGAGCCCTTGTGGGATAAAGAAATATGAAGTTGGTGACCAAGTTAATCAAAGGTTGAGTAACTTAATTGGTGCATTAAATCTACCTTTCGGTGTGCATTTTGAAACTTTTCTTTTATTTATTTTCCTAACAATTAATTTCTGAACCAATTACTGGCTTATGATTTGCACGTTATCATATTTAATACCATCTAAACGTGCCTAAAAGTTTAATTACTGACCTCTGCTCAGTTTGGGAGGTGAGCTGTGGGGCCCAACAGCACACTTAAAGTGTGCAATCACATTGCACCTGATCTAAATTCCACGCACACGGGTTTCATTCAGAGAAGAATATTCATATTATCCTGCCCATAAGACGTGCAAGCAGCATATTAAGTGAAAACACCCATGCAGAGATGAGAGGTTTAAAGTAGGGATGTCAACGGGTAGGGTTTGGTTGGGATCTAAGCTAAACCAGGATCAGATTTTTGGGTATGGTATCAGGTCTACTATAAGAGGAACCATATCTGGACCCGATAAGAACTAAAGTAAAATAATGTTTTTTTTTAATCATTTTTACATTGAAAGAATGCAGGTCTTAATCGGAACTCCGACCAGGATGGGTCTGGTATCAAATTTAACAAACTATACCCGGGTCATGTATTAATCGGACCTTCGGGTCTCGACCCTGGCCTTAATCGGGTCTTCTAGTTTGTCAACCATACCCGGACTCTATAGGGCCTGGTTCAGGTTGGGTCCGGGTAAATCCGATCCGCTGACACCCCTCGTTTAAAGTCTAATTCGAAAAATGATGACAATAGACTACCAACAAATACATGCATGGTAGTTTTCTTTTCTTCTTTACCTTCCAAAACGATACACTAGTACCGGTCTTAACTCCAAAGCATCACCTACTCCATCATCACCATTTGGTGAGAGAGAGAGAGAGAGAGAGAGAGAGAGAGAGAGAGAGAGAGAGAGAGAGAGATTCAGGCACTGTAGTTGGAAGAGAGTTTGCACACCAACTCCATCAAAGCAGACTGGGCCTCCATACCATCAACACTGTCACCATTCATATGCATCAACCCTCCAACATAGCCACACTCCGAGGACTCCGCCCCTTCCTTAGAATAGCTATCTGCCATAACTTGTTTTTCCGGCATGCTAGAGCTGTTTTCCTGCATCTCATGCCTTTGAGAGGGAAAAGAGAGGACCCCATTGTGGTAAAGGCTGCTCAATTGGTGGAAATAAGGGCAGATCTTGGAGTCAGGGGGCCTCACCTTGGCAGCACCCTTGGTCTTCCTAAAGTACTTGTTTATGTTCTCCCACTTCTCCTTGCACCTCTTTGCACTCCTCATATATCCCATTTGCATCATTTCTTGAGATATCTTCTCCCATAGTGACCCCTTTGAGTTGCTCTCCTTGAAGTTCTCTTCATGCTTGGTTCTGAGTTTTATTAGAGAACTGACCTCAGACCTTGGCCACCTTTTCAATGGGGCCAGACCCACTTTGCTATTAGTATCTTCTTGGTTTGCCCCCTCACCTGAAATAGGGATTGGATTTGGTTCAGGGTCACGGCTAGGATTAAAGACAGGTATAGGGTTCCCTTCTTCAGCCCTCAGTAAGGTACCCTCCATATGGTTTTCTTCTGTGAACTTCCTCAAGAAGCCAATGATAGTGGCTTCCCTGGTAGATGCAAGGGCCTGCTCCTGTGACCTTAGCTCAGTCTCCTTAGCCATTCTTGCCATCTCCTGCCTCTTCCAAGCCTCCTCCCTATGGATCCTCTCTTGGTCCCTCCTCTCAACAGCTTCCAGAAACTTTCTTTGCAGTTCCTCCTGCTGCGCCATCATCTGCTTCACCATCTCCTCACACAACCCCTTCATCTCTTCAAAGTTCAGCCTCTTCCTCTTCTTCTTGCTTATGTTCTCACCTACAGATGCATTATTCAGTGATGGATTCTCCAGGGTCTCATCCTCTGATGTGCCCTCTTCATTCTTCTCTAACACCATCATCACCTTGTCCTCATTAGCCGGAATCCCACACTTTGAGTTATTGTTACTATTGTAGAGAGCCTCAAGCTCTGAGTAAAACCTGTAATTCTTACCATCTTGCCTACCATCCTTTGTTTTCTTGTAGTACTTGGTCACATTCTCAAATTTCTCCTTGCATTTCTTTGCACTTCTTTTAAATCCTAGCTCAGCAAGCTTCCTGAGTTACATAGAAATAGATAGACGTCACAATCCATTGCCATCTTTAGAAGCAATTTCTGCACACGCACGCGTGACTTGGAAAGAAAGCCCTTTCACACGTGCAACCAACATCTAAAATTTTAAGCATATGCAGGTGATGGGTGAATGGCTTCAAAACCCATATCAAATCACTTTAGAAGGTAGCAAAACACACATAATTTACTTATTCTCTGACAAAAAATTGCATTTTTTCTTGTAGGCTCCGCAAAAATGAGAAAATAAATATCCAAGAAAACCTATCTTGGCTTTCTTCACAAAACACCAGATTCCAATTTGCATCCCAAGATAATGTCAGACAATAATTCATCAGCTACCACTAGTTTTTGCACTAGCTACTGCACAAGAAAAATAAATAGGCAAGGACCAGTCTTGGGTTTCTCACAAGACCCTTGGTTCTGAAAATTAAAAAAACGCTAGGTGGTGTCAGATGCACTCAACTTTGTGGCTAGTACTAATTGTCGACTGCACACATCATGTGTGTACTAAAATCACAACCATTAGCTTTTTCTTTTATGGATCCAAAGGACAAACAGAAGAAATGAGAAAACGAGGATAGAGAAGCATACCTTGAGACATACTCCCAGATGGTACATTTGAAATTTGAGTCATGGATGGTTGCTTCCACATTAGATCTGATCTTTAACAGCGCTAGAGTCTCCTCCCTAGGCCACCTATTTGAGTGCTCATGCACAGGCTTTTTCCCTACAATCTCTGCAGCCCAAAAACCCCTTTCTTCCTCCTCATCCTCCCATTCCTCTCTTCGTTGCTCTTCCATTCCCTTCTCACGGTGCTCCCCAATTGGGTCCTGCACCAGGCCATGTTGGTGGAAGTGGTGCAACAGATGCAGCTCATGGCCTGCAGAATTATCAATCTGGTGCTGCTGTTCCGTGTCAATCACAGGGTTGAGGCTGAAGAAAGGCTGTGGGGAGAGGTGATGGAGGCCAGATCTGGCTGATATGATCTGCTGGATGTGATCAGGAAGATTTGCGTACCCTAGGCCTGACTGCATCCTTCACCTCCCTCTATTTTTTCTCTTTACTCAATAAAAAAGACACATAAAATAAAAACTCATGCTACAAAAGAGAGAGAGAGAGAGAGAGAGAGAGAGAGAGAGAGAGAGATGGCCAAGGGCCATTGGGAATGGTGAGTGGTGAGATAACACTGAGGAACAAGATCATGAACAGTAAAAGAGTTTTTTTTTTCAGTAACTGAAATTACTGGAGTACCCCTGTTACGCGGCAAACTTATGGTAGACGATTAGATCTCGTTGGGGTTGATCTTAGACCATAAAAGGAGAAGGAATTACTATGGAGCCACAGTTGTACGTGAGGCAGACGACATCCACCTCTTTTACAGAATTACTATTGGATTTGGAGGTGCGTGGGTTTGTCCCCACGTTTTTATGGAAGGGCGCCCATCCGTGACGGTACTATCGTTATTTTAGGTGAGATCTTGTCCTAGAGATTAGCTCAGATAAAGGCTGGAAAGTCCAAACTCGTAATTTTGCGATAACGAAAATGTCGATTCGTTGTCGGGGCTCAAAAGCTTTTGTAGAGGTGGGGCCACGTGCCGTTGAGTTCTAATTTAACAAATTACCCATTTTGTATGGTCTCTCTCACGCAAACACTCAAATAGGGCCGGTAAACGAACAGAACAAACCAAACAGGACACGTTCGGGCTCGGCTTGATTATCAGTGGACTGAGCTCATGGCTCGTGTCGTGCTTGTGTTTAACCGAGTCCACCACGAGTTTGGCTCGACCTTGAATGAGATAAGCCCAACATGAGCTGGATCGTGTAAAAAACATTTCATGATATATATATATATATATATATATATATACAAGCTCTCTTGAGCCAAACACCTTGTGTTGGAGCTCGACTCGTTAAACCTAAACAAGCTGCTTGTAACTCTGTTCGCCAGCTATATGAAACAATCACTAACAAGCCTAACCAAGCCGAGTCAAGAGCTGCTCGGTTCATTTACCACCCCTACACACAACTGATATTTAAAAATATAATATTTATCATGGTGCCATTACGTTATGACGAGCAGAAAGAATTTTGTTTTTCAATTTTCCTAGTTGAACATACCTCACATTATATATATATATATATATATATATATATATATATATATATATATATATATATATATATATATAGTGGTTCTGTACCATAATACGTGGAGCACACTCTTGTTTGTATGGATCCAGCCATCAAATGGCTAATCTAACTGCAGATATGTGTTTAGCATGGTTTATTTACTATGTTAGCTGGCTTTATCATGTGTAATACATGATAAGATCCTATATATATATATATATTGGATTATCAAGTTCTCAGCAATTTAATTTGATCATTAGAAGCTAGCAGACACTACGGGGAACACATCTATGAGGTTGAATTGAGTTAATACAACATACACTTGTAATTTCCTGCTAAACTGGACTGTCATCCAACCAATGTATAGTCTTGAGAAAATAATTATCCCTGTTTTGGAATAACACAATTTTATTTGAATCCAGTATAGTTCTTTAGAAAACAAAGACGCTTTCAAAATAATCAGTGATTTGAAATATGCAATATTTTTATCATGATATTAACAAAATCAAATTAACACTTTTCATGTTCTAACATTTATATAGTTGTTTCTAACATTTGTAATAATTTATATATTTGTGAAGGTTTTAGGTTTATATATATGGTGTTTTCTTGGAAAACAAATATCATAAGATTTTCTTGCTAAGGTCCTTAAAACAAGATTACTGACATTGCTCATAGCTTAAGAAATTATAAAGATGCCAATCGTCCTTGTTTTGATAGAAGCCTCTACAAAAACGAGCTGCATTTTTGAAATTTCTGATATGTGCCACGTGTTTCCTATCAACCGTCAAATGGAGACCTCATGTTGACATTCATCTTCTAAAAAAATACGCGATTTTTGTTGGTATAAAAAATGGCAAATTTTTAAATATTTGTAAATAACAGCTATTATTATAGTTTGACTTGATATTATTTCAAATTTACTCACTAAATTGCCGATGATATATATATATATAATCATAAGGTTATTTTGGCAAATTAATTAGGCGAAATCTACTGATTTTATAAATAGATAAATGTTTAAGGGGGGATTTTGTAATTTAAGTTAAGGGGAAAATCGTACTCTCGGGACCCAGACAGGAATCTTTGATGACCTCATCCACGTGGAGTAATCTCAACCGTTTTCATGGAAGATGGGGACAAAAATTAGGCATGGGGGTAAAGAGCTAGGTGTGTGGGCCCCGCATATTGCCTTTTGCCCAATCAATTTCAAACACTAACTCTAAATCCGGCCATCGTGAATGAAAATTCAAAAAATTAAACAAAAGGAAATTTTATTAATTTTTAAGGAAAAAAATAAAAATAAAAATAAAGGTATATATACCTGCCAAAAGTTTGAAAGGGCAACCAGTTTATGCTGTTGGTCTATGACACAATGAAATTCAATGCAATCCATGGTCCAGAGGATCCGTCTTTTGAGCAGTTGCTCGTAGGGCTCGGAAAAGATTAGGGGTGTAACCGGGTTCCGGGTCGGATCTTGTTGGATCTGATTCTGATTTGGGTTTAAAAGTTAAACCCAAGTTTGACCCAATCCACTTAGAGTGTGAGTTTGGGTTTGGGTATGATTAGAAAAATTGTAGACCCATGTTAACAGGTTGGGGTATATATATTTGGCTAGGTCTTCAATAGACCAATTTTTTTAATTGGGTCTAAGAATTAGACCCAAACCCAACCCATTTTGATTCAGGTTTAAGAATTATACCCAAACCCGACCCATTGATCACACTCAATGTGCAAAAAATAATTGTGCAAAACGTGGCTTTTAGCGGCGGTCATGCTTCTGATATAAACTATTGTCATATTTAATCCCCAACGCACATCTCATTTGAGAAACATTCATTTCACTTTGGGAACGCTGAGAGGCAGATATGCATACATACTGTGCAACTGAAATGTGTTGGGAAAATTGAAATATTATAAGGATATATATAAATTTTGTTGAATGAATGACACAAAAAGTGATTGCAGGGTGTTGGACATTTGTGCATGAGGTGTGGGGTTCGAATCTCACCCTCTACACATTTAACTCAAAAATAAATTTAAATGAAATCAACTAGGCTCGAGCCAAGCTGAGGCAAGCTCGAACTTGACGTGAGTCGGGTTTGTACGCAATGTGTTCAAGGTTGGTTTGAGCTTGAGCTGAAATTGAACATATAATTTTTTGATTAAGCCAAGCTTGAACATATAATTTTTTTTAACAAACCGAGCTTTTTGAGCCTAAGCTTGGCTCCAGCCCGGCTTGTGTTCACCCTATAATAATTATTCCTAAATGTGCTGGAGGAGATACGTATAGTGGCAATGTGGTTACCAAGTGTATATTAGAATTAGGGGTGTCATCGGGTTGGGTTTGGTTCGGACCTAGGTGAAACAATACTTGGATAAGATTTTTGGGTATGGTATCAAGTCCAGACCTGAGTTCAATTGGGTCTACTATAAGAAAAACCATACCCGGACCCCATAGAAGCTACAAGAATTAACCAGACCCGATAAAATAATATTTTTTTTTATCATTTTTTACATTGAAAAATTCAGAGTCTTAGTTGGAACTTGGGTGAGGCTCGAGTCTGGTATAAAATTTCACAAACAATACCCGAATCCATGTATTAGCCTGACCATCGGTTCCAGACACACGTCTTAATCGGGTCTTCTTATTTATCACCATATCCGGACCCTATAGGATTTAGTCTGGGTTATAAGGTCCGTGTAAACTAGACCTGTTGACACCCCTAATTAGAATAGGTGAGCTGGCAATTCTCGTGGCCAAGGGCACTGTTCATTCAGTTCAAGATCTAAATTGGAAATGGCACGTGTCATGCATCCGCGCGCTTTAAGGTCGGGACATGATTCGGTTCGGGTGTCAGTATTATTGAATCCGACTTTTCAATAAATTTTTTTTTGAAATATCTAGATATTGCCGCCTTCTCGCACATTACGTATTGCTGCGTTTCTATTTAAAGTAAGTAGATAATAATTTTGAGATATTGTAAAGTGTTCCCCCCTCCACCATTCAAGTCCAGAAATCCAGATATTGAGTCCCATAAGAACACAAGCGACCATTTGATGACGCATGGACCTACGCAATTAACGGTATGATCCAGGGTAGGTCCACTTATACCCCAGTATAGTTCCAAACAGGTGCCGGGTCCAACCAGCGCTCATAAACCTACCCACTTCCGTATTGGACCCAACTACAGATCCAATCCAATGTCCAGGTTTACTCGATCGGATCGAACCCGAACCGGTCAGACACCTGCACCAACTCGGCCTATTTAGTACCGCAGTTGACTGCAGGATTGACCGGTGTGACCAAGCCCACTTGATGAGTTTCAGGACTTCACTGTGGCCACGAACGTCTACCAACTGATGCAGAAACAAACCAATCCGGTCCATTTCACCCAGACCCGGATCAGCTGAACAAAACACTCCGAATCTTACCAAACCATTTCTCAGGATGGATCGTTCACCGAATGCCCGACGGTGCCACGTTTCGACTTCGGACTGGTCAAACATGCCACGTTTGCTTAGACTCAAGACCCTGAAAGAAACACTGGTCTTCCCACTGGGCCCCACAAGGTGGCTCAGCTCACTTGTGACACACACGTATACAACAAGTGGGACCCATCCACCACAAGGCAAGACGCTCACGTCCTCTCCTCAGCCTATATATCGACCACATCTCCTCTTTCTTACCAGTGCCACCACCAACATTGCTACCGGAATTTTTTCGAATTGTGAATTTCCACCAGCATGGGGAATGCGGACCCCGTGGAGTGTGTGCACCGGGTGTCAGTGCCGCTGCCGGAGCCGTTCATTCCGGCGCTTGCGACGTCGCTGAAGGAGACGTTCTTCCCGGACGATCCGCTCCGGCGGTTCAAGGGGCAGCCGGTTCGGCGGAAGGCCGTGCTGGCGTTGCAGTACGTGTTCCCCATACTCGAGTGGGGCCCTCGGTACACTGTGGAGTTCCTGAAGTCGGACCTCATAGCGGGGATCACCATCGCCAGCCTCGCCATTCCCCAAGGCATCAGCTACGCTAAGCTCGCCAACCTCCCCCCGATCTACGGCCTTTGTGGGTTCCTTTCTCTTTCATCTTCATTACCATTATCACCAATATCATCATCATCATCATCACTTATAATAATGTGGAGAAAATGATTGGTGGTGTCTATCTTTTTATTTTTATTTTTTCTTTTCCGGTGAATTTGGGTGTGACTTTTGGCTGGTTATGTGATCAGACTCGAGCTTCGTGCCACCGTTGGTATACGCGATGATGGGGAGCTCGAGGGATGTCGCGGTGGGGACGGTGGCGGTAGCGTCGCTGCTGATGGCAGCGTTGTTGGGAAGGGAGGTGCCTGCAGCGGCGCACCCGGCTCTCTACGTGAATTTGTCCTTCACCTCCACCTTCTTCGCCGGAGTTTTCATGGCCGCCCTCGGAATCCTCAGGTCGGACTCTTTTAGAAAGAGAGAGAGAGAGAGGCATTTGAGGTTGGTATGAGTCAGGCAGTATCTGCCAAGTGTTTGCTTTCCTTCTTACACGATATTGGCTTCCTTGTCACGACACTGCACAGGCTGGGATTCATAGTGGATTTCCTGTCGCATGCGACCATCGTGGGGTTCATGGCAGGAGCTGCAACGGTGGTTTCCTTGCAGCATCTGAAGGGCATCTTCGGCCTCGAGCACTTCACCAACGAAACCGACCTCATCGCCGTCATGCATTCCATCTTCTCCCAGACTCACCTGGTAAATCTCTCTCTCTCTCTCTCTCTCTCTCTGCGCGAAAAGTGTACTCATGATGGTAGGTGAGCATAAAGGGTTAATTTTGCGTGCGCTTTTCTGCTTGTGTGTGTGTTTCCTGATCAAAAGTCACGTCACTGTCGATGAAGAATAATTGAGGTTGTGTGCTTTTTTGTTTTAATTCTTTTTACAGTGGAGATGGCAGAGTGCCGTACTCGGTTGTTGCTTCCTCTCCTTCCTCCTCCTCGCTCGCTTGGTTGTAAGTTTCTCCAAACGAAAGAAAACAAAAACATTTAGCCACAGTGTCCATACCATCTCCTGCTAATTTCATGATTCATGGGGGTTGGTAAACCAACAAGCAACTCGTGACTCGGTTCAATTCGGCTTGTCATGAACTTATTTGTGATCGGCTCATAATCACTGGCAAACCGAAAGCACAAGCAGCTCATTTAGTTTAAATGAACCGGGATCCAATACAAGGTCTTTGGTTCAGGTGAATATATATATATATATATATATATATATATATATATATATATATATATATATATATAGGTTCCTCATACTTGGGTAGTAAGGTGCGGACAGTCTTAAATTTCTATTTTTTTCGTTTATCAATTCTTTTCTTAGAACCTGTCATCATAAATCTGATTTACATGGTTTTTTAGTAGGTTACAGCTTTTAAATAATTAACCCCATTACAACATGTGAGCATGTTTATATATATATATATATATATAAGACTTCGAAAATCAACGGTTTAGAATTTTTATAAATTCTGAAGTTTTATAAAATCATATTTTATTATTAAAAAAAAATCCAATAGAAGTTTCCTAGAAAATGAATCATACTGAACACATCTGTGGGATCTGATTTGCAAAATATAGCTTGAAATATTGGAAATTATAACTGTCCACACCATATGAAGCGTAGAAGGAACCAATGTGTGTAATATGTAAAAATTATGTGTTCTATGTATAAATAACATAATCTTTTTTACATGAGTCAAATCATGTTTGGGCTCCAAAGCATTCTCCAATCTACGTTAGCAATAATATGGCATGATGGACTTTATCAACATATGGGTAATTTGTTTTTATTTTGCTGATATTTAAATGTTTTTTATAAAGATTAGTCAAAATGTCTACTTTGAAGTTTGAACGCTGAGAAGAGATTGGTCATATTCAATATCACCAAGTTTTTTACGTTATTGTATTCAAACCAGGTACGATTCTTAATCTTTTTTTTTTTTTTAATTTTCTTATCTCCAGGTTGACAGATAAGAGACATATCTGTCAAGAGTTCAGCTAGAAAGTGTGTTACACCCGTCAAGCGGGAACCACCATGTGGCTCTTGACGGTTAGGTCTGACCAATTTTTAGTGATATTGATTGTGATATGATCAGCTCATTGCAAATATTCTCCTTTTTTGGATTTTTCAAGTTTTTTTTTTTTGGGAAATAAGCATATCATAACAAGGGGAGTAGACTTCTACCAAGTAACAGAGATGAGATCGTTTGATGTCTACTTCATCCCCTCTGCCAAAATTTCGTAATTCATAGCAAAATTTGTCCCCATCCACTTTAAAACATTCCGATTGAAGGGTGGTCTTTATCAAATTCATTTGTTTTTTTCGGATCAAGTTTGTTTGGCAACATTAGCAGGGCGGTTCTACCAACCAACAACAGAGAATATGACCGTCTTTGTTTTTCCTTTCTTTTCTTTTCTTGTTGAAAAAAGTAAAATCTAATGGTGGTGGTTGATGGGTGATAGATACTAATTAACCCTTTCTCGTAGTTTTGTGGATAGAGCAAGAGGCGGCCTCGGTTCGTCTGGATATCGGCTGCGGCTCCACTGACCTCAGTCATAGTTGGGACGGCCTTCGTTTACCTTACCCACGCTCACAAACACGACGTCCAAGTGGTGAGTGTCTGTGAGAGAGAGAGAGCCGAACTATAACCATCAACATTACGAAACGAAAACAGGTTCAACCAACGTTGAACCTACCAGGAAACCAAACACGGGACCAAGACATGCCAAGGAGCCCCAAAAAAAGGAAAAAAAAGAAAAGGAAAGATGCAAGGAGAAAAGGAAGAAAGAAACAAGAAGCCAATACAGTTAGGCGACAAGCATCACCCAGGATCATGAATGGTCCCTGGAGGCAGATGGTGTTGCAGATCAGGGATGTTGATGCGGAGAATGGCGTATACGTCCACCAAAATAAGGTTCACCATTTTGTTGAACACTGCCGGAATATGCCGAAAAATAGCGTTGTTGCGAGTCATCCAAACGGCCCACCATAACGAGAGAAGCCAAGTTTGCCAAATAATACGCCATTTGTTGCAATGACGAACTGGTTGAGGACCCCACAACAAATCATTGGCGAACGATTCCTGACGCACGCTGACCCCCGGCTTATTCCAAGTCACCTTAATGATGTTTTGAAAAACAGAGCACTCCCAAAAAAGGTGAAAGGCAGATTCTTCAGCCGCCTCACACAACGCACATTTACTCGGCAGATGAAAACCGATGGATTTGAGGAAATTGTCAGTCTGCACCCGATTGTGTAAGATTAGCCAAGCCAGGAAACATGATCTCAGAGTGGGACCCTTGCCCCAGATCAGGTTCGTCGGAAACCGGTCCACCCTCGATGGAAGGAGAGCGAGGTAGCCTTCTTTAGAGCGGAAAGATCCGTTCGGAGCAAGGTTACGACCAAAGAACAGAGACTGCGATTCAAC
The DNA here is from genome assembly GCF_984573655.1 of Nuphar pumila. NCBI lineage: Eukaryota > Viridiplantae > Streptophyta > Magnoliopsida > Nymphaeales > Nymphaeaceae > Nuphar > Nuphar pumila. Next base: position 125,446,133 of record NC_143256.1, read on the forward strand.
ATTGCCATTATGAGATAGAACTGCAGACCATGCTTGGATCCATGATCGACGAAGCTTTGACATAGATCGCTGACGCACGCTTGTGGCCCCCACCAATGATTCCACACCACCGTATTTAGCTAGAAGCACGCTTGCACACGGAGACCCAGGTTGGTGTGCAAGCCAGCTCTACTTCACGACAAGAATCATACTCCTCAGCCGAAGGTCCTTGATTCCCAAACCCCCCCTATTTTGGGGTAGTCGAAGAGTGTCCCACCCTATTAGGTGACGCTTGTTTTTGTGACCACGCCCAGACCACAAAAAAGTGCGTCATTACCTGAGCTATCTTCTTACTAACCCCCATGGGCATCAGGAACATAGACATAAAAAATTCTGGCATAGCAGAAAGAACGTGCTTGATGAGAGTTAGTCTACCTGCGATAGAAAGGTAGGACGCTTGCCAGCCCAAATTTTTTTCCTGAACCCTTTGGATAGTGGTGCTCCAGGCTGTCGTTGATACACGACTGATTTGGAGCGGCAGACCCAGATAAGAGAAAGAGTTATCCGAAACCGAGCATCCGAATATCCGCTGGCCCAAGTCCAACATTGAAGCAGGGGCGTTGACCATGGAAAGACAACACTTCTCGTAGTTCAAGGATAGACCTGACATCGATTGGAAAAAAAGAAGGACAAGCTTGAATCTTAACATTTGTTGGATGGAGGCCCTTCCGAAGATAATTATGTCATCAGCGTATGTCAGGATCTGACTATGACACTCTTGAATACCGAGAGATTCAATTAGATCACCCTCCACTGCCCTCTTAACCAAGACCACCAGGCCTTCAGAGACGACGTTAAAGAGTAACGGAGACAGAGGACATCCTTGTCGAAGACCACGACCAAGTTTGAATTGTTTTCCCTTGACCCCATTGATCTGAAACTGTGATTGGGCATTGGTTACCAGCTCATGCACCCAGCTAGAGAAACGCCTACCGAAACCCAAGTTTGCCAACATGTTGAAGAGGAACGGCTAATGAACCGAGTCGTAGGCTTTATGAAAGTCAAGCTTCAAAGTGAAAAAGCCCCCCCCGCTGATCTTGAGAGAGTGCAACACTTCTGTGGCCAAAATGAAGGAATGTTGAAGTCTTCTGTTAGGAATGAAGGCGAACTGAGCCTCTGAGATAATCCTAGGAGCAATTGAACGCATCCTGTTAGCTAAGACCTTGGCGATAATGCGATATAAACTCCCTAACACTGATATAGGTCTAAACTGCGAGATATCCGATGCGGCTTTCTCCTTAGGAATAAGCGACAGAATTGCTAGGTGAGAATGAACCGGCAATCGGCCATTTCGATGAAACTCATGAAGAGCCGAAAGAAGATCAACATTAATACTCATGAAGATCAACAAAATGTTGAACCCATGAACCGAACAAAGTAGAAACAAAACTAAAATATAGAAAAAACAAAGCTAAAGAAAAAGAAACTAAAGACAGCTAGCAACAAAACAACAAAGCCTACTTAACCAGGATCCGCAGGATTAGAACAAACCACGGCTGAGTGAACGTCGTTCAGATTAGAGGAAAGGTCTCTAAGATGCATACATAATATTGCATATACATCAACCAGGATTTTATGGACAAGATGATTAAAGATGACCGGAATTTGACGGAAAGTAACATCATTGCGTGCCATCCAAACAAACCACCAAATAGTAAGCAACCATGTCTTCCAGATCAGTATCCACCGCTTGCATCGTCTAATTTCAATAGGGCCCAGGAGAAGATCAAGCGCAAAAGACTCTTCTTTGACAATTATGTTCGGAGATCTCCACGTCCTATTAAATAAGGCCACAAAGATTCGGCATGACCAAAATAAATGAAAAGTAGTTTCTTCAGTAGCTTGACACAACACACACCAACTTGGAAACTGAAAGCCCAACTTCTTTAAATA